>NC_140966.1:110901309-111098809 GCF_056783735.1 Eptatretus burgeri | reverse complement strand
TCAATATATTTTTTGGAATAAAATTTCCGTGAAGTCAGTCCCTTTACTTTTTAGATGGACGTCATATGTTTATATGTATGTGTGTGTATATGTATGCATGTATGTATGTATGTAATGTTTGTGTATATGTATATATGTACTTGTATGCATATATGCATATATGTACGTATGTATGTAATGTTTGTGTATATGTATTGTTACGGCTGTGGAAATTCGCAATACACCATAAAGGGTCCTTAGATCAGTTTTGATGCTAAGTTTATGTGCAGATAGTTCCCACCGTTGTTTAAATGGAATTCTTCGTGTTCACCGGGCTGCGATTCTTTGAGATAGCCGTTTTTCTGTTTCTATTGTTATTTTGAACAAACCTCCATGCAAGCAACAAGCCGCGTTGAAAAACGTCGAACGAAAAAGAGAACCAAAAGAGTTCCGATGGGCGCGCGGATTTTTCCCGCCTGTTTCTCCGAGGAGTGTGACGGAGGCAGGGGGAGGGCAGCTCGCCACCGATTGGTGGATGAACAGCGTGAGGTGATCGGGGTGAGGGAACGCCCCTTTTCGGGAACCTTCTCGAAGGGAGGTGGAGCCGAAAACCGGGAGGAGCGAAGGGCGGATTCCCGCACTATACAAGGCGGACCGCGCGCGAGGTCCATGAGCTCTCTGTCTGGGTCGTCGACGTCATTCTCTCTCTGATCCATGAGCTCTCTGCCTGGGTCGTCGACGTCATGAGCTCTCTGTCTGGGTCATCAACGTCGTTCTCTCTCTGGTCCATGAACTCTCTGTCTGGGTCGTCGACGTCGTTCTCTATCTGGTCTATGAGCTCTCTGTCTGGGTCGTTGATGTCATTCTCTCTCTGGTCCATGAGCTCTCACCCTGTGGTCCATCACTCTCTCTCTGTCGGGGTCGAGTGCTTCTCTCACTTGGTGGCCAGGGTCGAGCTCGCTCTCTCTCTCTCTCTGGTTCGGAAGCCCTCTCTGCCTCTCTCTCTCTCTCTCTCTCTCTCTCTCTCTCTCTCTCTCTCTCTCTCTCTCTCTCTCTCTCTCTCTCTCTCTCTCTCTCTCTCTCTCTCTCTCTCTCTCTCTCTCTCTCCCTCTCTCTCCCTCTCTCGGTCCTGCGCTCGTGGTCCGGTGAGCGGCCTGTTGGTGGAGACGTGGACGGGAGGCGCAGCAGTGCCGGCTGTCTGGTGGACCTGCGCGTCCGGACGAGGGGTGCCGGAGAGGGCTCGCCGGCCGCGTGGGAGGCCGGAACCAGACGCGACCACGCTGACGGTCGTGGGAGAGAGACTGGACGACCACTAAAGGGAGGACTTTTCTTTTGCGTGTGTGTGTGTGTGTGTGTGTGTGTGTGTGTGTGTGTGTGTGTGTGTGTGTGTGTGTGTGTGTGTGTGTGTGTGTGGCGCCGTGTCCGACAAGTAAACCTGTGTAAGTGACTGTACATTGCTCGTATTCGGTGGTAACGCTTTCTATGTACATTGCATGACTGCCTTGCTTTTGAATATGTGTGTTATAATAAATGTCCTTTTTGTGAAATGTATCCCGTTCGTCATCTTTTTCCCTTTTGAAAGTGCCATCTTGAATCACGGAATAAATTAGTAGTGGGTTTTGAACACCCGGGTAAAGAAGAGAATCTGATCCGTCGAGGTCGGCAATAACACCGCTCGGTTATCACTGCAGCACGGAACGGACTGCTTAAGCGGTTCGTGTCCTAAGCCGACCTGCGGCATGGTGCAACCCCTCGGTAGGTTACCCGCGCGGGTATTTAGGTATATCGACATTCGGCGATTCACCCTATTTCGCGTGGGTAGAATGCGGACTGGGTTGTGGTGAGGTTAAACCCCCACCCGTGACCTGCTCCTGGCGGTAGTTCCAGGAGGGTCACGACTGAATTGTCTGTCCAGTGGGTGACGCGACGCGGCTGCCATTAGAGGTACTCGGCCGATCACACGCCAGGCGGGCCAGAATTCGTAACAGTATATATGTATTTCTATGTATATAATGTTCGTGTATATGTATTTCTATGTATATATGCATATATGTCTGTAATGTTTGTGTATATGTATGTATGTAATGTTTGTGTATATGTGTATATGTATAGATGGAAAAGTATATATGTGTGTGTGTATGTATGTATATATATATATATATATATATATATATATATATATATTTATATATCAAGTATATATATATATATATATATATATATATATATATATATATATATATATATATATATATATATATATATATATATATATATCTATATTGTTACGGCTGTGGAAATTCGCAAACCACCATTCAGGGCCGTAGGTGAGATAACTCTAAGTACATGTTTAGTTAGCCCCAAACCCGTTGTTTAGAGGGAATATATGTGATTCATTCGGGCTGCGACGCTTTGAGTTCGGCGTTTTTCTGTTCTATCTTTATTTTAAACCAACCACGTCTCAACCGCCACCCTCACAACAACCACCACCATCTTCGCCACTACCCCCGCTGACGAACGCCATCCTCCAATTTTCACACTACGACGGTTTCCGCGTTGGAAACCGTCGAGAACGCAAGGAGGGAAAGAAGAAGGCACAGCGATGGCGCGTGGATTTTTCCCGTCTGACTTCCCCGCGCTTTGGAGTGGCGGAAGAGCCATGCAGGTCAAAGGTGAGAAAAGGTGGGGGCCTCTTTTTGGGGGAATAATGCTCTGGCTCCAAGCCAAAAAAACTGACTCCCTCGGCCCCCGGACGGAGCGGGGTGGAGGGAAAGCGTGAGGGCACGCCCCCTTCGAGAAGCTTCTCCAAGAAGCTCGAAGGGAGGCGGGGCCGAACACGGGGGCGGAGTGAAGGGCAGAGCCCCGGGCTATTAAAGTCGGACACGGGCAGAGCGCTGTGGGTTGGTGCTCTGGCTCTCTTCGTCCTCTTCCTGTCTTCCGGCTCGCTCGTCCTCTTCTCTTTGTGGTGGCCGCTGGCCTGGTCTTTTGTGGGGCGGTCCCGAGACCCCGCTGGCGGGACGGAGCTTCTTCCATTCCCCACACCGCGACCTCGAGCAACAACGTTTCCCCCCCCCCCCCCTTTCTGTCCGCTCTGGGATAGCGCCGGAAACTCCGTCAGTGGCGTCGAGCGGCCAACACGTGCCGGTGCGAGGCACGCCGGAGAGGACTCGCTTTCCTCGCCTGGGCATGGAGTCGCGGCCAGGCACGACCACGTCGACGGACATAGGAGAGGGACTCGACGGCTCAAAGGGAAGTCACCATTTCTTTTCGGGGTTTTTGTATGGATCTTGTGGCGCCGTGTCTTGTAAAGTAGAACTGTGTAAGTGTTGCCGTATGTACACGTATTCGGTTGTAACTCTGCATCGTTGTTTCTCCTGATATAGGTGCATTCTGACTGTTTGGCTGTATATGTGTGCTCTCCGTGTGTCGTGTAAATAAAGTGCATTGTGTGAACTGTTTTCCCGTTTCGCTTCGTCTTTTCTTTATTGACTCTCCATCCTGCTTCACGTAAAGGGTTCGTAGCGGGCTTAATACGCCCGATAATTAATCGGAACCGTCGAGTCCGACGATAACACCGCTCGGTTATCCCAATAGCACGGAACGGACCGCTTAAGCGGTTCGTGTCCGGAGTCGGCCTGCTGCAAGGTACGATCACCCGGTCGACCATCGGCGTAGGTACTTAGGTAGATCGAATTTGGCGAGCAACCCTATCCTGCGCGGGTGGGCAATTGGCACGGTCGTGGTGGGGTTAAACCCCCACCCGTGACTAGCTCCCGGCGTTGTTCCGAGAGGGTCACGACAGAATTGTCCGTTCCGGTGGGCGAGGCGGCCGCCATTCGAGTCGAGCGGCCGATCGCACGCCGGCGGGCGTGAATTCGCAACAATATACATATATATATATATGTTTTTATGGATGTATGTATATATGTTTATATGTACATATGTATGGATGGATGTATATATGTTTATATATATATATATATATATATATATATATATATATGTATATATATATATATATATATATAAAATATATGTTTATGTATATATGTATGTATGTAATGTATATATGTTTATATGTATGTATGTATTTTTGTTTTGTTTTTCCCAGCAGCTCCATGAATTGTTTCCCCCGGCCTTTAATCCCCCAAAGCTCATGACCTGAATACAGCTGACATTGAAGGGGCTGTCCAACCTTGACGTTTTAGCCAGCGTATGGCAACGTGTCAAAATGTATGTAAAACGCTGGCGTACGCTGAACTATTGATGTTGTTTTTTAAGTTTTTGGCGCATTCATAACGAGTTGGATGTATGCATAATGTATTAGTAACGTACACAAAACGTTTCGATAACTTATAGATAACTTATACCAACGAATGCTTAGCGTGTTGTCGGCGTTCACAACGTATGCCCAATGATAGTCTAACGTATGCATAGCGTGCGGCAACGTATCGCCGATGATCACGTGGCATATGCTATTAATATGCTGCCGCTCGACGATTTAAATCATAACTGGACGAGACATTGAAGTGTCAACATCACCGTCATGCCCTGTCAAACCTTGACGTTTTAGCCAGCGTATGCCAACATATGAAAAATTTGCCGAATACGCTGGCACACGTCGAATACGTTATGGGTAAGTTTTGTATACGTTAAGAGCACGCTGAAGCACGCTGGCATACGTTGTAGTATGCCGAGCATGTCGACAAATTTTAAGCATGCTCAAACTTTTTCGATGTATGCCAGCGTATGACTCACACGTTCCGCATATGCTGGCCATAAGTTGTAGGCACGTTATGCGATCGTTGACACACGTTACTTGTAAGTTACTCATAAGTCGAAACACGTCGATGTAATGTTTAGCATACCCGAAACTTATTTCTAACCTATGAGTAACGTGCTTTGAACCTATGTGTAACGTATCTCCAACGCACATTGACGTATGTAGACGTATTTGATTGATGTCTTCTGGATGACCACAGAACTTACTGAACGTGTTTCTAACTTACAGCTACCGTATAATGGCGTATTGGCAGTGTTTAGGGGAATTGGTATATAAAAATGGGCTTCACAGGAGGAACACACCAGTGCTTCAGACTCCATGGTGAGTACATGTCCATCTCAGTAGTATCAGAAGTAGTAGTAGTAGTAGTAGTAGTAGTAGATGAGCGTGTCATTATTAGCAGTAGTAGTTGTAGTCGTAGGTCCATGTCAGTAGTAGTGGTAGGTGAGTGTGATGGGGAGGGTGTGGGTGATGATGGATCCTCCTTGCGTCCGCGTCCACGGCCACGGCCAGGAGACTTCTTTGCAGCATTCCTCGAAGTTTTCTTCAGCTTTTATTTTTTTAATGTTTTTCTACGCTGAACTATTGATGTTTTTTTAAAGTTTTTGGCGTATTCATAACGAGTTGGTCAAATGCATAACATGTTAGTAACGTACACAGAACGTTTCGATAACTTATACATAACTTATACCAACGAATGCTGAGCGTGTTGTCGGCGTTCACGACGTATGCCCAACGATAGTCGAACGTATGCATAGCGTGCGGCAGCGTATCGTCGACGATCACGTGGCGTAGGCTATTCATAGGCTGCCGCTCAACGATTTAAATCGCTGCGCTCAACGATTTAAATTATAACCGCACTAGAAATCGAAGTGTCAACATCACCGTCATGCCGAAGAAAGAAAAACATGGAGTCTGGAACACTGACGGGTTCCTCCTGTGAAGCCCATTTTATATACCAATTCCCCTAAACACTGCCAATACGCTATTATACGGTAGCTGTAAGTTAGAAACATGTTCAGTAAGTTCTGTGGTCATCCGGAAGACGTCAAATACGTCAATATGCGTTGGAGATACGTTACACATAGGTTCAAAGCACGTACTCATAGGTTAGAAATAAGTTTCGGGTACGCTAAACATTACCTCGACGTGTTTCGACTTATTAGTAACTTACAAGTAACGTGTGTCAACGATCGTGTAACGTGCCTACAACACGTTGCTCATAGGTTAGAAATAAGTTTTGGGTACAATAAACATTACCTCGACGTGTTTCAACTTATGAGTAACTTACAAGTAACGCGTGTCGACATGTGTCAACGATCGCGTAACGAGCCTACAACTTATGGCCAGCGTATGCGGGACGTGCGAGTCATACGCTGACATACATCGAAAAATTTTGAGCATGTTAAAATTTGTCGACGAGCTCGGCGTACTACAACGTAAGCCAGCGTGCTTCAGCGTGCTCTTAACGTATACAAAACTTACCCATAACGTATTCGACTTACGCCAGGGTTTTAGACAAATTTTTCATACGTCGGCATACGCTGGCAAAATCGTCAAGGTGTGACAGCCCCTTGAAGGATGATTTATTTCTCCTCTTTGCTCCAATTTTCTTTCTTTATACTTCTTTGCCAAAAACAGGTAGCACCTCATCAGTGTTTCGACTCTGTGAAGATTCCTATCTCTGTGTGAGATGATGTTCTTCTTCACTAGAGTCGGTGCAGGCGATGAATCCCATCTGCTCGGATTCACGAATGCACAGACACAGACACCCAATTTCTGTGCGGAGTCTGTGTTCCAATATTTGGTGTTTCATGTTCTGTTATTTTCAACAAACGTTTCTCCTCCCGTCGTCCTACCCTCTCCCCCATCATCCCCCTCCTCTCACCATCCTGCCCCCATTTTCTCTATTCTTATCCCCCATCCTCCCCCGGCATCTTGGCACCGTTCGTTTTTCCTCGGTACCATACCATAGTACCGTGTGCGTGTCTGTTTGTACACAAACACTGTTTCGGTGTGTTTTAGATAGACGGTGCGTTTTTTGTTCACAATGAGAGATATCATTTGGCTTCATTACATTCCTGTTCCTGCATTTTCATTGGTTGTTTGTTTTATGACATTTATTCACAAACCAGTAAAATGAGCAATGTTCCTTCAATTTTTTTTTATCTCAAATATGTATGCACTTTCCTCGGCATGCAATACAATGGGTGAAATAACCTGCGAGATATTCCATGTAAAGAACATTCTGGATCCATCCCTGATTTTTTTTTTTTTTGCCATAAAGTTTTTCAAGGTGAACATTGAGGGGGGTTATACCATGTGCACTGATTCAGGAGGTACACCTGCTCTGTCTGAGCTACCCTGCCATCCAGGATGACACATAACATGCAGGACAATGACATTAGTACACACCAGTGAACTTTTATATGATTTACAAGGGTATTAATAGATATTGGAGGAACACACATGCAATGTATATAATAAATAGGATGTGCCCCACAGTTACATGCATTATGAGACGGGTGTTCAAATGGGAACAGTAAATAGGCCAACCCATGGAAATAGTAGACATTGGGGGGTTATGAAAGAGGGAAGAGCTTTTTTGTTGGGGGATGATCAATACAAGGTATGTGGTGATTCTGACAGTGTAACATGGCTTAATCAGGGTAGAATGATCACCTGGGAGTTTGGCAACATTTTGCCGACGGACTTTGGAGAGACAATCAACCGGGATCCATCCCGCACGTCCACTGACCAGGCCCTCACATAGACCATCGAGTCCAACACTCAGTACTGTCGGCAAGAACGGGTAGAGAAGGTTAGGACTCTGGAGGGAGCTATAAGATAGGCCTTCACATCCTGTCCAATCTTAACTAATCTCATTGGAAGTTGATAAGTGGTGAAAACTTCAGCTGATTTGTTATGAACTGAACTGCAAACCTTCCATAAAATCTGATGTCATGTATCTCTACGACATTATGAAGGTATCCGTGAGGTATAAAGTAATGTTATCTGTGTGGTTTGTAAAATTGAAGTTCATCCAGCTGCGGGTTACGGAGAGGTCGATTGTACATCCGCACATTTTCCGACATCATTTCTCCACCTTCGGCTCTCCGTGCCTGTGTCCATAAAGGTGGTGGGTAGCTGTGGCCGATGCAGAGCATGTAGATGTAGAGCGTACAGCTTATGCAGGTATATAACCATGACATATTATAAGCAGGTATATGTAGGCCTACATCGGGTTGTTTAAAATATCACATCGGTAGGGGACATGCTACAAAACAATTCTCTCATTCCTGAATGAACAAAGCAAATCGACACCTCATTCGGGTGCTGAATGAGGAGTCGGAGCTGCTGGGATTACGGGTTTCCGGGTCAAAACTAAGATCCAGGCTTTCAATGACATCTTGGATGCCGCTGTCCTGTCTGTGTCTGTTTATGGTTACGATATTGAGGTCATGGAGAGATTCACTTACCTTGGCAGTGATATTCATGTCTCTGCTGGCTGTGAGTCAGAGGTCAATAGACGTCTGGGTCAGGCCTGGGAAGTCATGGATTCATTGGATAACGGGGTGCAGTGCTGCCGGTAGCTGTGTGGGAGGACAAAAGTCCGAGTCTTCAGGTCCTTGGTGCTTCCAGTGTTGCTCTATGGATGCGAGACTTGGACTCTGACCAAGGATCGGAGACGGAGACTTAATTCCTTTGGTACCAGGTCTCGTCGGAGAATCCTTGGCCATCGCTGGTCAGACTTTGTGTCCAACGAGCGGTTGCTGAGAGAGACTCAAATGAGATTTCTTACCTGCATAGACCGTGATCGTCAGTTGCGGCTGTATTTTCATGTGGCTCGTTTTCCTGACGCTGATCCTGCTCACCAGATTCTCTCAGCGAGGGAGTCTCGTGAGTGGAGAAGGCCAATGGGCCAACCACGTGCCTCGTGGTTGCAGCAGGTTGATTGGCATCTCAAGGAGATGGGGATGGGCCAGGCATCTGCCTGGGGGATGGCCAGACGGAGGCCCCTAGAGTACCGGCAGAAAGTGGACGCAGCGACGCGCTGCTCTGGCACATGCTCCCATACCTGACCTGACCTGACCTGAATTCTCGCTCTTGTTCTGTCTGTTTGTCAATCCCCTACAAGTCACAATTTTAAATCGATTTTGTCAGGTCAGGTTCGATCTGTGACCTGCTACAGGTACCATGTAAACCTGTACTAACCTGTTCCATGGTCGGGTTGTCGGCGACTAAACCGTCTCCCCCACCAGGTTTTCTGGTGAGGAGGGTGTTTGGATATGGACACCCAGCAGGATTAAAAACAAAACCTGTCAAAGGGCGGAGGAGCTCCTTGTGAGCCAACGGCCATCCATATCTAGTGCCCAACTGTGTCTGCGGACGTCCTCCTGCAGTTGGGTTACTTCTTATTAGGAGGTTGGCGGCAGGATTTGCACTCCAGCCACCGTAAAACGCTTCATTCCGCAAAACGCAAAAACGCAAAAAAATCTGAAAACCCACTCCGTGGGAGTACCTCCTGTGCAGCTTCTCTCGCAGGGCAGCTCACCGGATGATGGGATTGGGGCAAAGTTTTTCGGGACCCCCAATCTTTGATAGGAGGGAAACCACGGGGTAACATCCCTGGGTCAGATTGCGGGAGAGTGTGTCGGAGTGGTGCTGAGGTGTCGTCCACCAGACGGCGGTCTCCTTGGGTTAACCTGAGGCGGTCCCTTCGGTGGGTGCCTGGAATGTCCTATCCCTAAGAGAGGATGATCACCTGTCTCTGTTATCATCTGAGCTCAAGCGTTTGGACATCGGGATTGCAGCTCTCTCTGAGGTTCGGAGACCGGATTGCGGCGAGATAATGGTGGGTGGTTACACCTACTATTGGTCTGGTCGCTCTGATGGTTACCATACCCAAGGAGTTGCTG
Source organism: Eptatretus burgeri (assembly GCF_056783735.1). Classification (NCBI taxonomy): domain Eukaryota; kingdom Metazoa; phylum Chordata; class Myxini; order Myxiniformes; family Myxinidae; genus Eptatretus; species Eptatretus burgeri. Next base: position 111,089,128 of record NC_140966.1, on the reverse strand, counting down.
TAGCTGTGTCCAATAAGCTGACCCCAATGATAATTGAGGTAACACCGGTCAACGAGCGTATTATGAGATTAAGGATTCGTCACTCCTTAGGTGTCATTTCCCTGGTCTCTATTTATGCTCCGACTGAGGCGAGTGATCTTACCGTGAAGGACACATTCTACGCCACACTCGAGTCTGTGGTTGATCAGTGCCCCAGACGAGATACACTTCTAGTCTTGGGGGATTTCAATGCATCGACTGGAACTGATAGGGATGGTTATGAGGTGTGTGTTGGTCCCCATGGGTCAGGAACTATGAACCAGAATAGCACTAAGTTCCTTGACTTTGCAAGAAGTCATGGACTTAGGGTGGCTGGTTCATGGTTTCAGCGCCCGCAAGCTCATCGCTGGACTTGGTATTCCAACGCTGGCGGTGTGGCAAAGGAGATTGACCATGTCCTCATTGGACGGTCGTTGGAGGATGATCCAGAACTGCAGGGTCTACCGGAGTGCTCAGTTCCTCAATACTGACCACAGGCTTGTTGTAGCAACTCTAAAGCTGCACCTTAAATCCTGGAGAATGGTACTATCCCAGCCTAGGCTGGATGTTGCCAAGCTCAGGGATGAGAGAGTAGCTGAGGAGTTTGCGAACAGGCTGAGTGGACACTTGGGGGGTCTGGGTGCTTTGGGGTTCCTGAAGAGTTGTGGAGCACCTCAAGACCACCGTCCTTGATGTTGCCGGTGGATGCCTTGGAGTTCACCGCAGGGCAAAGAAGAATTTTGTCTCTCAAGGGACACTGGATACCATTGACCAGAGTCGCAGGGCCAGGCTGAATGGCAGAGCTGAGCTGTTCAGGGAGCTGAGGCGTAAAACTGTACGTGCACTGAGGGTGGTCAAGGCCGCCTCTGTGCGAGGCCTCTGTGAGAGGGTAGAGCATCACCTGTGCACAGGTGATTCTCGTGCCGCTTACAGGGGAATTCGCGCATTACGCTCATCCAAGCCCATCCCTCGGAGCACTGCAGTTCGAGCAGAGAGTGGTAGGCTCTTGGCAGAGGAGTCTGAAGTGAAGGCCCGCTGGGCCGGTTACTTTGAGCGCGTGTTCCAGGCTGATCCCCCAGCTGTCGAGTTGACGTCAAGGGTGTTACATAATCCCTGTTGCTGACCTCGAATCAACAGTGGTCCACCATCGCTTGTGGAAACACGGGCTGCGGTGAACCAGTTGGAAACGGGGCAAAGCTCCAGGGATCTGTGGCATCCATGCCGAACTTCTCAAGGCTGGTGGAAATGCTGCACTCGCGTCGTTGCATGCAGTTTTGTGCTCTGCCTGGAACACAGGCATCATCCCAACTGACTGGAAGAGGGGCCTTGTTGTCCCTCTCTGGAAAGGGAAGGGTGATCGCCAAGACTGCAACAACTACCGAGGGGTGACGCTGCTCTCAGTGCCGGGCAAGGTCTTTGCTCGGATAATTCTTGATAGGGTTCGCCACCATCTGCTTGAGCACCAGCGTCCAGAGCAGTCAGGCTTACACCAAAGAGGTCAACGATTGACCGTATCCTTGCACTTCGTGTCCTCACCGAACGCAGACGAGAGTTTCGGCAGGGGCTGCTTGCAGCCTATGTTGATCTCTGTAAAGCGTCCGATTCAGTGAATCGGGATGTCCTCTGGAGGATTCTTGGTCTTCGTGGGGTGCCACCAAAACTGATCGATCTGATGTCTGAACTCTACTCTGGTACTGAGAGTGCTGTGAAGTGTGGTGGTACCATCTCTGACTTATTTCCAGTTGTTACTGGAGTTCGTCAGGGGTGTGTACTTGCCCCCACACTTTTCAGCACTTGTATGGACTGGATTTTTGGGAGGATGTCGGAGAGATCAGGTTGCGGTGCATCGTTTGGCAATGTCAAGATCTCGGACCTTGATTTTGCAGATGATGCAGTCATCTTTGCGGAGACTTTAGACATCCTCTTGGGGGCCCTCGAGGTGCTGAATGAGGAGTCGGAGCCGTTGGGATTACGGATTTCTTGGGTCAAAACAAAGATCCAGGCTTTCGGTGACATCTTGGATGCTGCTGTCCTGTCTGTGTCTGTTTGTGGTGAGGATGTTGAGGTCGTGGATAGATTCACTTACCTTGGCAGTGATATTCATGTCTCCGCAGGTTGTGAGCCGGAGGTCAATAGACGTCTGGGTCGGGCCTGGGGAGTCATGGATTCACTGGATCATGGGGTGTGGCGCTGCCGGTACCTGTGCGGGAGGACGAAAGTCCGAGTCTTCAGGTCCTTGGTACTTCCAGTCTTGCTCTATGGGTGCGAGACTTGGACTTTGACCAAGGATCTGAGACGGAGACTTAATTCCTTTGGTACCAGGTCTCTTCGGAGAATCCTTGGCTATCGCTGGTCGGATTTTGTGTCCAACGAGCGGTTGCTGAGAGAGACTCGGATGAGATTTGTTACCTGCATAGTCCGTGAGCGTCAGCTGCGGCTGTATGGACATGTGGCTCGTTTTCCTGACGCTGATCCTGCTCACCAGATTCTCTCAGCGAGGGAGTCTCATGAGTGGAGGAGGCCAGTGGGCCGACCACGTGCCTCATGGTTGCAGCAGGTTGACCATCATCTCAAGGAGATGGGGATGGGCCTGGCATCTGCCTGGGGGATGGCCAGACGGAGGCCCCTGGAGTACCGGCGGAAAGTGGACGCAGCGACGCGCTGTTCTGGCACATGCTCCCATACCTGACCTGACAGGTCTCGTCGGAGAATCCTTGGCCATCGCTGGTCAGACTTTGTGTCCAACGAGCGGTTGCTGAGAGAGACTCAAATGAGATTTCTTACCTGCATAGACCGTGATCGTCAGTTGCGGCTGTATTTTCATGTGGCTCGTTTTCCTGACGCTGATCCTGCTCACCAGATTCTCTCAGCGAGGGAGTCTCGTGAGTGGAGAAGGCCAATGGGCCAACCACGTGCCTCGTGGTTGCAGCAGGTTGATTGGCATCTCAAGGAGATGGGGATGGGCCAGGCATCTGCCTGGGGGATGGCCAGACGGAGGCCCCTAGAGTACCGGCAGAAAGTGGACGCAGCGACGCGCTGCTCTGGCACATGCTCCCATACCTGACCTGACCTGACCTGAATTCTCGCTCTTGTTCTGTCTGTTTGTCAATCCCCTACAAGTCACAATTTTAAATCGATTTTCACAAAACTTCACCAAACGGTAAGGTTGGTTCATAAGTCAGAAGAATATTGATTTTGAGGTCAAAAGGTCAACATAGGCCAAAGGTCAACAACAGGTCAGATTTCTAAAATCGTCAATTTTGATCAATTGATTTGGAATTTGACGAGGATTTGCGTATTTGGTCATTTAATTCAACCACCAATTATTGTTGAGGTCTGAACATCAAGAGGTCAACATAGGCCAATAATCTAGGCCATACTTATGGCAATAATAATAATAATAATACGGAACATATAATCCCGACGCTGGCCCCAAGCACATCTGGGCTTTGTGAAAGGAAAGTTAATGCTCAAGCAGTACAGCAGGCGGGTGTGTGAAGAAGGTTGTGAAGACCGATGAAAATTTGGTCGAAATGACCAATGGGCCCACTGGTATAATTAAATAAGGCCGTTAATTATCTTCAAAAGGTGTTTAAATTAACCCAAACACCCAATTTTCACTCCAGCACTTCCTTGGAGTTCCCTTAGTATGCATGCAAAGTTTCAGGCTGCTCGGTTTTATAGTTTTGGAGTTATGGAGGAGACACACTGACACAAACATTGACATTTATTAGTATTGATACTTATTCACGGGAGTTTCCTTGTGTAGATATAAAAAAGGTGATGTCCTGCAGTGGCAGACCCTCTATAGTTGTCATTGTTATTCAATCCGAGTATACACATGAGAGAAGATTGCATCTTGTCCGTATACCATGCCGGACTGTTCACAAGGTCCATGTCCCCTCGTTGCAGAGAGTCAGTAGTGAGGTCATTTACCTTGCACCAGATCCTTTGGTGCAATGCCAGGGCCTTTCAGACCCAAGAATAAGACTGGTCTGATGGCCACAAAGGCAGAGCCAGGTGTCACGGTGCAGGTTTCCTGGAGTCGGTCAAGCTGTGGAAGACGAGTGGATACTTCACCGTGAGCTGGAGACGCAGAACTAGGGAAAGGACAACAGTAATAACCTCATTATATATTTGTTTGTTGATGAATGTTTTCGTCATTGTGTAACAATACGATGACGTGAACAATACAATGCCATAATGATTACCTTACCATCCATAAACACCATTTGGAGACACAGGATGAGGTTATTCAGACCATTCTTAGCTGTTTCACACTAATTAGAATTATACATCAAGCTTAGAGTATATTTAAAATTCCATAAACAACACATGATTTTGTTTTTTGATATTTTTGAGGAAGTTCATGACCTGTTCCAAGCTTTGGTGTCACAAATCGAATCACAGCACCAGTTAGTGCACACCTCATGGTTGCAGATAGTGTCGAGAAAAAAAAAATGGACAAAATTATCCAGAATGCCCTGTGCTTAGCGACTCATCCAGATGACATTAACCAATGTATCCTGAAGCTCGTGCTGTATCGTGATTACTTTACCCAGCATGCCATGGGCTGCGTGTTTGCCGATGCTCAGCATCTCGTTGTTCCCTGGCTCCTCGAGCTGATAATATCTCACAGCCACCGCCATGACCACCAGACTGCTTCGTAATTCCACTTGTGGATGGAACCGGGCTTGAAGGATGAACAGGATCTGAAGGCAGGCAGCGGCTGTCCGCTGAGGGTGCTGGTGGACCTGAGCTGGTCATCCGTTGCGAGATTTCATGGGGATGGGCTGGAAGTGGAGAGAAAGATGAAAAATGGGACAATATTAATCCATAGATATAAAAAAAATTAAAAACTTTCTTTTTTCACTCCAAAAATATCATTAACTCATTCTGCTTGTATTTCCTTCATTCACTCATTTTTTTCGAAACACCTCTCAACTGAATCTTGATTGAATGAAACGCTTCTTCCTTTAGAAGCTCTTAAAATCATTTTTGAAATGCTTCACTTTCCTCATTTCTTCGTCATGGTCTTCTTCATCACGATTTATTCTCCTCTTCTTATTCTTCCAAGGCCTTTTCCCATCTCACTCCTAAATGCTTGGTCTAATGACGCTCCCCTGGACCTACAAGCCCCCTTTCCTTCAACAACCATTCATTTCGACTCTCCCATGATACCTGTCTCCATATATCCAGATTGGGAGTCTTCAGAAGTCCAGTTTGCAGAGGTTGTCTGCATATGACCATCAATTCCTCTTCACACCCATCGGTGGTGCAAGATGGTGCATTAACGGTCCATTAACCCCACCCCATCCAATCCCCCCCCTCCCCCAGGAGGGCCGAGAGGTACACACACTCGTCTCTCAGCTGTCCAAGTTGAGTTTGAATCCCGATCCAGTTATAAACTGTCATCCCGGCGTTTCACAGGCAGGGTGATTCATCAATGTGTGTACCGTCCTTCAGATGGACGTGAAATGGTGTCCCATCTTCTGACATTTGTTGGTGGACTTTAAAAATCACATGGTGTTCTTCTCCAAGTGTAGGCGAGCTATCACCGGAGCAACAAATGCCAAAGCTACAGAGGGCATTGCATAAGTGGCACAACTGCGTCCTCAGCCAGTGATGCTACCCCACAGCTTTGTGCTGCATACAAAAGAAGAAGAACCATCCAACACCAGGAGTACCTCTGGCTGCGACTTCTCCCCCATTCGCACCTATCTTTGTCTGTGTGTTGTACTGTCCTCCAATCACCGACGACTCCATCTGTCTGTCTCTCACTTTTTCATACACACACACACACACACACACACACACACACACACACACACACACACACACACGGCCCAACTTTTCATCAGTAATCCCAACTCTGGCTGGGTGTGGGCACCTCTCTCACTAGCCACTGCGCTTCAGCAAAGGACTTCTGTGACTCCATGTGACTGACTCAATCTAATCTGTAAACTTTTGAATCAGGATTTCTGCCAATGGCATATACTCTCTCCTCAACTTGCTGATGACCAATTTCTCAGCTAATGTCTCCAGCTCTTCCTCTGCTCCATTTGGTTCATCTAATCGTGTGCTTGTGAGAGTCAACATCATCTCTTTGGCTATTCTCAGAGAGCTATCTCAACACCAGCGAGTCTGGCAGTTCACTCAAGCAGATTGGCAGGGACTGCTAACAGCTCTATTCAGGACTGGTATCCTATATCTACTGCCCCTGATATCAACTAATCCTGGGAATTCTTCCACAGAAACCTGCTCTCTCCTATGGACAGATTCCTACCATCTCGTCTTCAGTTATCCTACCCTTCTGCCCGCCCATGGTGCACTGAATCCTGTGGTGAGGCAATTGCTCTGAAACAACTTGCCTTCTCTTCCAGGAAGGCAAATCTGACCTAAGGCAATCTCAGATCCTACCAGAAAACCCCGCAATGTCGTCTACTCTCAGGAGAACCAGAAAATAACATCTGTTCAACCTCAAGATTGAACTTTCAAACTTGTCTCCTTCCTCTAAAACATGGTGGCACCTCATCAAGTCTGTCTCCGGAGTGTGCTCCCCTTACATTCCTTCCCTCTCTTAAAGTGGCACCACGACTGACTCCGCTCATGAGAACACCGGATGTCTAAATTCTGTGTTTGCTTACAACCATCGTCTCCAACCCCTCAGTCTTTGTTCCCATCATACCCAGGCGCACCCGACTACTCCTGGACTATGTATCATTTGCACCTGAGAAGGTGGAGAAGGTTCTTTCAACCCCTGACTCTGACTCTGCAACTGGACCAAACAACATCAGCTCACGTGTCCTAAAAACCTGCTCCGTTGCCCTTGCACACCCTCTCTCTCTCTGCCATTTCACCCGATCATTTGTGCTCGGTCATCTTCCATATGCTTGGAAATCTGCAACTACCACCGCACCACAGAAAACGGAGCAAAAATGGATCCCCTTCACTCCAGACTTATCAGCTTACTTCCAATCATCAGCAAGGTCATGGAATCCATCATCGCAGTTGATATGAAATCATTCCTTTTCTCCAACAACCTCATGTCAGATCACCAATTTTGATTCAGACCTGCTCAGTTCACCTTGGACATGCTGCTTCTACTCTCCCAATAATGGATGGACGCCCTCAATATCAGACATGAGATCAGGGCCGGCTGTCTGGACACATCTCGTGCTTTCGATACGGTCTAGGAACCGGCCACGCTCTCCAAACTCTCTTTGAAAAGCAACCAAGGCTAACTCCACACATAGTTCACTGACGTGTTTATTTTTACTCTTTTTTTGTACTGTATACAGAGTTGAGACGAGTGGAAGAGCTAGTACTAGTCCACTAAACAGATCAGGACACAACACGACAAAATAAACAGCAGAGAGAGGGGAAAACCCAAACAGCAGAGCTGAGGGCCAAGACAGAGGGAGGCAGACAAACAATGGGTGTTGGGAGGAAAAGGGGGTGGCAGAGGATGCAAGGGGTGGACAAAACGGATACAGAATAAAACTCTCAGGAGGGAAACTGGAAGTTTGGAAGGAGGAGGGGCTGGGGGGGAGGGGAGGAGGCAGTTAACGAGGGTAGAAAGATCATAGTTTTGGATTGAGAATGATATGAGATGGTGGTGAACAGCTATCTTGAAGACCTGAAGGGAAGAATGAGATTGAATAGGATATGGAAATGAGTTCCACAGGCATGAAAAAAGAGGAACAAATGAGTAGAGGTGAGCAGTGATCCAGGATTTTGATCATTTAATCAGAAGGAGGTTGATGATGGATCATGTGAGCCATGCAGAATCATGGAGGGGGGACAAAGGACAGAAAGAGCAGGGGTTGCAAGACCAGAAAGGAGGTGGTAGAACACAGGGAGACCACCGACCTGTCTGCAATGGCGAAGTGATAGGTCCATCGACTAAGCTTCATCACGGGAGATTACATTGATCTTGAAGGCCTTGGTTTCCATAGCGTCAAGCTGCGCAAGATGTAAGGCAGGAGAGCCAGTTCAGAGGGGAGAGCAGTGTTGCATCAAGCTGCAAATGGAAGCCTTGTAGGTGGATAGTAGTTCAGATGCGCAAAGGAAGGACTTTGTACGATGGAGGATGTCCAGTCAGCGGCTGTCTTTGGAGGCCAACTATAAAATGACGTTTGCGCAAGATAGATACCTAAGCTGGCTCTTCAAGCAGCCATCAATCTTCCAGACTGGTCTCCCGTCTCTACTTTCTCTGACATCAACTCATCCTGGGAATTCTTTCAAAGAAATTTGCTCTCCCTCGTGCACAGATTTATCCCCTCTAGTCTTCAGTTGTCCAACCCTTCCTCCCGCCCATGGTACAATGAAGCTTGTGGCGAGGTAGATGTCCTGAAACAACTTGCCTTCGCGTCATGGAAGGCAAATTTAACTGAAGGCAATCTCAGTTCCTTCCATAAAGCTCGTAACAAGTGTTTGCCTCCTCTCAGGAGAGCCAGGAAACACCATCTTAAAAATCTCAAGTCTGGACTGTCAAACCTGTCTCCCTCATCTAAATCCTGGTGGTGTCGAGTTAAGTCTGTTTCTGGTGTGTTCCCCTTCCATCTCCTCCCTTACCTCAGATGGCCGTACCACTGACACTGCACGTGAAAAGGCTGAATGTCTAAACTCTGTATTTGCTTCTAAATCTTGTGTCCAAAACCCATCGCTTTCTGTACCCACCTTACCCAGTCGCACCCAGCTGTTCCTGGACTCTTTGTCCTTTTCTCATGACAAGGTGGAGATCTTTCTATCAAATCTCGACGCTCTGATTCTGCAACCGGTCCAGACGGCATCAGCCCACATGTCCTAAAAACCTGCTCTGCTGCTCTTGCTCACCCTCTATCTGTTTTATTCACCCTTCTCATTTACTCAAGGACATCTGCTATCTGCTTGGAAATCAGCAAACATTACCGCTCTGCATAAGAAAGGTGGAAAAACAGATGCTTGCAACTACAGACCATTTAGCCTTCTCCCAATCATCAGCAAGGTTATGGAATCCATCATCACTTCTGACATTAAATCCTTTCTCTTCTCCAATGGCCTGATTTCCGATCATCAATTTGGATGCAGACCAGGTGACTCTACCTGAGACTTGCTCCTCCAGCTTTTCCAACAATGGATGGAGGTCCTCAATGCCAGACATGAGATCAGAGCCATCTCCCTCGACATATTGCGTGCTTTTGATATGTCCAAGGAAATCTCCACTCTTGGCTCACAAACTTCCTCTCCTGTTGCAGTCGCCATGTGGCCCTTCATGGAATTCTCTCATCCCCTCTTCCTCTCAAGGCTGGAGTTCCTCAAGGCAGTGTTTTCGGCCTAGAGCTTTTTCTAGTTTTCATCAATGATCTCTCCGACTCTCTGGAAAATCCTCTTTATCTCTTTGCTGATGACTCCACCATCTGCCGTACCATCTGACATCCCTCAGTTTGGTAAGCAGCAGCCACCTCACTCTTTGCAGATCTGGATAAAATCACAAGCTGGTCAAACACGTGGAGCGTGTCTTTCAATCCTGACAAATCTCACACTCTCGCTATGTCTCTCCGAAAGGACCATCTGGAAAACACCCCCATCTACTTTCTCAACAACCCTCTTGAATAAGTTCCCTCATTCAAACTTTTGGGCCTCACTATCTGCAATTATCATTCCTGGGAAAGCGACATCTCCAAGCTGGCCTCCAAAAGCACTCACCAATTGGGTATCCTCCATCGGACAAAGTTCTTCCTTGGCACACCTGAGCTCCTGACCACATACAAAGCTTTCATTCGCAGCCTGATTCCTTGCATCTCGTGTAGATGGGTTGGTGTGGTGTTTGCGCAGGCACGATGGGCTGAATGGCGTCCACCTGTGTTGGAATTCCTTGTATTTTCTTGTTTTGCAGACCCTCGCCAGAACTTGTTGTGTGTGGTGTTTGTGTACTGGTGTGTTCCGTAATTAATAAGACATAATTAAAATTGCCACTTTATAACTGCTGGCAGTGATGACCGGGTACCAAGACGTCCCGCTTTGATAGGACACCTGAACCTGACCATGACGTTTATTATTATTCAACTGAATTTAGAATGGGATTAAAATAAATTCAATTCAAATCAAATGGAAGACCAAAATGGGTACGAGTCCTGCATTGGAGTCATCAGAAGGAACCTGAACAAGTAAAAAGCAAAGATGAAGTCATCAGGAGGAACCTGGATCGGATTCGCACTTCAGCTGCTATTCCTCTACGCTCAAACCCATCCAGGCACAGCCAAGTGAGCCTTATTCGAAAAAATAAAATAAATAAAATAAAAAAGAACCCACATCAAAAAACATTAAACAATATTCTGCTTGCCAGACCATGTGTCCGATCAAGTTGAGTTTTAAAACGTGTTCCTCATCACCACGAGATCATAATTCTGGAGTTTCATGTCAATTGATGAAGCAGTTCCAGAGAAAATATTATTTAATATTTTTCTTCAATACAATATGGCTGCCAAACCATGTGACAACAATTATTCCTTAACAAACTTGTAAACCCAAGGCTTGGGGAACATTTGTGTGAAGTTTCCCCTCGATCCGTCCAGCTGTGATGGAGAAGAAGACTTTTATAGGTTTTAGGGTAAATCGAATATGGCTGCCAAACCATGTGACCTACTGATGTCATATGTATGAACGTTTTGTTTCTCATGGATAGGCGGTCATACTTGTAAAGTTTCGCCTCGATCTGTTTAGCCACTATAGAGAAGAAGATTTTTAAAGGATTTTTTTTAAAACAATATGGCTGCCGAATCACGTGACTGATGGTGTCATGAATTTTTTTTCTGTGGACCATTTTATCCATAGACGACCCTCAAAATTTTTCGTACTGATCAGATGTAGCGTTCTACATATGCAATTATGACATCATAACGAAGGCACTTTTGACGTCATAACAAAGCACTTATTCCCCACGGAAGATATTCCATCTACTGAATTTTTTTCCTTGGTGTGTTTTCAGAGATACAGAGGTCCAATGTTTTTCCATTTTTCCAACATGACTGCCACATCACGTGCCCTATGACATCAGAATTATCATTAAAACATTCTGCAGGAGTAGTCGCAATGATGGTGAAAATTTTGTCTCAATCCGACAAGTGGTTGCGGAGAAAAGCACAAACGTTCTGTGCGGACAAACAAAGAATGAAACAAATTAAAGATATCTCACAGAGTGACAACTTGGCGAAACGGAACGGCACTCTGTAGAGAACATATCTCCACCAGGATGAATAGTTTACATTTTGTATGCCACTGATCGGTCGGCTCTGATTCCGGACATGAACCAAAATCGGATTGGCTTGTTCTTGTCACCTAACCAACTCTTCCACCTCGTTTAGTCGTCCACAACTTTTCGAGATAACATGCTACACGTAGTTTTTGGCCCCATCTCTCAATGGCGAAGAATCAGATAAAAATTAAATAATTATCGTATCCAGATCTGGATCCTCACCAAAATTGAATCAATTATTCGTGGTGGCATTCCCAAACCTGTCCACCAAGTTTCGTGTGAATCCATCGATAACCGTTTCAGATATCGTGCTATATATTGTTTTTGGCCCGATCTCTCAATGGTGAAAAATCACTTAAAACAAATTCTCAGATCCGGATCTGGATTCGGATTTTCACCAAAATTTAGCATTGGCATCCATGGTCAGTCACCTACACACTCAAAACATTTCAAAACGATTGTTTAAAAACTGTAGCCAAAAATTTTGTGGCAAACAGACAAGCCAAAATTTAGAAAATACAAAAAAAACTACAGAACACCAAGACTAAAGAAGGTGGCAATGGGTCGCCGAGCATGGAAACTATAAGATATAGAGCAAAATGGGCGTCATATAGCGGAGAGGGAATCACCTTAAGATTATGCATATCAAATCTCATCCAGTTCCATCTACTGATAACTACTCAATATCCATTTGAATGAAAAGTACCGAAAATGCGGTTTGAAATCGGAAATCCCCAAAGTTCGAGGGGGTGCTGTGGGTGAATAAAGATCTAAATTGAAAATCCGGCTCGATCGTTTGTGCACAATGTATTCCAGACGATTAGTGTGAATTTTCATGACAATCCGACCATAACCCTAGGAGAAGTCGCATTTGGCGCGAAGGCACCTCCAGCTCTCGCATATTGTTGATTTTTGCACTAATTGACCTTTGACCCCTGACCTAAGCGAAATCGGTCAATATGTCCCAGGGCAAAGCTGTAGTACTCATTGAGTACCATGAACCTGCAAAGTTTCATTCGTATCGATGCACTCACCTGGTCGCTAGGGGGCCTTCAATTTTTGCCAATTTTCGCGCATACCCTAATTGTAGGGGGCGCTGCGGGTAAAGTATTCCATATATCACAAAAACCGGAATATATTTGATAGAGCATCACCTGTAGATCATTCGTGCCAAATTTCATAACCCTATGTGGGATAATAGCTTTCGGAATTGATTTCGCGTGAACGGTACCGATTTTGAAGGTTTTTCGGTTGTTGCTAGGGAACTAAAGCGTCCTTAGCAACCATCACAATTTCCAAAGCACTGTCATAAGATATACCTACCACCCGAGTTTGGTCAAAATCTGCCCACGTTTACTACCAATTATGCTGATAACAAATGAACAAACATCCAAACAAACAGACCGAATTCCTGACAATAAGGGTCACCTATTTCGGCAACCCAACAGACAAACGCTACAGACCAACGTACTTAACAAAAAAAAATTTTTGCCAAGTAACAAATGGACCCAAATACAATACCCTTTCCCTCAGCGAGGGTAAAAATTACACGGAAAGACAAATAACCAACCATAATAAACTATCAGCTGTCAGATATCCACTTCCTCTTTAGATTGCGCTTTCCGTGAATTGAGGTAATGGCATGAAGAGCTAAATATTCCACTATTTCAATGAGGTAATGAATAAATATGTAACGATGATGAAACAATTTTCCCTTTTGCTTTGAAGAACGGGAATAAAGGGGGAGGAGGGTGTTCTGTGTGATTGAGGACTTTGGGTGGTGAGGTGGTTTGAAGACATTTCAATATTATGGCTACCATGTTGGTACTCACTGTTATGTGAAAGCTAACAGCTCAGGCATCCACATCCTTAGTTGGTTATGTTTGTACAAATTCTATAATACAAGATGTATGTATCATCAGGATGGATGTATTATTAGTTGGTGATATATATATATATATATATATATATATATATATATATATATATATATATATATATACATATATATATATATACATATACATATATATAAATATATATATAATTATATATATACATTTACATATATATATATATATATATATATATATTGTGATGGAAATGGCTCTTATTGGACTACTAAATATAGGATTAGCTCAGATTCCCCATTAAATGCATGTTTAGCTAGGTTGTGTGGTAAAATGGATGTTACATGTGTGTCGGGAGGTGTAAGAGACTGTTTTTCTGTTTGTACAGTGGTGGTGAAACAAGAGAACCCTCCTATTCCTACCCCATCCCGGGATAGGCCCCTCCCAGTCAGCTTAGGGGGTGTGGCCTGGGGAGAGGGTGCGGCGAAAGGGAGGAAGTGACGCGAAGGGGAGGGGCCTTTGGTTGGTTTCGCCGAGAGAGGCGTGCTAGTGGAACAAAAGGAAGAAGCGAAAGGAAAAAGGAAGCTCTCAGTTTTGCACGAGCGTCGGGTTCTTGAGGCGTGCTCGGAGTCGCTTCGAAGCAAGAAACGAAGGCTTCGTGAAAAGAGCTGTGTGTGGAGAACAGTCGCTCTCGAAAGGGTGCTCGTGTGTCGAAGGAGCGAACGTAAGAGAGGCTGCCTGCACATCGAGCCAGCGATCGACTTGTGGGGAGGTGATCGACAGACTCGGCCTGCGTCTGAACGTGGAGCCTCCGTCCGTACTCACCTCACGGCTCGACACGTTGTCGATCCGCCCACGGAGCTTGGCCCCTCGACTTGGGCCTTGTCTGGAGAACAGGCCAGGCCTGGATTTGTATGCTGGAGTGTGAGAGAGATCGGCTGAGGCCTATCGTCGACCTTACGCGGGGTCAGAGCGCGCGGAGACCGCGTGCGGTGTGAAAGGGGTAAAGGGAGGACGAGCTCCATTTCGCCACGCGGCGCGTTCGAGCGGGAGCTCGAATCCGTGGACATCCGCCTGTTACGAGCGACATTCATGCTTTTGACACTGTTCTCTCGTCCATGAGACATCACCAATTACTCTGTCTTGTCTTGCATGCATGCTGTTTGTCTATCTGTCTTTGTCTGCACGTTGTTTAAGGCATATTTCGGTAGCGACCCCCTCAAAACCTGTAGGCCGTGGTTCCCTAGTTAAAAACGGGTTGAGGATTGTTATAAAACCATTGTCGTGAATTTTGCTTGTGTTGTGATCCCCAATGTTCTCCAATAAATCTGGTTTATTCGTATGAAGTTGCCGCTATGGATTAATTTGTGCTGCATCCAAGAACGATCCTTTCGATCGACATATAAAACCAAAATGGTTACAGACTGGTAGACTCCACTCGGCATCTGACACGAGTCTGTAACCAGGGGTTCTACTTCCCCAACTGGCAAGGTACAAGGATTACGTTGGTATCGCGATTGAAGGCGCGTGACCCGAGGCCCGTGCTGAGTCGGCCGGTGTTATAAACCCCGGAGACGGTGGTGGTGAGGGTGGCGCCTAGGACTGGGTGAGAGTTCCGCCACCCCGGATCCACAACAATACACATATATATATATATATATATATATATATATATATATATATATATATATATATACATATATATATATATATATATATATATATATATATATATATATGTATATATATATATATATATATATATATATATATATATATGTATATATGTATATATATATATATATATATATATATATATATATATATATATATATATATATATATATATATATATATATATATATATATATATATATATATATATATATATATATATATATATATATATTGTTACGGATTCGCGCCCGCCGGCGTGCGGACGGCCACGTAACTCGAATCGCGGCACGTCGCCCACCGGACGGACAATCCAGTCGTGACCCTCTCGGACTAACGCCGGGAACCAGTCACGGGTGGACCTTTCGGTCTCACCACGATCGTGCCAATCGGCCCCCGCGTGGGATAGGGTTGCTCGCCAAATTCGACCCACCTAAGTACCCACACGGAGGGTAGACCGGGCGATCGCACCTCGCCGCAGGTCGACTTCGGACACGGGCCACTTTAAGCGACCCGTTCCGTACTATCGGGATAACCGAGCGGTGTTATTCGTCGGCCTCGACGGTTCGATTAATTATCGGGCGTTTTAGCCCACGACCAACCCTTTACGTGAAGCAAGATGGAGATTCAATGAAAGAAAAGACGAAGCGAAGCGGGAAAACAGTTCAACAATAAGCACATTTATTTCGCGATGAACGGAAAGCACACATATACAATTCCACCAAAAGCACATGTAAAAGAAGAAGACAATGCAATATTACACAAAAAGCAAATGCAACAATGCAGATCTAACCGACTACCGGGCACACGGCAACACTTATACAATTTTACTTCACAGACGGCGCCGACAACACATATTCCCAAAGCAAAAGAAAAGAGAACCACCCTCCAGGATGAGGGGGGTAGGCGGGCCTGGGGCCGAGACCGTGTCGGGCCTACCGTCTGATGATGAGACGCAGAGCGGCGGTGGCACCTCAACTCCGCGGGCCTCGCGGACAGTGTCTGGTAGGGGGTGGGAAGGGGGCCCCCTTTGTCGCACTATCTCAGCGCGGGGGGGAAACAGGAGGGGGTTGCTGATGCTCGGGGAAGGAGGATATCACCCTGTCTCGGGTCCCGCGGCAAGCGTCTCCTCCTCCACCTCGGTCGCGTTGCTGGCCTCTCCCTGTGCCGCTCCCGGCACCGATGCGAGCACCTCCTCGTCCGCCTTCGCCGCCGTCACCTCTCCACAGCTCCGTCCTCTTCACTCTGACTAGTACCACTTCTTTCCAGCTCCACCGACGACTCTCTTGAACTCCGCACACTCAACTCAACTTCCAACTGAACTGCCTTGACTGACGAACGCAGCCGTTTATAAAAGCCCCGTGGCTTCGCTCTTTCACCCTTGACCCTCTGCCTCCGACCCTTCACCTCTCTTGCTGGCTCCCCATTGGCCCGAGGAAAAGTGGGCGTGAATGCTTTTTGATCCATGAATTTGCATATAGCGACCGCCCTCCAATGCCCTGGAGGCGGGGCCAAATCGCCCCTCGCTCACCGATTGGACGGAACAAAAGTGGGCGTGAGTCGTTTTTGATCCGTTTTCTGCGGAAAGTCTGTGATGTTTTTGAACACGCTGCTCGGTGCGCGCCCCGCACGAGTCCAGCATCGATGCCCACGAGTGGCGCGAGATGGTGTGGATGCGATGGTGGCGAGTTGTGACGGTAAAGGTCGTGGCGGTTGTGGTGAAGCGGCGTTGTGGTTGGTGGTTGTTGTTGTGAAGCGGCGTTGTGGTTGGTGGTTGTTGTTGTGAAGCGGCGTTGTGGTTGGTGGTTGTTGTTGTGATGGCTGCGTTGTGGTTGGTGGTTGTTGTGTGATGGCTGTTGAGACGTGGTTGGTGGTGGTAATAATGGCAGCTGGTCCAAAATAAAGATAGTAAAAGAAAAACGGCTATCCTGAAGAGTCGCAGCCCGCATGAATGACATTTATTCCCTCTAGACAACGGGTTTGGGCCTAACTACACATATACTTACCGAGATATCTCACCTAAGGGACCTGAATGGTGGTTTGTGAATTTCGTCAACCACAACACTACCCCCCCCCCCCCTTTTTACAGACTCGTCCCGAGTCGTCAAATTTTCGTGTGCCATCATGTGTAGTTTTCCCCTAGTACATTTTACCTACGGATCCCTGAGTGCGACATTCATGGTATTCGTGTCCCCAAAATAAATAACCTAAGGGCTGAGTAACTACCTAAACAAAGTCACTCACACGGACGACTTAAATAAAATTGCCGGCGCTAAGACAGACATGCCGGGGGCGCACTCATATTTACAGTACATCTTAACTTAACTTACAAATTTTACACTAAACCATGGCCTAGGATCACTGAACTCTGCAAAAAGAAAGCAGTTAACAGGGAGCCAGGCTGCTCGCATGCAGTCTCTGGCTCAAAACAATGCAGGTGACAGGGAACGTGGCCGGCTGCTCACACGCAGTCCAAGGCCTTCCTTTTTGAACTGAACGCAGTGAACCACAACGGTGCATGGGCTGCACAAACGTAGTCTCAGTGCCAGCTCAAGTGGCACACGCAATGAACACAACGAATGGATGGACGCAAACACGGTGCATGGGCTGCACCAACGCAGTCTCCGTGCCAGCTCAAGTGGCACACGCAATGAGCACAACGGATGGATGGATGGACACAAACACGGTGCACGGGCCGCCACTGCAGGCCCGTGTTGTAGCTGCCAACAGGGCAGTGCTTGCAGCTTGCAAACTGTTGCCTTGATCCTGGCGCACATGGCAATGAACAGGGGGGGGGCAAAGAAAAAATTGAACGGGGCTGGTGAACAGGGGCAGTGGGCATGGCATGGCAAAGGCAGCAGGCAAACACAGCCCGCAGAAGAAGGCCGCTGCAGGCAAACACAGCCGGCAGATGGACTGGCCGGCACAGGCCTTGAAGAAAAACAGCCAGCCGGCAGATGAAGTAGGCCGGCACAGGCCTTGCAGCACAGCAGCTGCAGACGATCCAGCCGGCACAGGCCTCGCAGCAAAACAACAGCTGCCGATGAAGTTGGCCAGCCTTTGCCGTTCCGTGGAGGTTGGTGGAGGGAGTGCGGTGGTGCTGGCCACTTGGAAGGCGAGCTCGGACCTACCTACCTGTCTCCCTCCCACCTATCGCCTTTGCCTGTCACTGTACATACCCACTCCCTTAATTTGTCAAACCCCAATTTAGCCCCAACTTTTTTTTTTTTTTTTACTTCCCCACTATAAATCGTCCCCTAACCCCCTTTACTGTCCTTGTTCGGCTAACCTATCCTGTCACCTAGCCTACTCCCAACCCCTACGTTCCCTTCCCGGAGGGGAATAAGGGAGAGCTAACGTCCTGTGTCGAGGCCCAACGAAGCCTCAGAATGGCCTCCCCAGAGTTCGGCGATCTATAACCAAAGTGGGTCCAGCGGCCCCCAACGAGAGCGAGGGGATGGATGGTGCGGAGGGGTACATCTCCTAGTCTACCCTAACCATTTAACTGTTAAACTACCCCGGGGCTTTCAACAAGCGCCTCTCGCTTTAACTATTGGTTCTAACAACCCAGATTCCCGTTGCCTGTGTTGGTGTCCTCACAATTTCGGGCCTCGCCCCCCAATTTTCTCTCCGTGCCCTCACACGGTCTCCTGGCTGGGACACGTGGCTCCCTTTGGCAGGCACGACCCTCTGCCGAATCTTCCGCAATGGCACCCCCGGGCACTACACTGCCTCCGAGCCTACCAGCTCCCTAACACCGGGGAGTGCCCCCCATGGCACCTCCTCTGAAATGCACACGTGGCAGGCTGGCTTCCCGGGCCCCTTTCCGAGGGTCACCCGTGCCCACAACACTGCCCACGCGGCTAATGGTGCCCCGGGCCCCCACACCAAGCAGGCGCACCCGTGCCCACTACGCTATCCCGGCCCCCCATGGGCCCTTGGCCTACCACGGCCGACTAGCCTGGTGCCCGGGGTACCCACTCAGCGATACTCACCTTTCGCAGCCACGCTCCCAAGCCCGTCAACAGGGCTCTTGCACCCCTCCAAACGGGTTTCGAGCCTACACTCCCACCAACAGCAAAACGACCTCCATTTTTCAATTTAACTAACCCAGCTAACTCACTCTACACTGACCCCGGGGGTCCCTTGGGCGGGAGTCACTCCTCCCCCCAATCACTCATCGCACCATGCATTCCCCATTCGCTCCATTCACACAGACCCGCTGGCCTCACTCACTCACCAAGCACTCACCTCACAACTCTTCAACACACACACCGCTGAACTCTGCCATCCTTCTAACTACATCCCCTAACTAACTCGTGCTCCCACGTCGTCCCTTAAACTACAGCACGTTCCTTTTAACGCTACGTAGCTAAACTACGTCCCCGCTACACATTCACAAGTCTGTCACTGTCTCCAAAATAATCCCATACTCCATTTTCCCATCCTAAATCTGGCTACAATCCCTCTAACTAATCCATTCCACGGACTCCATGAGGACTTACCCCTGCCCCATGAAGTCGGTTTAGCTATGCTAACCCTTCCCCCTAACTAGTTTCCATCCTGTGCCCTAGTAAGGGGGTCTTCCACCCCTTGCCCAGGAATCCTGTGCACCCGAAAGTGAGGCTTGCTTTCTCTTTTTTTTTTCTTTTTTTTTTCTTTTCATGCGCAGCACCAGCGCGGCAACTCGCGCACTTTGCACCTGTCCGTGACGTCATGCAGCTGCACGTGTTCCTCGTCCCTCCTTGGACGGTACTATCCGGCAGGGATACCCCTCCTGCCGGATTCCAACCCCACGTGCAGCCATGGCGTCACCGTGCGCATAAAAAAAAAACACAAGCCCCACGTCTCGAGGGGTTCCCCACGCGAACACATGTGCTTTGCCCGTTGGAGCTTAACACACACGATCGCGTGGAGAACCCGTCCGGTCCAACTCCGTAATCCTGCCTAAACTTTGTCCGTCCGCGGGATCGGCAAATCCACCGCTGGCGTTTCCGGAGCGGGACTTCACTCTCGCAAGCGAGCACGTGGGGGCCTCGTGCGTTGCACAGCACGGACCTCGTGCTCACTGCTGGGTGAACCCGGCACGGTCCCCGAAACAACTACAGCCGCTACTCGGCTTCCTTTCCTCACATGTCGCCGTCGTCGCCATTCGACACACGCACTCCCGCGTGTTACGACGCTCTCACTCCACACCATTACATTCACACCGGGAGACGCGGCTGCGTGCTCCCGCATGCCAACCGACATCTCCCTCACATACCGCTCTCTCACACACACGGTCTCCCTTGCATAAACCATACCACTCACACGTGGTGCTCCATTCACTCGCGGCCTTCCACTCACTCGTGCGGGGGAACTCACCCGCGGTGCCTCATCCACACTGGCCGTTTCATCCACACACACGGCCTCACTCACACACGGTGCCTCACCCACACACGCGGGGGAACTCACCCGCGGTGCCTCACTCACACACGCGGGGGCACTCAACCGCGGTGTTTCATCCATACTCCGTTCCTCACTCACACACGCGGGGGCACTCACCCGCGGTGCCTCATCCACACTGGCCGTTTCATCCACACACACGGCCTCACACACACGGTGCCTCACCCACACACGCGGGGGCACTCACCCGCGGTGCCCCATCCACACTCGGCGTGCTGGGAAGCACGTACTCCGGCACCATCGCCACCACACCACTCACACACGGGGTCGCTTCCACACACGGGGACGCACTCACACCTTGCACCACACACACAGGGACAACCACACTGGGGATTCGTGTCCCCACAAGGGTCTCCGGGGCCTCTATACCCCCCAAGCTCTCCGTGCACCCGTTCGCAGCACTCCTCCCCTCAACCTCGCAAAGCACGACCGAACTCACCTGGTCGTGACTCGCCTCAAGGGGGCAGACTCCCTCCCCTCGTTCCTGGAGGAGGCTATCCCGCTGCTCGCACCGGGTCTCCACCCAGTCCACCAGCTCACCCCCATTATCCTCCACTACCTCCGTGTGTGTGTGTGCGTCACTTACCCCGTCTTCATCGTGTAGTCTTCCCTCTATCGTTCCTATCTCCCGTGTCTCTGCCAACTCAGTCACCTCTTCACCCTTTACCTCCCTTGTCTCAACTATTATTATTTCCTTTGTCGTCACCTCGTGTCTCGTCTCACACGTTTTGGTCTCCCCATTTAATTTTTCCCTTTCGGTCATCGTCACGACCCTCGCCCAACACGCCCCCCAAATTATTTTTTCACCCGCCTCCACCGCGGGCCTGTCAGCCGTTGCACCCCCACCCAGCTCGTTCGCTCCCACACGTGGAGTCGCCATTTTTACCTCCCTGGTCACGGCCTTCATGCCCGCCTGCAGGCATCGGCCCATGTTCTCCGTCTCACCCCGCAGCTCTTTCATTTCCTCCTTCATGTTTGCTTCCATTCCGTTTATTTGCTTGTTCATTTCGTTTTTCATTTCATTTGTATTTGTATCCATCTTTTCGTTCATGTTCGCATTTATCTTCGCTGTCATTTCCGCATTCATCTTTTGTGCATTCGCATCCATCTTTTGTGTATTCGCATCCATACTTTGTGTATTCGCATCCATCCTTGCTGTCATTTCCGCATTCATTTGTGCCAGCATGGTAAATAGCTGGGCCATGTCGGGTGCGCTTGGGTGAGCCGTTTCGGCAGGGGTTGGGGAAGGGTTTTGGTGGAGAGGGGGAGGGGAGGTGTCATACACCGCGGCCGCTGCCGCACCCATTTCGGGCTCTGGGTTCAGTTGGGCGAGTTCGTTTCCCTGTACAACCAACATTTCCTGCACCGGGATTTCATCCTGAGCCATGGATTCTACACATTCTACATCCATTTCTAATACCCCCGGCTCCCGCTCGCCTTGAGACGCCATCTTGCTTCTCTTAAAGGGTTAATTTAACTCGCTCGTAATTTGGAGGGAATCGGGGGTCGCTCCTCTCACCCCTGGACCGATACCCGTGAATTTAATTGGAGACAGGAGAGCCCGTTTTCCCGTTCTCCAATACCAGTGCCGCGAGGAGGGCGATGGGTTTATATCGCACGACCTGACACCAGTGTTGCGGATTCGCGCCCGCCGGCGTGCGGACGGCCACGTAACTCGAATCGCGGCACGTCGCCCACCGGACGGACAATCCAGTCGTGACCCTCTCGGACTAACGCCGGGAACCAGTCACGGATGGACCTTTCGGTCTCACCACGATCGTGCCAATCGGCCCCCGCGTGGAATAGGGTTGCTCGCCAAATTCGACCTACCTAAGTACCCACACGGAGGGTAGACCGGGCGATCGCACCTCGCCGCAGGTCGACTTCGGACACGGGCCACTTTAAGCGACCCGTTCCGTACCATTGGGATAACCGAGCGGTGTTATTCGTCGGCCTCGACGGTTCGATTAATTATCGGGCGTTTTAGCCCACGACCAACCCTTTACGTGAAGCAAGATGGAGATTCAATGAAAGAAAAGATGAAGCGAAGCGGGAAAACAGTTCAACAATAAGCACATTTATTTCGCGATGAACGGAAAGCACACATATACAATTCCACCAAAAGCACATGTAAAAGAAGAAGACAATGCAATATTACACAAAAAGCAAATGCAACAATGCAGATCTAACCGACTACCGGGCACACGGCAACACTTATACAATTTTACTTCACAGACGGCGCCGACAACACATATTCCCAAAGCAAAAGAAAAGAGAACCACCCTCCAGGATGAGGGGGGTAGGCGGGCCTGGGGCCGAGACCGTGTCGGGCCTACCGTCTGATGATGAGACGCAGAGCGGCGGTGGCACCTCAACTCCGCGGGCCTCGCGGACAGTGTCTGGTAGGGGGTGGGAAGGGGGCCCCCTTTGTCGCACTATCTCAGCGCGGGGGGAAACAGGAGGGGGTTGCTGATGCTCGGGGGAAGGAGGATATCACCCTGTCTCGGGTCCCGCGGCGAGCGTCTCCTCCTCCACCTCGGTCGCGTTGCTGGCCTCTCCCTGTGCCGCTCCCGGCACCGACGCGAGCACCCCCTCGTCCGCCTTCGCCGCCGTCACCTCTCCACAGCTCCGTCCTCTTCACTCTGACTAGTACCACTTCTTTCCAGCTCCACCGACGACTCTCTTGAACTCCGCACACTCAACTCAACTTCCAACTGAACTGCCTTGACTGACGAACGCAGCCGTTTATATAAGCCCCGTGGCTTCGCTCTTTCACCCTTGACCCTCTGCCTCCGACCCTTCACCTCTCTTGCTGGCTCCCCATTGGCCCGAGGAAAAGTGGGCGTGAATGCTTTTTGATCCATGAATTTGCATATAGCGACCGCCCTCCAACGCCCTGGAGGCGGGGCCAAATCGCCCCTCGCTCACCGATTGGACGGAACAAAAGTGGGCGTGAGTCGTTTTTGATCCGTTTTCTGCGGAAAGTCTGTGATGTTTTTGAACACGCTGCTCGGTGCGCGCCCCGCACGAGTCCAGCATCGATGCCCACGAGTGGCGCGAGATGGTGTGGATGCGATGGTGGCGAGTTGTGACGGTAAAGGTCGTGGCGGTTGTGGTGAAGCGGCGTTGTGGTTGGTGGTTGTTGTTGTGAAGCGGCGTTGTGGTTGGTGGTTGTTGTTGTGAAGCGGCGTTGTGGTTGGTGGTTGTTGTTGTGAAGCGGCGTTGTGGTTGATGGTTGTTGTTGTGATGGCTGCGTTGTGGTTGGTGGTTGTTGTGTGATGGCTGTTGAGACGTGGTTGGTGGTGGTAATAATGGCGGCTGGTCCAAAATAAAGATAGTAAAAGAAAAACGGCTATCCTGAAGAGTCGCAGCCCGCATGAATGACATTTATTCCCTCTTGACAACGGGTTTGGGCCTAACTGCACATATACTTACCGAGATATCTCACCTAAGGGACCTGAATGGTGGTTTGTGAATTTCGTCAACCACAACAATATATATATATATATATATTAATATATATATATATATATATTAACATATATATCACTATATATATATATATATATATATATATATATATATATATATATATATATATAAATATATATATATATATCTATATATATATATATATATATATATATACATATTCATATACATATATGTATATATGTATGTATATGTATATATATATATATATATATATATATATATATATGTATATGTATATATATATATATATATATATATATATATATATATATATATGAGCCTGGTGTTGGCGCAGTGGTTAGGGCAGTGGCTTGGGATCCAAAAGGTCCTGAGTTCAAGCCCCGTTGGGCCACTGAATTAATACACCAGGGGGTTGACTCAGCCTGTCATCCTTCTGAGGTCAGCGAAATGAGTACCAGTGTACTGGGCCGGTATGTACCTCGGTTAAAATAGGTGTACCAGATCCCTGGGTCGCAAGAGGTGACCAGGGTTGCGTCAGGAAGGGCATCCGGTGTAAAACATGTGCCAAATCACTATGCGGATCATATGGATGATCCGCAGTGGCGACCCCTCACGGGAGAAGCCGAAAGAAGAAGAAGAGATATATATATATATATATATATATATATATATATATATATATATATATATATACATATATATATATATATATATATATACATATACATATATATATATATATATATATATATATATATATATATATATATATATATATATATATATATATATATATATATATATATATATATATGAA
This sequence comes from Eptatretus burgeri, assembly GCF_056783735.1. NCBI lineage: Eukaryota > Metazoa > Chordata > Myxini > Myxiniformes > Myxinidae > Eptatretus > Eptatretus burgeri. The sequence continues at coordinate 111,064,629 of NC_140966.1, read as the reverse complement.
AGTTGACCGTGATGGGTGGGGAGGTTGTTTGAAGGTTTCTAGTGGGGAGAGGATTGATGCCTTAAAGTTGAGAGGGGGTAGGTGAGGACTTGGTTTTGGGAGGTGGATGTTGAGGACTTTGAGTTTGTGAGAGGGATGTGGGGGAGGTTGAGGGCTTGAAGTCAAATTTTGCATTCCGTGGAATCTCCAAGGGTCTCTGCAAGTTTGTCATATTGCTCATGTGAGCCGAGATTTTTGATTAAATAAAGTTACCAGATTGCTTGAAAGAAGTTCAAATGTTATATAAGGGTGGGGATTCCAACAAACGTAGCTTTGAGTGGGTAAGGGTACCAACCTGACTGCTGTTTATCTTTCATGATCTCTGCCAGATTGAAGTTCCTTGCCCTCAAGGCCACCTGTAAGACACATGAACATGCACGAGACAAAGTGTTAAAGGCATAGTTTGGAATTTTCTATGCACTAATGCCAAATACCTCACAGCATGGTTTGTGGAATTAACTACTCCCCACTTTTAACCTCACCCAGGGAACTCATCAGCACAGAGGTTTGGGTTTCTCACCTGGAAGGGTGTTTGTCCACTGGTGTTGTGTATGCCCACATCCGCACCACATGCAAGCAACAACTTGGCACAGGATTCCTGCGAAGTACATGATAAATCGGCGAGGGCGCAGGTGCACAGACTGTGCTGCAAGCATCTCAAAATGATCAGGCTGTGAAATCGTGCCAACAAATCAGAAACACCTTGTCATGTCAGTGTCAGATCATGGGAGAATCACAAGGGAAGTTGTGTTCCAATAAAAAATGTGTGAAATTGTCTGAAACGAACTCAAAGTACTGGATGAGCTACAAGGAGGGCACACACTATACTGGATGAGCTGTCTCTGACCTTTCCGTGTGCTGCAGCAACATGCAATGGTGAGTTTCCCGAAGCCGTGAGAGCTGCAGGGTTTGCTCCTAACTGAAGCAATTGTTCCAGGAGTTGCGGATAGCCAGCACGACAAGCCTGTTGGTGAAATTGTGTAATATCCATGCCAACTACACAAAACCATGAGGAACATGCACAATGTGTGAAACCACCAACTCACAATATACATTAACACAATCTACATAAACATACAACTTACATAAACACACAATCTACATAATCACACAACATACAAAAATACACACACAACATACATAAACACACAATATACATAAACACACATTATACATAAACACCTATCCCGAACCACAGTGTGGAGTAGTTTGGGTTCGGGTTAGAATCGGGGTTAAATTTTCAAGTGGTTGGGGTTCGGGTTAGAGTTGAGGTTAGATATCCAATACGGCACTTTCAAAGTGATATATTTCTAACCTAGATTGCTCGGCGAAGTAATGAACCCCTAGTAATGAAGTCAATCGGTGAGGTGTGGATATATCTCATGCCTCCCAGATAAGGATTGTATAATGAAATGGCAAAAAAAACTTTTCAAGAAGCCAAAAGTATTTGTTAGCATACGTTGGAGAAAGAGGTGTGGCTCTGCATACCAAAACATTCGCAGACCTTCCTGATCAACTCGTAGGAAAAGTTGATATGTTGCAGTGGATAATGAAAAAAACTCCCAACAATATGGGCCCCCTGTCAGGGCCGAAGTTTCATGGATGGGTGCGTTCTACCCAAACCTTCGTGCTTTTTCATACCGATTAGAAGGTCATATCTGGGGCTTGTCGATGCACAGGGTAAGTTTAAAATTATGATATTTAATATAAATAATGTTTTCATTGGGGGATGCGAGGAGTAGGGGGTGGGAGTGGGAGATATGTGGGCTGTAGGGGCTGTTATAAATATATATTTTTTGTTTGGTTCCGGGGCCACAAGAGAAACAAGTGGACGAACATCCAAAGTACACCACTCCCATGCTAAATAAATAAATAACATACCCACCAGCATGCGACATCGCTGGGGTGCCTTCGGTGCCCAGCGATGCTGCTGTGCAGCACATGGTAACGGAATTGGGAGGGAGCGGTAAATCAATGTACAAATCGTATCAAACAAGAGTATCAAGAGATTCGGGTCTAATCTAAGATATTGATGAGATGAGGAATAAAATAAATAAGTAATTAATAAATCGATAATAATTAAGGAATTAATCAATTAAATGATTAATCAAAAATATAAATATTATTTTTGCCATAGCTCATCTTCACTGTTGTCCCCAAATTTCAACTTCCTTGCTCAAAGGATGGCTGAGATATCACCCAGACAAACAATAAACAAATGGAGCAACAAGGAGAGGTACATTCAAAGTACTGTGCAGTACACTGCCCCCATTCCAAATAAATAAATAACAAATCCTCCAGCACGCGAAATTGCCGGGGCGCCTTCGGCACCCGGCGACGCCACCTTGCAACACATGGAGACAGAATTGGGAGGGAGCAGTGCCCAATAATTGATTAATTAATCGCATAATTAAAATAAATAAATAATAATTGTAAAGTAATTCATTTCTGAATCAACTGGTTGATAACATACCAAAACCACCACTGTTTCAGCCAAATCTGTAATAAAAAAACAACATTTTATTCTTTAAAATATATATATTTAATGAAAAAAAAAATGAAATTTTTTTTTGTAATTTTTTTCAATTAAAAATTTTAAAATTTCAATTTTTTTTCTTCTTTAAATGATCCAAAAATCACAGTCAGCATCACTGCCATACACAACAAAGCTGATGAGGAAGGTCCACTCAGCTACATTCTAATCACCTTACTGAAAGTTCATTAAATCCATCACCACAGCTGACGAGACGTCTTTTCTCTTCTCAAATGTCTCGATCCCTGATCAGCAGTTGGGATTCCATCTCAGTCACGAGAACAATGGAAATGCTGCTGCTTCTCAATGATGGATGGAGCCTCTGATACTGAAACAAGAGGTCAGAGGTGTTTCTCTCAACAGAAGAGGAGCATACAACACCATCTGGAACCCCACTCGACTCACCAAACTCTATTTCTGTGATATCCATCATCACATTCATGAATGACTCGCTGACTTCCTTCACGTACAGCTCTCAGCAGTATACCCTTTCATCTCTTCCGCCAGTGGAAGCTGAGGTGCTCTGAGCAGGCATTTTGGGCCCGGTTTTGTTTTAATAATTAATACAGGTTCGTGGAAGGGTGGAATGACGGGGCTGAAATGTATCAACAGATAAGTTGGGGTAAAGCGTAAATGGTGGAACAAACAGATGCACAATACGGCAAGGACAAGGAATGCAGATGATTGATGAGAACAGCTTCTCAGCAGTTATAGGAAAGATAACTCGCTTTCGTTCCCTTTTCTATAACTCACCAATCTGATGCCAAAGAAAATCATCTTGTCAATTTGGCAGATTGTTTCACATTATGTCATATAATACCCCTTAGCAGCAACAGACTGGCAGCTGCTGCATCCCCCTGAACAGATTTGGAAAGGATCAGGTGCTGGGCCTAAACGAGGGACATGCCACTAAATCCAAACAAGTCTCACATTGCCAACATGTCACTTTGGCAGGATTGTCTATTGAAACCACCAATCTACTTCCTTGATCAGCCAATGGAAGATGTTGAGTCCTTCAAATCTCTGGGCCTCATCAGCAGTCAGAACCTCCCTTGGGCAGACGGGGTATCATCCACCATGCCACATCTTTCTTTGGTAAATCTGAACTTTTCATGATCCGTATGGCCTTTTCCTATAGATTGATGGATAAATGCTGTCCCCTCTGGGCTTATGTTCCTGCTTCATTCTCGATGCTGTAGAATCCAAAGCTCAACATCATTGACATGTCCCACAAAGATGTAGATGCACAGGGCCTGTTGCTTTCCAACTGCAAATAGCTTGATGACCTCGCCATTATTAACCACCTCTATTCTGGTCAAACCAGACTTGGTGGTGCAATGGTTAGAATGACTGCTCTAAAGGCGCTGTCACACCTTGACGATTTAGCCAGTGTATGCCGACTTATGAAAAATTTGTCTAAAACGCTGGCACACGTCGAATACGTTATGGGTAAGTTTTGTATACGTTAAGAGCACGCTGAAAAACACTGCCATACATCGTAGTACGCTGGCTTTCATCGTTGTACTTTGCGGTTGTCCTCAAATTTTAGCATGCTTGAAATTTTACGACGTATGCCAGCGTATGACTCACACATTCCGCTACGCTGGCCATAAGTTGTAGGCACGTTATGCGATCGTTGACACGTCGACACACGTTACTTGTAAGTTACTCAGAAGTCGAAACACGTCGAGGTAATGATTAACGTACCCGAAACTTATTTATAACCTATGAGTAACGTGTTGTAGGCACGTTACATGATCGTTGACACACGTCGAGGCACGCTACTTGTAAGTTACTCATAAGTCAAAACACGTCGAGATAATGCTTAGTATACCCAAAACTTATTTCTAACCTATGAGTAACGTGCTTTGAACCTACGTATGTGTAACGTACCTCCAACGCATATTGACGTATGTAGACGTATTTGATTGACGTCTTCCGGATGACCACAGAACTTACTGAACGTGTTTCTAATTTACAGCTACCATATAATGGCGTATTGGCAGCGTTTAAAAAAAAAAGAAAACAACAATAACTTCCGATATTTCGTCACGTGCCGTTACGTCACGTCCGATTGCCTCTTCAGTTTGCTCATGTCTTATTCTTAGTTCCTCCTCTGTGAATATTTTCTGTTTGAGGATATTGTCACGTCGACGTCGAAACTTAAAAGCAAATGTCGGAATATATTTTAAAATTCGTGATAGACTAAAAAAAACATTAAAAACAACAACAAGAACAACAACAACTTCAGATATTTCGTCACGTGCCTTCATGGAGCCAAGGAGAAAAAAAGAAAATGTGCCTTGATGAAGAAAATAAGTTTCGGGTATGCTAAACATTACCTCGACGTGTTTCGACTTATGAATAACTTACAAGGAACTTGTGGCGACGTGTGTCAACGATCGCATATCAAGCCTACAACTTATTCCCAGCGTAGCGGAACGTGTGAGCCATACGGCGAGTACGTCGTAAAATTTTCAGCATGCTTGAAATTTCACGACGTACGAGACGTACCACGAAATATGACAACATACTTCATAGTTTTTGAGCGTGCTCTTAACGTATACACAACTTACCCATAACGTATTCGACGTGTGCCAGCTTGGTTCGGCAAATTTTTCATATGTCGGCATACGCTGGCTAAATCGTCAAGGTGTGACTGCGTGGTTGACACTTTCAATTTTCAGGCAGTTATGATTTAAATCGGCGTGTGGCAGGTTTTTAACGGCTACGCCACGAGTTCGTCGGCAATACGTGCAGCGCGCTATGCCTAAGTTAAACTATCGTTGGGCATAGGTTGTGAACGCCGACAACAGGCTAAGCATTCGTTGGTATAAGTTATCTATAAGACAACGAAACGTTCTGTGCCCATTACTAATATGTTATGCATACGACCAACACATTATGAATACGACCAAAACTTTAAAAAAAACATCAAAATTTCAGCGTACGCCAACGTTTTACATACATTTTTATACGTTGCCATTGCTGGCTAAATCGTCAAGGTGTGACAGCACCTTTAGTCTGGGAGGACAGTGGTTCCAACCTTGGCCGACTCATACCAACAATTTTCACTCACTTGGAACTTACTTCCAGGGAGTGTATAGGATGGCGCAACATCCATCTGTCCGTCCACAAACGCTTGCAAATTCTCTCAAGCTATGCACATGTTTTTGAAAAAAACTAGACCACAATCTTCACCATCTGGAATGTACCAAAGTTTGTTAATGCTACATGAAAAAAAAATCTGGGTCTGAGGAGGTATACTGGGGGTTGCCACTCAAAATAGGTATCTTGAGAAAAATTCCAGGGGCATAGAAAAGGCCCCTTTATATGAGATGTGCCAAGTGACAAACAATAGAAAAGAAGGGACATTCCGTGGCTTGTAGAAAATGCCAAACATTAGAAAAGAAGGGACATTCCGTGGCTTGTAGAAAATGCCAAACGATAGACAAGAAGGGACATTCCGTGACTTGTAGAAAATGCCAAATAATAGAAAAGAAGGGACATTCCGTGACTTGTAGAAAATGCTAAACGATAGAAAAGAAGAGATATTCCGTGACTTGTAGAAAATGCCAAATGATAGAAAAGAAGGGACATTCCTTGACTTGTAGAAAATGCTAAACAATAGAAAAGAAGGGACATTCCATGACTTGTAGAAAATGCCAAACGATAGACAAGAAGGGACATTCCGTGACTTGTAGAAAATGCCAAACGATACAAAAGAAGACATTCCGTGACTCGTAGAAAATGCCAAACAATAGAAAAGAAGGGACATTCAACAGCTTGTAGAAAATACCAAACAATAGAAAAGAAGGGACATTCCGTGGCTTGTAGAAAATGTCATACAATAGAAAATAAGGGACATTCGGTGACTTGCAGAAAATGCCAAACAATAGAAAAGAAGGGACATTCTGTGGCTTGTAGAAAATTGCCAAACGATAGAAGAGAAGGGACATTCAACAGCTTGTAGAAAATGCCAAAGAACAGAAAAGAAGGGACATTCCATGGCTTGTAGAAAATGCCAAACAATAGAAAAGAAGGGACATTCACCAGCTTGAAGAAAATTGCCAAACGATAGAAGAGAAGGGACATTCAACAGCTTGTAGAAAATGCCAAACGATACAAAAGAAGGGACATTCCATGGCATGCAGAAAATGTCAAACAAGAGAAAAGAAGGGACAATTCGTGGCTTGTAGAAAATGCCAAACGATAGACAAGAAGGGACATTCCTGACTTGTAGAAAATGCCAAACAATAGAAAAGAAGGGACATTCCTTGACTTGGAGAAAATGCCAAACAATAGAAAAGAAGGGACATTCCATGACTTGTAGAAAATGCCAAACGATAGACAAGAAGGGACATTCCGTGACTTACAGAAAATGCCAAATAATAGAAAAGAAGGGATATTCCTTGACTTGTCGAAAATGCCAAACAATAGAAAAGAAGGGACATTCCGTGACTTGTAGAAAATGCCAAATGATAGAAAAGAAGGGACATTCCGGGGCTTGTAGAAAATGTCAAATAACAGAAAAGAAGGGACATTACGTGACTTCTATGAAATGCCAAACGAAAGAAAAGAAGGGACATTCCGTGGCTTGTAAAAAATGCCAAACGATACAAAAGAAGATATTCCGTGACTCGTAGAAAATTCCAAACAATAGAAAAGAAGGGACATTCAACAGCTTGTCGAAAATGTCAAACAATAGACAAGAAGAGACATTCCGTGGCTTGTAGAAAATGTCATACAATAGAAAATAAGGGACATTCGGTGACTTGTAGAAAATGCCAAACAAGAGAAAAGAAGGGACATTCTGTGGCTTGGAGAAAATGCCAAACGATAGAAAAGAAGGGACATTCAACAGCTTGTAGAAAATTGCCAAACGATAGAAGAGAAGGGGCATTCAACAGCTTGTAGAAAATGCCAAACAACAGAAAAGAAGGGACATTCCATGGCTTGTAGAAAATGCCAAATAATAGAAAAGAAGGGACATTCCGTGACTTGTAGAAAATGCCAAACGATAGAAAAGAAGAGATATTCCGTGACTTGTAGAAAATGCCAACAATAGAAAAGAAGGGACATTCTGTGCCTTGGAGAAAATGCCAAACGATAGAAAAGAAGGGACATTCAACAGCTTGCAGAAAATGCCAAACAATAGAAAAGAAGGTACATTCAACAGCTTGTAGAAAATGCCATACAAGAGAAAAGAAGGGACATTCTGTGGCTTGGAGAAAATGCCAAACGATAGAAAAGAAGGGACATTCAACAGCTTGTAGAAAATTGCCAAACGATAGAAGAGAAGGGACATTCAACAGCTTGTAGAAAATGCCAAACAACAGAAAAGAAGGGACATTCTGTGGCTTGGAGAAAATGCCAAACAATAGAAAAGAAGGGACATTCTGTGACTTGTAGAAAATGCCAAACGATAGAAAAGAAGAGATATTCCGTGACTTGTAGAAAATGCTAAACAATAGAAAAGAAGGGACATTCTGTGGCTTGGAGAAAATGTCAAACGATAGAAAATAAGGGACATTCAACAGCTTGTAGAAAATTGCCAAACAATAGAAAAGAAGGGACATTCCGTGGCTTGTAAAAAATGTCAAACAATAGAAAAGAAGGGATATTCCGTGGCTTGGAGAAAATGCCAAACAATAGAAAAGAAGGGACATTCCATGACTTGTAGAAAATGCCAAACAATAGAAAAGAAGGGACATGATGTGGCTTGGAGAAAATGCCAAACAATAGAAAAGAAGGGACATTCTGTGGCTTGGAGAAAATGCCAAACGATAGAAAAGAAGGGACATTCACCAGCTTGTAGAAAATTGCCAAACGATAGAAAAGAAGGGACATTCCTTGGCTTGTAGGAAATGCCAAACAATAGAAAAGAAGGGACATTCCGTGGCTTGTAAAAAATGCGAAACAACAGAAAAGAAGGGACATTCCGTGGCTTGTTGAAAATGTCAAATAATAGAAAAGAAGGGACATTCCATGACTTGTAGAAAATGCCAAACGATAGAAAAGAAGAGATATTCCATGACTTGTAGAAAATGCCAACAATAGAAAAGAAAGGACATTCTGTGGCTTGGAGAAAATGCCAAACGATAGAAAAGAAGGGACATTCAACAGCTTGCAGAAAATGCCAAACAATAGAAAAGAAGGTACATTCAACAGCTTGTAGAAAATGTCATACAATAGAAAATAAGGGACTTTCCGTGACTTGTAGAAAATGCCAAACAAGAGAAAAGAAGGGACATTCTGTGGCTTGGAGAAATGCCTAACGATAGAAAAGAAGGGACATTCAACAGCTTCTAGAAAATTGCCAAACGATAGAAGAGAAGGGACATTCAACAGCTTCTAGAAAATGCCAAACAACAGAAAAGAAGGGACATTCTGTGGCTTGGAGAAAATGCCAAACAATAGAAAAGAAGGGACATTCCGTGACTTGTAGAAAATGCCAAACTATAGAGAAGAAGGGACATTCTGTGGCTGAGAGAAAATGCCAAACAATAGAAAAGAAGGGACATTCCGTGGCTTGTAAAAAATGTCAAACAATAGAAAAGAAGGGACATTCTGTGGCTTGGAGAAAATGCCAAACAATAGAAAAGAAGGGACATTCCGTGGCTTGTAGAAAATGCCAAACAAAAGAAAAGAAGGTACATTCAAAAGCTTGTAGAAAATGTCAAACGATAGACAAGAAGGGACATTCCGTGGCTTGGAGAAAATGTCAAACAATAGAAAAGAAGGGACATTCTGTGGCTTGTAAAAAATGGCAAACGATAGAAAAGAAGGGACATTCTGTGGTTTGTTGAAAATGCTAAACAATAGAAAAGAAGGCACATTCCGTTGCTTGCAGAAAATGTCAAACAATAGAAAAGAAGGGACATTCCGTGGCTTGTAAAAAATGGCAAACAATAGAAAAGAAGGGACATTCAACAGCTTGTAGAATATGCCAAACAAAAGAAAAGAAGGTACATTCAACAGCTTGTAGAAAATGTCAAACGATAGACAAGAAGGGACATTCCGTGGCTTGGAGAAAATGTCAAACAATAGAAAAGAAGGGACATTCTGTGGTTTGTTGAAAATGCTAAACAATAGAAAAGAAGGCACATTCCGTTGCTTGCAGAAAATGTCAAACAATAGAAAAGAAGGGACATTCCGTGGCTTGTAAAAAATGGCAAACAATAGAAAAGAAGGGACATTCAACAGCTTGTAGAATATGCCAAACAAAAGAAAAGAAGGTACATTCAACAGCTTGTAGAAAATGTCAAACGATAGACAAGAAGGGACATTCCATGGCTTGTAGAAAATGTCAAACAATCGAAAAGAAGGGATATTCCATGGCTTATAAAAAATGTCAAACAATAGAAAAGAAGGGACATTCCGTGGTTTGTAAAAAATGTCAAACAATAGAAAAGAAGGGACATTCCATGGCTTGTAGAAAATGCCAGACGATAGAAAAGAAGACGCATTCAAAAAAATCAGGTCTGCATGCTGTCCTGCCCTTGTAATCTTCGGAGGAACCAAGTAATGCTCTGGAGAAGTTCATATAAAGGGGCACCAATTTTTTTAACAAATTTATCACACCCATGCACATTATCTTATGTATTTTCGTTTTCAAGATTCACAAAAAAAACTTGACGTAATAACGGGTTTTAACCTATAAATGAAGGGCGCCTCTTTCAATGAACTTTTCTCGAGCATTACCTGGTTCTTCCGAAGATTACAAGGGTAGTACAGCATGCACATGTATTTTTTGAATGTGCGTTATGTTTTTTATCGTCTGCCATTTTCCACAAGCCATGGAATGTCCCTTCTTTTCTATAGTTTGACATTTTCTACAAGCTGTTGCTTGTCCCTTCTTTTCTCTTGTTTGGCATTTTCTACAAGCCACGGAATGTCCCTTCTTTTCAATAGTTTGTTCCTTAGCACACCCAATATAAAAGGGGCCTTTCTATGCCCCTGGCATTTTTCTCTAGAATGTCCCTTCTTTTCTATAGTTTGCCACATGGCACGTTCCATATATAGGGGTCTTTTCTATGTCCCTGGCATTTTTGCAAGAATCCTCTTCAAATTTCAAGTTAATCAGATGAAAATTGACAATTTCAGAAGTTTGGCCTATATTGACCTCAAAAGTAATGGGTGGTTGAATTTATTGAGCTGATATGCATATTCTGTTCAAATTTCAAGTTAATCAGATGAAAATTGACAATTTCAGAAGTTTGCCCTATGTTGACCTCAAAAGTAATTGGTGGTTGAATTTATTGAGCTGATATGGATATTCTGTTCAGATTTCAGGTCAATCGGATGAAAATTGACAATTTTAGAAATTTAGCCCGTGTTGACCTCTTAGCCCATGTTCACCGTTTGGCTTATGTCGACCTCAAAAATTGTTGGTGGTTGAATTTAGTAACCCAATATGCAAATCCTGTTCAAATTTCAAGTCAATCGGATGAAAATTGAGGATTTCAGAAATGTGGCCTACGTTGACCTTTTGGCCAATGTTGACCTTAAAAATAGTTAGTGGTTGAATTCAGTGACCTGATATGAAAATCCTGCTCAAATTTCTCAATCAGATGAAAATTGCGAATTTTAGAAAATTGACCTCTGTTGACCTTTGGCCAATGTTGACCTCAAAAGAATGACCGCGATATCACATGGTCATGTAACATGTGGTAAAGTTTCAATTTCCTCTGCAGAATGATTTTCGATCTCAACAAAATGCAGACATGTACGACATACGGCATACATACGTACAATACCGATCGCTTAACCCTGCTTTTCGCTTCGTGAGCACAGGTTAACGAGTACGTACAATTAGGGTAATGAGTATGTACAATTGTAGATGACTTATTTGATGCACAAATAAATTGATCTCCCAATGCATATCGATAAATGATAGTGTTGCCCTCCAGTGGGAACCAAGCAGAATTGCATGATCTTTCTTCCTGGATGATGTGTGGATAGTTGAATCTGAGCAAAAAATAGGAAAAAAAAATTAATACATAACTAAAAATAGCATAATAAACTAATGAGCAGGTTCAACTGACAACCAGGTGGAAATATGACAATTCTTAATAACCAATGAAAACCTCTGGTGCTGCTGCTTCTGCTTCATATTGTTGTTGTTGTTGTTCTTCTTCTTCTTCTTTGGTTGTTGTTTCTGCGTTTCATACATTTTTGGGATCCTTTGAGACTGTCTATAAAAACGAGTGTTGTGTTCAGAGCATCCAATTAAGCTTCTTGCCTGAAAGCTTTCTGAGAAAGACTAAAGTGTTGTCCACCGCTCCGTCCCACTTCCATATCTAGGTGATGCATGACGTCATCGCTGGGCACCAAAGGAAGGGAGTACTCAGTTTTGACTCCGTTTTCTTGTTTGTTTGTCCAGGCGATATCTCAGCCATCCTTTGAACTAGGAAGCTGAAATTTGGGGACAAAAATGAAGATGTGCTTTGGCAAAAAGTTTATTTTTTTATTTTTTGATTACTCAATTAATTGATGAATTACTTAATTATTATCGATTTATTAATTACTTATTTATTTTATTTCTCATCCTGGCAATATCTCAGGAATATTTTGACCTCGGAAGCAGATATTTATTCATGACAGTGACCAAGTGATTTGGCTCCAAAGAGTATTTTTGATTTACTGATTGATCAATTAATCAATTAATTATTTTCTTTCTTGCTTATCCAAGCAATATGTCAGCCATCCTTTGAGCTGGGAAGCTAAAATTTGGAGACAAAAGTGAAGATGTGCTTTGGCCACAATGTTATATTTTAATTTTTTAATTAATCAATTAATTGATTAATGACATATTATCGATTTATTAATTAATAATTTATTTTGTTTCTCATCTTGGCAATATCTCAGGCATATTATGAGCTCGGAAGCCGATATTTGGATATGATAGTGACCAAGTGATTTGGCTATAAAGGGTATTTTTTGATTAATCAATTCATTGATTTATTATTCATTTTTCGATAAATTACTTAGTTTTCAAAAAGTTACAGGTTCAGATGAAACAGTGGTGGTTTAAGAATGCTATTGGGCAATTGATTGAGAAATTAATTATTTTACCATTGTTATTTATTTATTTTAATTCTGCAATTAATCAATCAATCAATCAATTAGTGTACACCGCTTCCTCCAAATTCCGACTCCATGTGCTGCAAGGCGGCATCGCCGGGATCGCCGGGAGGCGGCAAGCGTTGTCGCACGCTGGAGGATTGTTATTTATTTATTTAGCATGGGGACGGTGTACTTTGACTGTACTGCTACTTGTCTTTTTTATTCGTTTTATGTCACAAAGTTTGTAAATATCTCAAGAAAAGTAATGAAATACCATAATGCCATCAAGAAATCCATCTGCTGATCCAAGCCAGGACTTATATTTTACCAGGTGAGTCTCTTGCCAGCCATAACTATCGGTGCAACCCACGACGGCACCGGCACGCATTAGGGCACGGCAGCATGCGATGTCCCCACCCCCCGCCACAGCATGGTACAGTGGGGTCAGACCCCGCACATCATGCCAACCGGGGCACGAACCCAATTTCAGCAGAGCCTGGAAAACAATGGGGAGTGAGAGGATCAAATGTTAATGGAGTGACGTCAGAGGAAGAAAGGTCAGAACATGCAATGAAATCAGAGCAAGAATGTTTTTAGAGATGAGTGAGATGTAGAGGTTGGAGGATGTGCCGAAGAACCACTCACATTTCTCAAATGTACATCACGTGATGGATAAACATCTTAGCTACCTCGCCATGTCCAGGTTGTACCCCAATGGGACACTGACATGAAAGAGCTGACAATAAGGTATTCCTCTGCAAAGTGCAAAAACTTATTTCTACCCCTTTAAATTATGTCATAACATAATCATGCGTCATCAAATGTATGAAATTTGGGAATGGTTAACAGCTTGATAAAAATTTGACAAAGGAAAGATCCGAAACATATCATCCCAGATACATGAGAGAACCCCGATGCCTGCATGGCTACTTACATCGCTAAGCCGGGGAGTTTCTTTGCCCACTCACTTTTATGATATGGAGGTGAAAAGCCTCAAAATCAGTGGAACCTCCAAAAAGGAAGGTGGTGGAGCTTGGACATAATGCAGCGCAATGACATTAGGAGACATCAATGTACTTTTACATCTAAGATATAAGCTCTTTCTAATGACTGACTGACATTAAAGATCGGTACCTTTCGGGTGATGTAGAAAGCTAAAATTTTGCGTGCCAACGGACATCGAAGCCGATACACCGGGAAAGTTCACAGAATCGTCGGACAACATTTGTGAATTAAAATATAAATAAATGAAAAAAATGCAGGTGAGCGACCCGAGACAATGGGGAAGTACGATAATTCTGTGTGCCGATGGACATCGAAGCCGATACACCAGGAAAAAAAAAATCACAAAACCATCAGAAAGCATCTGTAAATGAAAATATAAATAAATTATGAAAATAAAAATAAATGAAAAATCAAATGCAGGTGAGTGACTAGAGACAATGGGGAAGCACGATTCGTATGCTTACGCACCCCGCTAATTCATTATAAAGACACTCGTAAACATTGTCAAAACCAGCGGAGTACATGAAATGTGAAACTGCAATCCCTGCATCATCACCGAAGTGCTCAGATGTGAACAAATCGACAAAATGGTTCACAACAGGATCGAGTGCAGCATGGTGCCGTTAACTTGTGACCATGTAAAAGGGACATTAGCGAGTGGGAATCCAAAACGGACCTGTTAGCACTCAGGGAGGGCCTGGCTTGACTTGCGGATGAAAACACACCACTTATTGTGGGTACACAATTATATGTGCTCATTCGAAAATTTGTGGTCAAACTGAAGCAAAGATACCGATTGTTCTAATGTCTGGGTGACCATGGTGATGTTACCGTAACCGCAGATTTCCTTTGGGCTTGCGCTGCCCGGTGCAGGGCAGTCGCCCCTTCCAAACTGAACAGGTCTTGCAGCGCGCCGGCACGGACGAGGATACGGATTATCAAGCCGGCAGCATCCAGTAGCTGTGCCGCGACGGTCAGTGGTGTTTCTGGGTGAAAACAAACAGTTGTACAATCATCATCGTGTACAAAACACTGGAGTGCGATACCGATACCTCCACTGCACATATGGGAAACATTGATTGCAGCGTCTTTTGCTCCGATGAAGAGTTCACGCCGAAACGTCAGCTTCTCCTTTCTTCCCATGGCAGTCAGCACATCCCGATGGATATTCTGTTGATTTCACCAATCGTTCTGCCTGTCCACCGTTGCAGATCTACAATAGGCCTTCACCAGCAACCCTTTTTCCTCATTGACAACAAATCCGAGCAGGCAGATTTGAGGCCTCCTTTGTTTTGTTCCCCATCTTCTCTGGTCGAGCTCCCTCTGCTCTCAACCCTTACTCTCTCCAGCTGCATGAAGACCCACATGTTCTTCCAATAACCCCCTCCTGGTTCAACTCACAGAATTCAGGCTTACTGCACAGTGCGCACATCATCTCTTTCATTTGTTTGTTTGTTTTTTTGTCCCGCTTGTGGATCTGCTTTCCAGAGATGGTTCCATTGCACAAATTTGGCCAATCTCTCCATCCAGATCATCTCTGAAGTTCCTGACTCTTACACAGGATGATGTTTTTTTCAGCTCCATTACTCATTGGAAGTTGTTAATGTAGATTAACAAGTAATGTGAGGAGTTTGTTGAGGAACGAACCTCCATCTTTTGTGTCCCAAAAGTTGGGATCAAGCCCGGTTTGTAGAACCTGGGCAACTCCAGCAGCTTCACCGCGGCGTACGTGTTCCATGAGGGACTTTCGCAAGACCTGCACCAAGAAAAGGTTGTGAAGTAAAAACTACAGTCAGAAACTTGGAGCCTTAACACAAACAGATAACCTGTCACGCTCTTCTTGAATCCCGACACACGGTACACCTGGTGGACTTTAATCGGATCCTCATTGACCTTTTGTTGGTTGTATTGTCGTTTCCTTATCATTTATTATTAAAAGCATTTGGTTTTCATTGCTGTTGTCACGTTCTGGCTTATTTTCTTTTGTCTCTTTCAGCAGACTTTACTTACTTAGCACTATGGACTGCAGTTCATCACCCACAATGAGTGGTCCCGAAGTATTGAGGATTCCTCCAAGGTTCAACAAGAAAGAAAAGCAAAAGCATGAATCACGAGCATGAATAAGCAAGTTTTGTGAACAGTCGCCATTCCTGTTTAACCATTTAATTATCCTCCTGTGTTTGTTGTTATGTTTTTATTTGACTAGCCTGAAGATCATCACCTGGATAGGTGTGCTTCTATCAAGGACGGTCACAAACTGGTCATCAAGTTATTGTTTCAGCGCCAAGATAACTGCCTCCACTGAATGTTACCTCTTTCTGCATCCCCCTCGCTCCAGCCCATCAAAGCTCCCCCTCATCCCACCCCCTCTCTCAGATTGTCCCCTCATCCCACAATCTCCCATCTTCCCCTCCCAATCATGCACACGTCCAACCTCTCCAGCATCAGACCTCATACTTCAACCCCCCCACCCCCTTCAAACTGTCCTGCATCCATCCAACGCCTCCTACCTGTCCCTCACGGTGTGGACATCAAGCATCCGAGGTCTCCACTCCAACCTGACAGATCTCTCAATTCCGGCTACTGCTGACAGCCCGGATATCATCTGTTTAACAGAATGCTTCCTCCCACAGGGCGTCCCTGACTCCTTCATATAGTGCATCTCCCCGGCTATTGTCTCCTCCAAATTGAGAGGTCTGAACCACGCCACAGCGGCAGAGTTGCACTGTATATCAATAACTCGATTTCTCACAATCTGTGTACTCATCTTGTACCTCCGAACACTTGGAAGAATTTCCACTTCAACCTTTGGCCGCAATTTCCACTTCTCTCCAAACTCTTGCTCAGGTGTGTGTTGTACCTGCCTCCGAACAGTGATGGTCCATCTCTCTCTCTCTCTCTCTCTCTCTCTCTCTCTCTCTCTCTCTCTCTCTCTCTCTCTCTCTCTCTCTCTCTCTCTCTCTCTCTCTCTCTCTCTCTCTCTCTCTCTCTCTCTGACAACATGGACAAACTTTCAACCACTCATTCAACTCTCTCTTTCTCATATATGGTAATTTCAATTATCACCATGAAACTTGGTTGGGTGTTGTTGGTCCTCCTCTCACCAGCCATGGCACTTCTGCAAAGGACTTCTGTGACTCCATGGGACTGACTCAATCTGTGACCTTTCCAACAGATTTTTCCCAATGGCAAATCCTCCCTTCTGGACTTGGTGATGACCAACTTTCCCACAAATGTCTCCTGCTCTTCCTCTGCTCTAATTGGTTCATCTGATCATATGCTTGTGAAAGTCAACATCACTCTGGCTGGTCTCAGAGCTGCCTCGATGCCGGCTAGTCCGGCATTTCACTCAAGCAAATTGGAACAGATTGCAAGCAGCCATCTCTCTTTAGGACTAGTCTTCCATATCTACTGCCACTGATGTTAACTCAGCATGTAAATTCTTCCACAGAAAATATATATATATATATATATATATATATATATATATATATATATATATATATATATATATATATATATATATATATATATATATATATATATATATATCTCTCTCTCTCTCTCTCTCTCTCTCTCTCTCTCTCTCTCTCTCTCTCTCTCTCCCTCTCTCTCTCTCTCTCTCTCTCTCTCTTTCTTTTTTTCTCTTTTTCTTTCTCTTTCTCTCTCTCTCTCTCTCTCTCTCTCTCTCTCTCTCTCTCTCTCTCTCTCTCTCTCTCTCTCTCTCTCTCTCTGTCATGCACAGATTCATCCCATCTCATCTTCAATTTTACTACCCCTTTTTTTATATCTACAATGTCAAGGCTCATATAAGAGCAAACACACAGAACGTATAACAAGGCGAGCAGCAGACAGGAGGGGTAGGAGAAGGAAGCACAAAACAGTGCAGAACAGAGACATTAGATCTGTGGAAGGGAGAGGGATGGGGCGAGGTACACGCAGGTGGTGTACCTTCTGCCCACCCATGGTACACCAAGTCCTGTAGTGAGGCAGTTTCTCTGAAACAACGTGCCTTCTCTTCTGAGAAAGCAAACTCGACCGAAGGCAATCTCAGTGCATTCCAAATAGCCGACAAGTGTGTGTCCATGCTCAGGAGAGTCAGGAAACAACATCTGTCGAACCTCAACAATGAACTTTCAAACTTGTCTCCCTCGTCTGAAAACCTGGTGATGCCTTGATAAGTCTCTGGAGTGTGTTTCCCTTCCATCCTTCCCCTCTTCAAATGGCACCAAAGCCAACTCCGCTCGTGAGAAGGCCGAATGTCTCAATTCTGTGTTTGCTTCCAAATCTTGTGTCCCCAACCCCTTACTCTTGGAATGCATCCTTCACCTGTCATACCCAACAAGAACCTGAGAAGGTTCTTTCAACCCTCGATCCCTGACTCTGCTACTGGACCGGACAGCATCAGCTCACATGTCCAAAAAAAAAACCTGTTCTGCTGATCTATACCATCCTCTCACTGCCCTTTTCACCCTGTCATTTGCGCTAGGTCATCTTCCATTTGCAAGGAAAACCGACAATATCACTGCATTACATAGAAAAGGTGTAAAAACTGATCCCCTCATCCACAGACCCATCAGCTCACTTCCAATCAGCAAGGTCATGGAATCCATCATCACATGTAATATGAACTCCTTCATTTTCTCCCACAGCCTCATCTCAGATCATCAATTTGTTTTCAGACCAGGTCACTCCACCTTGGACATGCTGCTTCGACTCACCCAACAATGGATGGAGGCCCTCAATGTCAGACATGAGATCAGGGCAGTCTCTCTGGACACATCTTGTGCTTTTGATACAGTCTGGCATCCTGCCTTACTCTCCAAACTCTCTGCCTATGGCATCCAAGGGCAACTCCACACATCGCTCACTGACTTCCTCTACTCTCATAGCCAACATGTGGAACTCAGCAGAATCCTTTCATCTACTCTCCCTGTCAAGGCTGGAGTACCCCAAGGCAGTGTTCTGGGCCCAGTCAATTTCCTGATTTTCATCAACGATCTCTCTGACTCTCCGGAGAATCCTCATTATCTATTTGTTGATGACTCCACCTTCTGACATTCCTCATCCTTCAGACAGGCAAACTGCAGCCTCTTCCCTCTTTTCAGACCTTGAAAAAAAAAATCACAAGATGGTCAAACACATGGAATATATCTTTCAATCCGAACAAATCTCACACTCTCACTATCTCTCCCCTTCTCTCTACGCCCGTCTCTCCTCCCTCCCTCTCTCCGTGAAAGGACCATATGGCAATCCACCCACCACCTATCTACTTTCTTAACAATCCTCTTGAGGAAGTTCAGTCATTCAAACTCCTGGGTCTCACGATCTACCATGATCTTTCTTGGGCAAACCACATTTCAAAGTTGGTCTCCAAAGCCATCAATCAGCTCGGCATCCTCCATCGTGCAAAGTCCTTCCTTGGCACACCTGGACTCCTATTCACCTGCAAGGCCTTCATCCACAATTTGATGGAGTACTGCTCACTGACTCTCCTGCCTCATATCTTGCTCAACTTGATGAGCTGTGGAAACGAAGGCCTTTAAGATTCATGGAACCTCCCGCGATGAAGCTGTGTCTATGGGCCGATCACTTCATCATCGCAGACAGGTCGGTGGTCTTGCTGTCTTCCACTGTCTCCTTCCTCGTCTTGCACGCTCTGATTTCAGTGCTTTGCCCCCCAGGTTTCTGCAGAGCGCACATATGGTCTTCCATCAACCCCTTTCTTGTGAAACGACCTCAATTCAGGATCACTGCTCACCTCCACTCATTTGTTCCTCTTTTCTTTCCCCACCTGTGAGCCTCATATCCACATCCTCTTCAATATCATTCTTTCCTTCAGGTCTTCAAGACAGCTGTTCACCACCATCTCAAATCGTCCCAAATCCAAAACCATGATATTTTCTACCCCATGATTCTTCAACTCCCACCCCACCTTCCAATCCCCCCATTTTCCCCTGACATGACCTCTGACCTTTTGACCCCATAATATCATTAGTTTATCTTTACACCAGTATACATGCTTTTACGAAGTTTGACTTACTGTAGATCCATTCATCCGTTATTAAGGTAACGCAAACCTATCGTGGACGGACGCACGCACAGACAACACAAAACCACAATGCCTCCGGTGACTTCGTGAGCGGAGGCATAAGAAGCATTTTCAAGTTGGCACAATGGCGGCATCGAGGTGGTTATCCTTCCCACGGTCTGTACCTGTGTGTGTGTTTAATCTCAGCATGAGACGTACACGAGCTAACCACCGTGAGAAGCACATCACAGGTAACAAGCGGTTAAATACTCCCTGTGCTCATGACAATTTGGTGAAGGCTTGTGTGGGCACCCTGACAAGGGGGGAGGAAAATGGGATCATGTAATCTGAGGTTACGAGGATAGTGGCCGTGTACATATTACATACACAAAAGAGAAATTGCAGAGGTAGAGGGGGGGTGTGTTGGTTGACAAGTAAATCTAACAAAAGGAATGAAAGAGAGAAGAGGTGGAAGAAAAAGACAGATTTTATACATTATTATGTACCAAGGGGTTGTACTGTGTTGTCCGAACAGGGCTCCAAATGACATGAAAGTGAGAAGACCATTAAGTGCCTCGAGGGATTTACTAATTAATTAAAAGTTGATGATGCTTCAGGCTTTTGTTAGACCCCTAATTGTCGCTTTCAAAGGTACCTCGGGCTTCCCCTCTAATATCCCCTCACTGATGATTCCATGAAAGGCTTGGGAATACCTGTGGATCCGCAGGGTCGGACCGGTGACTCCCCGCTGGGGTCTTGTCGTGGAAAGTCAAAACGGAAGGGCCCTGTCGGCAGGGGTCCGCCATCCCTAAACTGGCTCTCCTCTGACATCCACCAGCACCTGTATAAAGGTACACACCATGTTAGGGTTTAGAGGATATCCAGTGATGGCAGTGAAAGGATAATCGAGTTGGCCTAATCCTGCTTAGTTTTCCCACATGAACTGATGCTGGGAACACAGGTTCAAATCCCATCTGTCACATGTATCCGTCCATTGCCTACCAATGTCCTTGAAATTCCCATCAAAGTCCATTGATGTCAATGACTACCTTCATCTTGTATGTGATTCATGTAAAACTCTTTGATGAGCCTAAAATCGATTTAAAAATTATTTATTTTAACAATGACAGCAAACCAAAGCCAGCTTGATGAAATCACCGTTTTCTCGGAGTGAGTTTGTTTCATTTGTCAAGTCGTTCCGAAAGTAATGTGCAGTTTCAATGTTGTCCTTAAATTCCTATTTTATAATTTAATTACGATGAGGCAGATCATCCCAGACCATTATAAACTAGTGAGTTTATAGAACACCTTACCCTGCGCAGTGTTGAGATAAAGGACAGAGGAAGGGTCTTTTCAACTCTCGATTGGCCTTTCCGAGCACGGTCTATAGTTAATTCCGAGCACGGTCTAACAAAAAAATCAATTAAAAAATTCTCAGATCCAGATCCAGATTTGTATCGTCACTAAAACCAAATCATTTTGTCCTCGTTACATACTGCACCTAAGCTCTCCACAAAATTGTCCAAATCCGTCCACAACTTTTTGAGATATTTTATTCACAAACAAACAAACAAACAAACAAGAAAGATGTCGTGCACAGCACGATACTTACAAAATACATAAAACAAATTTGACCTTAAAAAATAATTGGTGGTTGAATTAAATGGCAAAATACACAAATACTCTTCAAATTTCAAGACAAATGGATGAAAATTAACAATTTTAGAAATGACTTGACTTTTTGACCTATGTTGACCTTTTGGTCTATGCTGACCTCAAAAATACTTGGTCATTGAATTCAGTGACCCGATGTGCAACTCCTCTTCAAATTTCAAGTCAATGGGATTAAAATTGAGGATTTTAGAAATTCCACCTTAGTTGTTGACCTTTGGCCTATGTTGACCTTTTGGTCAATGTTGACCATAAAATAATTGGTGGTTGAATTCAATGACCAAATATGCAAATCCTCTTCAAATTTCAGGACAATGGGATAAAAAGTGAGGATTTTATAAATTCTACGTAAGTTGTTGGTTTACCTTTGGCCTATGATGACCTTTTGGACAATGTTGACCTCAAAAATAACAAGTGGTTGAATTAATCGATCAAATATGTAAATCTTCTTCAAATTTCTAGTCAGTCAGATGAAATTGAGGATTTTAGAAATTAAACAGATTTGTTGACCTTTGGCATATGTTGACCTTTTGACCTCAAAAACAAAAGGCTTCTTGCTTATAATGAACTCTACCATGTGGTGAAGTTTCGTGAATATCGGTGTGGAAGAAAAATAATTATATTCATGTCCTCTCAATTATAATTGTTGCTGGTGCTTTATAAATTTAATTTTTATGCTATAGTCAAATTGGCCGTCAGTTGTTTCCCTTTACCCAAGAGTCTTTTGACCTAAATATTGATAAAAGGAATGTCTTACTATGAAACAAGGTGACCTGGTTGATAACACTGCAACTTTTGCCATGATTATGTCATTCTCTTTCACCCAGTGGACACGTCTTGCAGTTTGAGTTATTTTGCCTAATGCTTATCAGACCTCTCCACTCCTACCAAAGTATACATATATATATATATATATATATATATATATATATATATATATATATATATATATATATATATATATATATATATATACATATATATATATATATATAAAAAATATATATATATATATAAATATATATATATAAAAAATATATATATTGTTGTGGTTACCAGATTCGCAAACCACCATTCAGGTCCCTTAGGTGAGGTATCTCGGTAAGTGCATGTGTAGTTAGGCCCAAACCCGTTGTCTAGTGGGAATACATGTCATTTATACGTGCTGCGACTCTTCAGGATAGCCGTTTTTCTTTTACTATCTTTATTTTGGACCAATCGCCACCATCACAACCACAACAACAACCACCAACCACAACGCCGCTTCACCACAACCGCCACGACCTTCCCGTCACACCTCGCCACCGTAGCATCGCCACCGTTCTTGCCCCGCTGTGGGTACCGGTGTTGGACTCATGCAGAACGCGCGTCGAACAGCGTGTACAAAATCACGGATTTTCTGCTTCAAAAACGGATCAAAAACGACACACGCCCACTTTTTGCCGTCCAATCGGTGAGCGAGGGGCGATTTGGCCCCACCTCCAGAACGATCGATATATGCAAATTTGTGGATCAAAAAGCCTTCACGCCCACTTTTTCTCGGGCCAATGGGGAGCGAGGTGAAAGGTCAAAGGGAGGGGGTCAAAGGCGAAGTTACGGGGGGATAAAAAGGACGGTGTTCGGCAGTCAGAAGGAGTCGCAGAGGAGAGTCGCGAAGGAGTCAGGAACGAGTAAAGAGAAGGAGTCGAGAACGAGAAGGAGTCGGAACGGAGGGGACGAGTGTGGAAGACTGGAGCCCGAAGCCTGCAGTGGCTGGAGAAGAAGACGAGAGTCGGAGTCGCAAAAGGAGAGAGAGTCGCAAACAAGAACGGGTCGGAGAGTCAAGAAGAGGAGAGTCGGAAGCAGAGGGTCAAGACTTCGCGGGCGGTGGAGCTGCTCGTCGTGTGCGTTGGAGTCGGAACGGAGGGGACGGAGCTGTGGAAAGGCGGCGACACCAGACGAGGGGGTGCTCGCGTCGTGCAGGAAGCTGCACCCGAGGGAGGCCGACAGCGCGACCTGGCCGAGGTGGAGACGCTCGTCGCACATAATAAAGATCCTCTATACCCCGAGCATCAGCAACCCCCTCCTGTTTCCCCCCGCGCTGAGATAGTGCGACCAAGGGGGCCCCGTTCCCACCCCCCTGCCAGGCACTGTCCACGAGGCCCGCGGGTTGCGGGGCCATCGCCGCTCCGCGTCTCATCACCAGACGGGTAGGCCCGACCCGGTCTCGGCCTCAGGCCTACCTCATTCTTGGGGGATGTTCTTTTCCTTGGTTTTGGGTATGTGTTGTCGGCGCCGTCTGTGAAGTAGAATTGTATAAGTGTTGCCGTGTGCTCGGTAGTCGGTATTAGCTCTGCACTGTGTTTTCACTTTTATGTTTGCTTTTTGTGTAAATGGAAGTGTGCTTTCTTTTTTTTGTGTGCATTTGGTGGAATTGTATTTGTGTGCTTCCCGTGTGCCGAGAATAAATGTGCTTTATTGTTGAACTGTTTCCCGCTTCGCTTCGTCTTTTCCTCCATTGAATCCCCATCTTGCTTCACGTAAAGGGTTGGTAGTGGGCTGAATACGCCCGATAATTAATCGAACCGTCGAGGTCGACGATAACACCGCTCGGTTATTCTGATAGTACGGAGCAGGGTCGCTTAAGTGGCCCGTGTCCAAAGTCGACCTGCGAGGTGCGATCGCCCGGTCTACCCTCCGCGTGGGTACTTAGGTAGTTCGAATTTGGCGAGCAACCCTATCCCACGCGGGGGCTGATTGGCTCGATCGCGGTGAGACCGAAAGGTCCACCCGTGACTGGTTCCCGGCGTTAGTCCGAGAGGGTCACGACTGGATTGTCCGTCCGGTGGGCGACGTGCCGCGATTCGAGTTACGTGGCCGTCAGCACGCCGGCGGGCGCGAAATCCGCAACACTGGTGTCAGGAGTGGGATACAAATTCATCGCCCTCCTCGCGGCACTGGTATCGGAGAACAGGAAAACGGGCTCTCCTGTCTCCGGCTAAATTCACGGGAATCGGTCCAGGGGTGAGAGAAGCGACCCCCGATTCCCTCCAGAGTACGAGCGAGCAAATTAACCCTTCACGAGAAGCAAGATGGCGTCTCAAGGCGGCGGGAGCCGGGGTATTAGAAATGTATGTAGAATGTGTAGAATCCATGGCTCAGGATGGAATCCCCGAGCAGGAAATGTTGATTGTGCAGGAACACGAACTCGCCCAACTGAACCCAGGGCCCGAGGTGGGTGCGGCAGCGGCCGCAGTGTATGACACCTCCCCCCCCCCTCTCCACCAAGACCCTTCCCCAACCCTTGCCGAAACGGCTCAGCTGAGTGCATCCAACATGGCCCAGCTATGCGCCATGCTGGCGGCAATGAACGAAAAGATGAATGCGAAAATGATCGAAAAAATGGAGGCAAACGCAAATGAAATGAAAAACGAAATGAAAGGCATGAACGAAAGATGGATACATTCACAAACGAAATAAAACGCATGAAAACTAAAATGGTAACAAACATGAAGGAAGAAACGAAAAAGTTGCGGGGTGAGACGCAGAACATGGGCCGATGCCTGCAGGCGGGCATGAAGGCCGTGACCAGGGAGCGGGGAATGGCGACTTCACGTGTGGGAACAAACGAGCTGGAAGGGGGTGCAACGGCTGACAGGCCCGCGGTGGAGGCGGGTGAAAAAATAATTCGTGGAACGTGTTGGGCGAGGTTCGCGGCGACGCCCGAAAGGGAAAAATTAAATGGGGAGACCAAAACGTGTGAGACGAGACACGAGGTGACGACAACAGAAATAATAGTTGAGACAAGGGAGGTAAAGGGTGAAGAGTTGGCAGAGACACGGGAGATGGGAACGATAGAGGGAAGACTACACGATGAAGACGGGGTAAGTGACGCGCACGCACACACGGAGGTAGTGGAGGACAATGGGGTTGAGCTCGCGGAGCGTGTTGGGACCCGGTGCGAGCACCTGGATGGCCTCCTCCAGGAACGAGGGGAGGGAGTATGCCCCCTTGAGGCGAGTCACGACCAGGTGAGTTCGGTCGTGCTTTGCGAGGTTGAGGGGACGGGTGCTGTGGACAGGTGCACGGAGAGCTTGGGGGGTGTAGAGGCCCTGGAGACCCTTGTGGGGACACAAATCCCCAGTGTGGTTGTCCCTGTGTGTGTGGTGCAAGGTGTGAGTGCGTCCCCGTGTGTGGAAGCGACCCCGTGTGTGAGTGGTGTGGTGGCGACGGTGCCAGAGTACGTGCTTCCCAGCACGCCGTGCGTGGGTGAGGCACCGTGTGTGAGTGAGGCCGTGTGTGTGAGTGAAACGGCCAGTGTGAGTGAGGCACCGCGGGTTAGTGCCCCCGCGTGTGTGGATGAAACGGCCAGTGTGAGTGAGGCACCGCGGGTTAGTGCCCCCGCGTGTGTGGGTGAGTCACCGTATGTGGATGAGGCACCGCGGGTGAGTGCCCCCGCGTGTGTGGATGAGGCACGGAGTGCGAGTGAGGCACCAGCGGGTGAGTGCCCCGCACGCGTGAGTGAACGGCCGTGTGCAAGGTCGCTGTGTGCAAGGGAGACCGTGTGTGTGAGAGAGCGGTATGTGAGGGAGATGTCGGTTGGCATGCGGGAGCACGCAGCCGCGTCTCCCGGTGTGAATGTGATGGAGTGGACTGTGTGCGTCGTAACACGCAGGTGTGCGTGGGTTGAATGGAGACGACGACGGCGACAGAGGAGAGAAAGCCGAGTAGCGGCTGTAGTTGTTTCGTGGACCGTGCCGGGTTCACCCAGCAGTGAGCACGCGGTTCGTGCTGTGCAACGCACGAGACCGCCACGTGCTCGCTTGCGAGAGTGAAGTCCCGGTCCGGAAACGCACGCGGTGGATTTGCCGATCCCGCGGACGGACAAAGTTTGGGCAGGTAAATGGATTTGGACCGGACGGGTTCTCCACGCGATCGTGTGTGTTCAGCTCCAACGGGCAAAGCACATGTGTTCGCGTGGGAAACCCCTCGAGACGTGGGGCTTGTGTTTTTTTTTTGCGCACGGTGACGTCATGGCTGCACGTGTGGTTGGAATCCGGCAGGAGGGGTATCTCTGCCGGATGGCACCGTCCAAGGAGGGACGAGGAACACGTGCAGCTGCATGACGTCACGGACAGGTGCAAAGTGCGCGAGCTCTGAGTTGCCGCGCAGGTGCTGCGCATGGAAAAAAAAAAAAAAAAAAAAGCAAGCCTCACTTTCGGGTGTACAGGATTCCTGGGCAAGGGGTGAAAGACCCCCTTACCTGGGCACAGGATGAAAACTAGTTAGGGGGAAGGGTTAGCTTAGCTAGACCGACTTCATGGGGCAGGGGTAAGTCCTCATGGAGTCCGTGGAATGGATTAGTTAGAGGGATTGTAGCGAGATTTAGGTTGGGAAATAAAATGATTTATTTGGAGACAGAGACAGACTTGTGAATGTGTAGAGGGGACGTAGCTTAGCTACGTAGTGTTAAAAGGAACGTGCTGTAGTTTAAGGGACGACGTGGGAGCACGAGTTAGTTAGGGGATGTAGTTAGAAGGATGGCAGAGTTCAGTGTGTGTGTTGAAGAGTTGTTGGTGAGTTATGATGTGGAAGCATGAGGTGAGCACTTGTTGAGCGAGCGTGGCCAGCGGGGCTGTGTGTGTGGAGTGAATGGGGAATGCATGGTGCGATGAGCGATTGGGGGGAGGAGTGACCCCCGCCCAAGGGCCCCCGGGGTCAGAGTAAAGTGAGTTAGCTGGGTTAGTCAAATTGAAAAATGGAGGTCGTTTTGCTGTTGGTGGGAAAGTAGGCTCGAGACCCATTTGGAGGGGTGCAGGAGCCCTGTTGACGGGCTTGGGAGCGTGGCTGCGAAAGGTGAGTATCGCTGAGTGGGTACCCCGGGCACCAGGCTAGTCGGCCGCGGTAGGCCATGGGGCCATGGGGGGCCGGGATAGAGTAGTGGGCACGGGTGCGCCTGCTTGGTGCGGGGGCCCGGGGCGCCATTAGCCGCGTGGGCAGTGTTGTGGGCACGGGTGACCCTCGGAAAGGGGCCCGGGAGGCCGGCCTGCCACGTGTGCGTTTCAGGGAGGTGCCATGGGGGCACTCCCGGGTGTTAGGGAGCTGGTAGGCTCGGAGGCAGTGTAGTGCCCGGGGGTGCCATAGCGGGAGATTCGGCAGAGGGTCGTGCCTGCCAAAGGGAGCCACGTGTCCCAGCCAGGAGACCGTGTGAGGGCACGGAGAGAAAATTGGGGGGCGAGGCCCGAAATTGTGAGGACACCAACACAGGCGACGGGAATCTGGGTTGTTAGAACCAATAGTTTAAGCGAGAGGCGCTTGTTGAAAGCCCCGGGGTAGTTTAACAGTTAAATGGATAGGGTAGATTAGGAAGTGTACCCCTCCGCACCATCCATCCCCTCGCTCTCGTTGTGGGCCGCTGGACCCACTTTGGGTTAGATCGCCGAACTCTGGGGAGGGCATCCTGAGGCTTGAGTTGGGCCTCGACACAGGACATTAGCTCTCCCTTGTTCCCCTCCGGGAAGGGAACGTAGGGGTTGGGAGTAGGCTAGGTGACAGGATAGGTTAGCCGAACAAGGACGATAAAGGGGGTTAGGGGACGATTTATAGAGGGGAAGTAAAAATAAAAACAACAAAAAAATAAGTTGGGGCTAAATTGGGGTTTGGACAAATTAAGGGAGTGGGTATGTACATTGACAGGCAAAGGCGATAGGTGGGAGGGAGACAGGTAGGTAGGTCCGAGCCCGCCTTCCAAGTGGCCAGCACCACCGCACTCCCTCCACCAACCTCCACTGAACGGCAAAGGCTGGCCAGCTTCATCTGCAGCTGCTGTGCTGCAAGGCCTGTGCCGGCTGGATCGTCTGCCGGCTGGCTGTTTTTCTGCAAGGCCTGTGCCGGCCAGTTCATCTGCTGGCTGTTTTCTTCGGAGGCCTGTGCCGGCCTGGTTCTGCGGGCTGAGTTTGCCTGCAGCGGCCTTCTTCTGCGGGCTGTGTTTGCCTGCTGCCTTTGCCATGCCATGCCCACTGCCCACGTTCACCAGCCCCGCTCAATTTTTGCTTTGCCCCCCCTGTTCGTTTCCATGTGCGCCAGGATCTGAAAGCAACAGTTTGCAAGCTGCAAGAACTGCCCTGTTGGCAGCTACAACACGGGCCTGCAGTGGCGGCCCGTGCACTGTGTTTGTGTCCATCCATCCATTCGTTGTGCTCATTGCGTGTGCCACTTGAGCTGGCACGGAGACTGCGTTTGTGCAGCCCATGCACCGTTGTGGTTCACTGCATTCAGTTCAAACCGTTCATGCATCCATTCGTTGTGCTCATTGCGTGTGCCACTTGAGCTGGCACGGAGACTGCGTTTGTGCAGCCCATGCACCGTTGTGGTTCACTGCGTTCAGTTCAAAAGGGAAGGCCTTGGACTGCGTGTGAGCAGCCAGCCACGTTCCCTGTCACCTGCATCGTTTGAGCCAGAGACTGCATGTGGGCAGCCTGGCTCCCTGCTAACTGCTTTTCTTTTTGCATAGTTCAATGATCCTGGGCCATGGTTTAGTGTAAAATTTGTAAGTTAAGGTAAGATGTACTGTAAATATGAGTGCGCCCGCGGCATGTCTGTCCTAGCGCCGGCAATTTTATTTAAGTCGTCCGTGTGAGTGAGTTTGTTTAGGTAGTTACGCAGCCCTCAGGTTATTTATTTTGGGGACACGAATACCATGAATGTCGCACTCAGGGATCCGAAGGTAAAATGTACTAGGGAAAACTACACATGATGGCACACGAAAATTTGACGACTCGGGACGAGTCTGTAAAAAGGAAGGGGTAGTGTTGTGGTTACCAGATGCGCAAACCACCATTCAGGTCCCTTAGGTGAGGTATCTCGCTAAGTGCATGTGTAGTTAGGCCCAAACCCCCTGTCTAGTGGGAAAACATGTCATTTATACGTGCTGCGACTCTTCAGGATAGCCGTTTTCTTTTACTATCTTTATTTTTGGACCAATCGCCACCATCACAACCACAACAACAACCACCAACCACAACGCCGCTTCACCACAACCGCCACGACCTTCCCGTCACACCTCGCCACCGTAGCATCGCCACCGTTCTTGCCCCGCTGTGGGTACCGGTGTTGGACTCATGCAGAACGCGCGTCGAACAGCGTGTACAAAATCACGGATTTTCTGCTTCAAAAACGGATCAAAAACGACACACGCCCACTTTTTGCCGTCCAATCGGTGAGCGAGGGGCGATTTGGCCCCACCTCCAGAACGATCGATATATGCAAATTTGTGGATCAAAAAGCCTTCACGCCCACTTTTTCTCGGGCCAATGGGAGCGAGGTGAAAGGTCAAGGGAGGGGTCAAAGGCGAAGTTACGGGGGATAAAAGGACGGTGTTCGGCAGTCAGAAGGGAGTCGCAGAGGAGAGTCGCGAAGGAGTCAGAGAACGAGTAAAGAGAAGGAGTCGAGAACGAGAAGGAGTCGGAACGGAGGGGACGAGTGTGGAAGACTGGAGCCCGAAGCCTGCAGTGGCTGGAGAAGAAGACGAGAGTCGGAGTCGCAAAAGGAGAGAGAGTCGCAAACAAGAACGGGTCGGAGAGTCAAGAAGAGGAGAGTCGGAAGCAGAGGGTCAAGACTTCGCGGGCGGTGGAGCTGCTCGTCGTGTGCGTTGAGTCGGAACGGAGGGACGGCGCTGTGGAAAGGCGGCGACACCAGACGAGGGGGTGCTCGCGTCGTGCAGGAAGCTGCACCCGAGGGAGGCCGACAGCGCGACCTGGCTGAGGTGGAGATGCTCGTCGCACATAATAAAGATCCTCTATACCCCGAGCATCAGCAACCCCCTCCTGTTTCCCCCCGCGCTGAGATAGTGCGACCAAGGGGGCCCCGTTCCCACCCCCTGCCAGGCACTGTCCACGAGGCCCGCGGGTTGCGGGGCCATCGCCGCTCCGCGTCTCATCACCAGACGGGTAGGCCCGACCCGGTCTCGGCCTCAGGCCTACCTCATTCTTGGGGATGTTCTTTTCCTTGGTTTTGGGTATGTGTTGTCGGCGCCGTCTGTGAAGTAGAATTGTATAAGTGTTGCCGTGTGCTCGGTAGTCGGTATTAGCTCTGCACTGTGTTTTCACTTTTATGTTTGCTTTTTGTGTAAATGGAAGTGTGCTTTCTTTTTTGTGTGCATTTGGTGGAATTGTATTTGTGTGCTTCCCGTGTGCCGAGAATAAATGTGCTTTATTGTTGAACTGTTTCCCGCTTCGCTTCGTCTTTTCCTCCATTGAATCCCCATCTTGCTTCACGTAAAGGGTTGGTAGTGGGCTGAATACGCCCGATAATTAATCGAACCGTCGAGGTCGACGATAACACCGCTCGGTTATTCTGATAGTACGGAACGGGTCGCTTAAGTGGCCCGTGTCCGAAGTCGACCTGCGGCGAGGTGCGATCGCCCGGTCTACCCTCCGCGTGGGTACTTAGGTAGTTCGAATTTGGCGAGCAACCCTATCCCACGCGGGGGCTGATTGGCTCGATCGCGGTGAGACCGAAAGGTCCACCCGTGACTGGTTCCCGGCGTTAGTCCGAGAGGGTCACGACTGGATTGTCCGTCCGGTGGGCGACGTGCCGCGATTCGAGTTACGTGGCTTCATCTGCAGCTGCTGTGCTGCAAGGCCTGTGCCGGCTGGATCGTCTGCCGGCTGGCTGTTTTTCTGCAAGGCCTGTGCCGGCCAGTTCATCTGCTGGCTGTTTTTCTTCGAGGCCTGTGCCGGCCTGGTTCTGCGGGCTGAGTTTGCCTGCAGCGGCCTTCTTCTGCGGGCTGTGTTTGCCTGCTGCCTTTGCCATGCCATGCCCACTGCCCACGTTCACCAGCCCCGCTCAATTTTTGCTTTGCCCCCCCCCCCCCTTGTTCGTTTCCATGTGCGCCAGGATCTGAAAGCAACAGTTTGCAAGCTGCAAGAACTGCCCTGTTGGCAGCTACAACACGGGCCTGCAGTGGCGGCCCGTGCACTGTGTTTGTGTCCATCCATCCATTCGTTGTGCTCATTGCGTGTGCCACTTGAGCTGGCACGGAGACTGCGTTTGTGCAGCCCATGCACCGTTGTGGTTCACTGCATTCAGTTCAAACCGTTCATGCATCCATTCGTTGTGCTCATTGCGTGTGCCACTTGAGCTGGCACGGAGACTGCGTTTGTGCAGCCCATGCACCGTTGTGGTTCACTGCGTTCAGTTCAAAAGGGAAGGCCTTGGACTGCGTGTGAGCAGCCAGCCACGTTCCCTGTCACCTGCATCGTTTGAGCCAGAGACTGCATGTGGGCAGCCTGGCTCCCTGCTAACTGCTTTTCTTTTTGCATAGTTCAATGATCCTGGGCCATGGTTTAGTGTAAAATTTGTAAGTTAAGGTAAGATGTACTGTAAATATGAGTGCGCCCGCGGCATGTCTGTCCTAGCGCCGGCAATTTTATTTAAGTCGTCCGTGTGAGTGAGTTTGTTTAGGTAGTTACGCAGCCCTCAGGTTATTTATTTTGGGGACACGAATACCATGAATGTCGCACTCAGGGATCCGAAGGTAAAATGTACTAGGGGAAAACTACACATGATGGCACACGAAAATTTGACGACTCGGGACGAGTCTGTAAAAAGGGAAGGGGGTAGTGTTGTGGTTACCAGATTCGCAAACCACCATTCAGGTCCCTTAGGTGAGGTATCTCGGTAAGTGCATGTGTAGTTAGGCCCAAACCCGTTGTCTAGTGGGAATACATGTCATTTATACGTGCTGCGACTCTTCAGGATAGCCGTTTTTCTTTTACTATCTTTATTTTGGACCAATCGCCACCATCACAACCACAACAACAACCACCAACCACAACGCCGCTTCACCACAACCGCCACGACCTTCCCGTCACACCTCGCCACCGTAGCATCGCCACCGTTCTTGCCCCGCTGTGGGTACCGGTGTTGGACTCATGCAGAACGCGCGTCGAACAGCGTGTACAAAATCACGGATTTTCTGCTTCAAAAACGGATCAAAAACGACACACGCCCACTTTTTTGCCGTCCAATCGGTGAGCGAGGGGCGATTTGGCCCCACCTCCAGAACGATCGATATATGCAAATTTGTGGATCAAAAAGCCTTCACGCCCACTTTTTCTCGGGCCAATGGGGAGCGAGGTGAAAGGTCAAAGGGAGGGGGTCAAAGGCGAAGTTACGGGGGGATAAAAGGACGGTGTTCGGCAGTCAGAAGGGAGTCGCAGAGGAGAGTCGCGAAGGAGTCAGAACGAGTAAAGAGAAGGAGTCGAGAACGAGAAGGAGTCGGAACGGAGGGGACGAGTGTGGAAGACTGGAGCCCGAAGCCTGCAGTGGCTGGAGAAGAAGACGAGAGTCGGAGTCGCAAAAGGAGAGAGAGTCGCAAACAAGAACGGGTCGGAGAGTCAAGAAGAGGAGAGTCGGAAGCAGAGGGTCAAGACTTCGCGGGCGGTGGAGCTGCTCGTCGTGTGCGTTGGAGTCGGAACGGAGGGGACGGAGCTGTGGAAAGGCGGCGACACCAGACGAGGGGGTGCTCGCGTCGTGCAGGAAGCTGCACCCGAGGGAGGCCGACAGCGCGACCTGGCTGAGGTGGAGATGCTCGTCGCACATAATAAAGATCCTCTATACCCCGAGCATCAGCAACCCCCTCCTGTTTCCCCCCCGCGCTGAGATAGTGCGACCAAGGGGGCCCCGTTCCCACCCCCCTGCCAGGCACTGTCCACGAGGCCCGCGGGTTGCGGGGCCATCGCCGCTCCGCGTCTCATCACCAGACGGGTAGGCCCGACCCGGTCTCGGCCTCAGGCCTACCTCATTCTTGGGGGATGTTCTTTTCCTTGGTTTTGGGTATGTGTTGTCGGCGCCGTCTGTGAAGTAGAATTGTATAAGTGTTGCCGTGTGCTCGGTAGTCGGTATTAGCTCTGCACTGTGTTTTCACTTTTATGTTTGCTTTTTGTGTAAATGGAAGTGTGCTTTCTTTTTTTTGTGTGCATTTGGTGGAATTGTATTTGTGTGCTTCCCGTGTGCCGAGAATAAATGTGCTTTATTGTTGAACTGTTTCCCGCTTCGCTTCGTCTTTTCCTCCATTGAATCCCCATCTTGCTTCACGTAAAGGGTTGGTAGTGGGCTGAATACGCCCGATAATTAATCGAACCGTCGAGGTCGACGATAACACCGCTCGGTTATTCTGATAGTACGGAACGGGTCGCTTAAGTGGCCCGTGTCCGAAGTCGACCTGCGGCGAGGTGCGATCGCCCGGTCTACCCTCCGCGTGGGTACTTAGGTAGTTCGAATTTGGCGAGCAACCCTATCCCACGCGGGGGCTGATTGGCTCGATCGCGGTGAGACCGAAAGGTCCACCCGTGACTGGTTCCCGGCGTTAGTCCGAGAGGGTCACGACTGGATTGTCCGTCCGGTGGGCGACGTGCCGCGATTCGAGTTACGTGGCCGTCAGCACGCCGGCGGGCGCGAAATCCGCAACAATATATAAATATATATAAATAAATAAATAAATATATATCTTCTTCTTCTTTCGGCTGCTCCCGTTAGGGGTCGCCACAGCGGATCATCCATATGATCCGCATCGTGATTTGGCACATGTTTTACGCCGGATGCCCTTCCTGACGCAACCCTGGTCGCCTCTTACAACACAGGGATATGGTACACCAATTTTAACCAGGGTATACACCGGCCCAGTATACTGGTACTCATTTCGCCGACCTCGGAAGGATGACAGGCTGAGTCAACCCCCTGGTGTATTAATTCAGTGGCCCAACGGGGCTTGAACTCGGGACCTTTTAGATCCCAAGCCGCTGCCCGAACCACTGCGCCAACACCAGGCTCTTTAAATAAATAAATATATATATATATATATATATATATATATATATATATATATATATATATATATATATATATATATATATATATATATATATATATATATATATATATATATATATATATATATATGGAAATGTAAGCTTAGTTTAGTGCAAATCATTGCGGATGTTTTACATCTCAGTGTTTTGAACTCCGTGGTACCACGAAATAAATGTTCTCTGATGAAATGTACTTTTCGTTGTGGACAGCGGATTATTTGTTTATTGCAAATTGAGTAATATAATTTCACTCCTGATTTTGACACTTATTTAGTCCACGAGATCCGATTCTCCAATCCGATGAAATATTTTGATGATATACTTTAATTAGTCCATGAGAATAGATCTTCTTTCCAAGGCAATGCATGTTAAATAGGCTGAATCAATATGGTGGCGAAGACCTCTGTGAGGTGAAGTGGGGCTGACCAAGGATAAGCCTTTAATGGAGGTAAGCCATTAATTATCTTCAAAAAGGGGTGCTTAATTTTACCCAAACACCCAATTTTCATTCATGCACTTTCTTGGAGCTCTCTTAGTATGCATGCAAAGCTTGGGTCCCCTAGGTTTCATAGTTTTGGAGTTATGGAGGAGACACGCTGACACGCTGACATGCTGACACACTGACATTTATTAATATAGAAACTATACAAGATGGATTTTTATCTCTATATGCCATGTATGATGGCTTTATATCTCCATACACCATGTATTATGGGTTTACATCTCCATACACCATGTATGATGGCTTTATATCTCCATACACCATGTATTATGGGTTTACATCTCCATACACCATGTATGATGGCTTTATATCTCCATACACCATGTATGATGGCTTTATATCTTCATACACCATGTATGATGGCTTTATATCTCCATAAACCATGTATGATGGCTTAATATCTCCATACACCATGTATGATGGCTTTATATCTTCATACACCATGTATGATGGCTTTATATCTCCATAAACCATGTATGATGGCTTAATATCTCCATACACCATGTATGATGGCTTTATATCTCCATACACCATGCATGACGGCTTTATATCTCCATACACCATGTATGATGGGTTTATATCTCGATACGCTATGTATGATGGGTTTATATCTCCATACGCTATGTATGATGGGTTTATATCTCCATACACTATGTATGATGGCTTTATATCTCCATACACTATGTATGATGGCTTCATATCTCCATACACTATGTATGATGGCTTTATATCTCCATACACCATGTATTATGGGTTTATATCTCCATACACCACATGTAATAGGTTTCTGTCTCTATATGCCATGTATGATGGGTTTATGTCTCTATATACCATATATGATGGGTTTATATCTCGATATGCCAAGTATGATGGGTTGATATCTCTATATGCCATGTATGATGGGTTTATATCTCTATATGCCATGTCTGATGGGTTTATATCTCTATATGCCATGTATGATGGCTTTATATCTCCATACACCATGTATGATGGCTTTATATCTCCATACACCATGTATGATGGCTTTATATCTCCATACACCATGTATTATGGGTTTACATCTCCATACACTATGTATGATTGCTTTATATCTCCATACACCATGTATGATGGGTTTATATCTCCATACACCATGTATGATGGCTTTATATCTCCATACATCATATATGATGGCTTTATATCTCCATACATCATATATGATGGCTTTATATCTCCATACACCATGCATGATGCCTTTATATCTCCATACACCATGTATGATGGGTTTATATCTCGATACGCTATGTATGATGGGTTTATATCTCCATACACTATGTATTATGGGTTTATATCTGTATACACCATGTATGATGGTTTTATATCTCCATACACCATGCATGATGGGTTTATATCTCCATACACTATGTATGATGGCTTTATATCTCCATACACCATGTATTATGGGTTTATATCTGTATACACCATGTATGATGGTTTTATATCTCCATACACCATGTGTGATGGCTTTATATCTCCATACACCATGTATGATGGGTTTATATCTCCATACACCACGTGTAATAGGTTTCTGTCTCTATATGCCATGTATGATGGGTTTATGTCTCTATATACCATGTATGATGGGTTTATATCTCGATATGCCAAGTATGATGGGTTGATATCTCTATATGCCATGTATGATGGGTTGATATCTCGATATACTATGTATGATGGGTATATATCTCTATATGCCATGTATGATGGGTTTATATCTCAATATACTATGTATCATGGGTATATATCTCTATATGCCATGTATGATGGGTGTATATCTTTATACGTCATGTATGATGGGTTGATATCTCGATATACCATGTAGGATGGGGTTATATCTCGATATGCCATGTATGATGGGTTTATATCTCTATATACGATGTATGATGGGTTTATATCTCTATATGCCATGTATTATGGGTTTATATCTCTATATGCCATGTATTATAGGTTTATATCTCTATATGTCATGTATGATGGGTTTATATCTCAATGTACTATGTACGATGGGTGTATATCTCTATATGCCATGCATCATAGGTTTATATCTCGAAATATTACGTATGATGGGTTTATATCTCTATATGCCATGTATGATGGGTTTATGTGTCTATATGCCATGTATGATAGGTTTATATCTCTATATGCCATTTATGATGGGTATATATCTCTATATGCCATGTGTGATGGGTTTATATCTCTATATGCCATGTATGATGGGTTTATATCTCTATATGCCATGTCTGATGGGTTTATATCTCTATATGCCATGTATGATGGGTTTATGTGTCTTTATGCCATGTATGATAGGTTTATATCTCTATATACCATGTATGATTGGTTTATATCTCTATATACCATGTATGATGGGTTTATGTCTCTATATACCATATATGATGGGTTTATATCTCTATATACCATATATGATGCGTTTATATCTCTATATACCATATATGATGGGTTTATATCTCTGTATACCATGTATGATGGTTTTATATCTCTATATGTCATGTATGATGGGTTTATATCTCTATATGCCATGTATGATGGGTTTATATCTCTATATACCATGTATGATGGGTTTATATCTCTATATACCATGAATGATGGGTTTATATCTCTATATACCATGTATGATGGGTTTATATCTCTATATACCATGTATGATGGGTTTATATCTCTATATACCATGTATGGTGGGTTTAAATCTCTGTATACCACGTATATGCCTGGTGTTGGCTCAATGGTTAGGGTGGCGGGCTTGCGATCCTCGGGTCCTGAGTTCAAATCCCGCTCAGCTGTTGAGTTAATACCAGGTGGGGTTAACTCTGCCTGTCATCCTTCCGAGGTTGGCAAAATGAGTGCTAGCTTGCTGGTATCCTGTGTCAGAGTGGCGACCCGTCCAGGATTGTACCCAACAGCCAAGGAGACAGCTTAGGCAGCATCAACGCTCTGCACAGAGTATGGTCCCAATGGATGGATGGATTCCATGTATGATGGGTTTATATATCCATACACCAGGTACGAGGGGTTCATATCTCTCTATCCATCATGTACGATGGATTTGTATCTCTAAACTCTGTACGATGGGTTCATGTCTCTCTCTGTACTATGTAGGACAGGTTTATATATCTTTCTCTCGACTATGTACGATGGGTTTATATCTCCATTTCATTGATGATGTCACTCAATCCCGGTTTTTGTCCCTCTTTGTCTATTTCCATTTCTGTCCGCCCCTTTGTGCTGTCTCTGTGTTCAAGAGAATTTCTCCTCGTCTGCCCCACACCGTCCGACACACAGTAACTACCTCTTCTGTCCCTCACTTTCCCATTATGTTCCCAAATTGACAGTCTGAGGAATGTTAGCCATTTAATTGTCCATTTATCCTTCTCTATTTCGGGGTCTAGTCCACTCTTTCCTCCTCACCTGCACCACTACATCACCCATTCTTTGCCCCCCACCCCCACCCCCCAAAATCCTTCCTCCACATCGTATGCTTTTCCTTGAAGAAACCAGCAAAGACCTCCAACCCACATGTCCCTTCTTACCTGTTCGCTGCTGTTATCGGACCTTCTCACCATCTGTTCTGCACTTCCTCTCCTGAGCCGCCCTCCTCTTAGCACAGAGCGTCCCCTCGATACATCCAGCCCTTCCACCCAAGCCTTCTCCTCCTCCCCACAATCCCAACCCTTCCCACCCCTACCCGTACATCCCATACCTTCCTCCTCTTCACATTGTTTCGATTTTTATCTCATCTTCTTTCCCATTGGTTTAACTCCACGATCTTATCTCTTGCCCCCACTCATCCCCTTTAATACACCATCCCTCTCCCCCACTCATCCCCTTTAATACACCATCCCTCTCCCCCACTCATCCCCTTTTAATATCCCTTGTTACTCTCTCCCCCCTCTCCACCCCGCAGTGCGCTACTCGCTCATCCCGGGTTCCGCTCGGAAAGTGCCGCATGGCGGGGGAACCATGTGGGGTACTAATGATGTATGGCATCATGGTATATATGTATGTAGTATGTAGTATGGGGAGTGGATGACGTAGTGCACGGGGTACTTCAACGTGTGGTGAGGAGGACACGATGGAGAAGAGAATTGGGAGCGCGGGAAGAAGAATTAACAAGGTGAGGAGGGGGAAAGGGGAGGGAGGTGAGGAGGGGAGGAGGGGGAGGAGGGGGGAGGGATGGAAGGAGGGGAAGGGAGGGAGGGGAGGAGGGGAAGGGAGGGCGGGAGGAGGGGGGAGGGAGGGAGGGAGAGGGGAGAGGGGAGAGAGGAGGGGGGGGAGGAGGAGGAGACGGGAGGGGAGAGGGGAGGGGAGGAGAGGAATGGATGAAAATGTAAGGGGGAAATAATTGCCACAAGAGCGAATGAATGAACGATCGTCTGAAGGATTTCACAAGTCCTTTTTGAATTTCTTCATCGAAATCTGTGGCCAAAGAAATTAAAATTGAATCCATGTCCAAACACACCGTTTAATTCACCACTCCGATCCACTCATACACCACTCTTTCATACACTACTCTCATACACTACTCTCATACACTACTCTCATACACTACTCTCATACACTACTCTCATACACTACACATCGATACTCTCATACACTACTCTCATACACTACACATCGATACTCTCTTCCACTACTCTGATACACTACACATCGATACTCTCTTCCACTACTCTGATACACTACACATCGTTACTCTCTTCCACTACTCTGATACACTACACATCGATACTCTCTTCCACTACACTCATACACTACACATCGATACTCTCTTCCACTACTCTGATACACTACACATCGATACTCTCTTCCACTACTCTGATACACTACACATCGTTACTCCCTTCCACTACTCTGATACACTACACATCGTTACTCTCTTCCACTACTCTCATACACTACACATCGTTACTCCCTTCCACTACTCTGATACACTACACATCGATACTCTCTTCCACTACTCTGATACACTACACATCGATACTCTCTTCCACTACTCTGATACACTACACATCGTTACTCTCTTCCACTACTCTGATACACTACACATCGATACTCTCTTCCACTACTCTCATACACTACACATCGATACTCTCTTCCACTACTCTGATACACTACACATCGATACTCTCTTCCACTACTCTGATACACTACACATCGTTACTCCCTTCCACTACTCTGATACACTACACATCGTTACTCCCTTCCACTACTCTGATACACTACACATCGATACTCTCTTCCACTACTCTGATACACTACACAGCGATACTCTCTTCCACTACTCTCATACACTACACATCGATACTCTCTTCCACTACTCTGATACACTACACATCGTTACTCCCTTCCACTACTCTGATACACTACACATCGATACTCTCTTCCACTACTCTGATACACTACACATCGATACTCTCTTCCACTACTCTGATACACTACACATCATTACTCCCTTCCACTACTCTGATACACTACACATCGATACTCTCTTCCACTACTCTGATACACTACACATCGATACTCTCTTCCACTACTCTGATACACTACACATCGTTACTCCCTTCCACTACTCTGATACACTACACATCGATACTCTCTTCCACTACTCTGATACACTACACATCGATACTCTCTTCCACTACTCTCATACACTACACATCGATACTCTCTTCCACTACTCTGATACACTACACAGCGATACTCTCTTCCACTACTCTCATACACTACACATCGATACTCTCTTCCACAACTCTCATACACTACACATCGATACTCTCTTCCACTACTCTGATACACTACACAGCGATACTCTCTTCCACAACTCCCATACACTACACATCGATACTCTCTTCCACTACTCTGATACACTACACAGCGATACTCTCTTCCACTACTCTGATACACTACACAGCGATACTCTCTTCCACTACTCTCATACACTACACATCGAAACTCTGTTCCACTACTCTGATACACTACACATTGATACTCTCTTCCACTACTCTGATACACTACACAGCGATACTCTCTTCCACAACTCCCATACACTACACATCGATACTCTCTTCCACTACTCTGATACACTACACAGCGATACTCTCTTCCACTACTCTCATACACTACACATCGAAACTCTGTTCCACTACTCTGATACACTACACATCGATACTCTGTTCCACTACTCTCATACACTACACATCGATACTCTCTTCCACAACTCTCATACACTACACATCGATACTCTCTTCCACTACTCTCATACACTACACATCGATACTCTCTTCCACAACTCCCATACACTACACATCCATACTCTGTTCCACTACTCTGATACACTACACATCGATACTCTCTTCCACTACTCTGATACACTACACATCGATACTCTCTTCCACTACTCTCATACACTACACATCGATACTCTCTTCCACTACTCTGATACACTACACAGCGATACTCTCTTCCACTACTCTCATACACTACACATCGATACTCTCTTCCACTACTCTGATACACTACACATCGTTACTCCCTTCCACTACTCTGATACACTACACATCGATACTCTCTTCCACTACTCTGATACACTACACATCGATACTCTCTTCCACTACTCTGATACACTACACATCGTTACTCCCTTCCACTACTCTGATACACTACACATCGATACTCTCTTCCACTACTCTGATACACTACACATCGATACTCTCTTCCACTACTCTCATACACTACACATCGATACTCTCTTCCACTACTCTGATACACTACACAGCGATACTCTCTTCCACTACTCTCATACACTACACATCGATACTCTCTTCCACAACTCTCATACACTACACATCGATACTCTCTTCCACTACTCTGATACACTACACAGCGATACTCTCTTCCACAACTCCCATACACTACACATCGATACTCTCTTCCACTACTCTGATACACTACACAGCGATACTCTCTTCCACTACTCTGATACACTACACAGCGATACTCTGTTCCACTACTCTCATACACTACACATCGAAACTCTGTTCCACTACTCTGATACACTACACATCGATACTCTCTTCCACTACTCTGATACACTACACAGCGATACTCTCTTCCACAACTCCCATACACTACACATCGATACTCTCTTCCACTACTCTGATACACTACACAGCGATACTCTCTTCCACTACTCTCATACACTACACATCGAAACTCTGTTCCACTACTCTGATACACTACACATCGAAACTCTGTTCCACTACTCTGATACACTACACATCGATACTCTGTTCCACTACTCTCATACACTACACATCGATACTCTCTTCCACAACTCTCATACACTACACATCGATACTCTCTTCCACTACTCTCATACACTACACATCGATACTCTCTTCCACAACTCCCATACACTACACATCGATACTCTGTTCCACTACTCTGATACACTACACATCGATACTCTCTTCCACTACTCTGATACACTACACATCGATACTCTCTTCCACTACTCTCATACACTACACATCGATACTCTCTTCCACTACTCTGATACACTACACATCGATACTCTCTTCCACTACTCTGATACACTACACATCGAAACTCTTCCACTACTCTCATCCACGACACATCGATATCTCATGCACGACACATCGAAACTCTCTTCCACTACTCTCATACACTACACATCGATACTCTCTTCCACTAAACATCGATACTCTCTTCCACTACTCTCATACACTACACATCGATACTCTCTTCCACAACTCTCATACACTACACATCGATACTCTCTTCCACTACTCTCATACACTACACATCGATACTCTCTTCCACTACTCTGATACACTACACATCGAAACTCTCTTCCACTACTCTCATCCACTAAACATCGATACTCTCTTCCACTACTCTGATACACTAAACATCGATACTCTCTTCCACTACTCTCATACACTACACATCGATACTCTCTTCCACAACTCTCATACACGACACATCGATACTCACTTCCACTACTCTCATACACTACACATCGATACTCTCTTCCACTACTCTGATACACTACACATCGTTACTCTCTTCCACTACTCTCATACACTACACATCGAAACTCTCTTCCACTACTCTCATCCACTAAACATCGATATCTCATCCACAAAACATCGAGACTCTCATCCACAAAACATCGATACTCTCTTCCACTACTCTCATACACTACACATCGATACTCTCATCCACCACACATCGATACTGTCCTCCACTACACATCGATACTCTCTTCCACTACACATCGAAACTCTCTTCCACTACACATCGAAACTCTCTTCCACTACACATCGATACTCTCTTCCACTACACATCGATACTCTCTTCCACTACACATCGAAACTCTCTTCCACTACACATCGATACTCTCTTCCACAACACATCGATACTCTCTTCCACTACACATCGATACTCTCTTCCACAACTCTCATACACTACACATCGATACTCTCTTCCACTACTCTCATTCACTACACATCGATACTCTCCAACAACTCTCATACACTACACATCGATACTCTCTTCCACTACTCTCATACACTACACATCGATACTCTCTTCCACTACTCTCATACACTACACATCGATACTCTCTTCCACTACTCTCATACACTACACATCGATACTCTATTCCACAACTCTCATTCACTACACATCGATACTCTCTTCCACTACTCTCATACACTACACATCGATACTCTCTTCCACTACTCTCATACACTACACATCGATACTCTCTTCCACTACTCTCATACACTACACATCGATACTCTCTTCCACTACTCTCATACACTACACATCGATACTCTCTTCCAGTATTCTCATACACTACACATCGATACTCTCTTCCACTACTCTCATCCACTAAACATCGATACTCTCTTCCACTACTCTCATACACTACACATCGATACTCTCTTCCACTACTCTCATACACTACACATCGATACTCTCTTCCAGTATTCTCATACACTACACATCGATACTCTCTTCCACTACTCTC
The DNA here is from genome assembly GCF_056783735.1 of Eptatretus burgeri. Classification (NCBI taxonomy): domain Eukaryota; kingdom Metazoa; phylum Chordata; class Myxini; order Myxiniformes; family Myxinidae; genus Eptatretus; species Eptatretus burgeri. Next base: position 111,020,820 of record NC_140966.1, on the reverse strand, counting down.
ATACACCACACATCGATACTCTCTTCCACTACTCCCATACACTACACATCGATACTCTCTTCCACTACTCTCATACACTACACATCGAAACTCTTCCACTACTCTCATCCACGACACATCGATATCTCATGCACGACACATCGAAACTCTCTTCCACTACTCTCATCCACTAAACATCGATACTCTCTTCTACTATTCTCATCCACTACACATCGATACTCTCTTCTACTATTCTCATCCACAAAACATCGAGACTCTCATCCACAAAACATCGATACTCTCTTCCACTACACATCGATACTCTCATCCACCACACATCGATACTCTCCTCCACTACACATCGAAACTCTTCCACTACTCTCATCCACGACACATCGATATCTCATGCACGACACATTGATACTCTCTTCCACTACTCTCATCCACTAAACATTGAAACTCTTCCACTACTCTCATCCACGACACATCGATATCTCATGCACGACACATCGATACTCTCTTCCAGTACTCTCATACACTACACATCACTACTCTCATACACTACACATCACTACTCTCATACACTACACATTGATACTCTTTCAACCACCACTCTCATCCACAACCCATCACTATATATACAGTATATACTCTTTCATCCATCACTCTCATCCACAACCTATCACTATATATACTCTTTCATCCACTACCCATCACTATACTCTTTCCTTCACTACTCTCATCCACTACTTATCGATACGCTTTCATCCACTACTCTCATCCACGACCCATCAATACTCTCTCATCCACTTTTCTCATACACGACACATCGATACTCTCATCCACGATACATTGATACTCTTTCATCCACTACATATCGTATTCTCATCCACTGCACATCAATACTCTTTCATCCACTACATATCGATACTCTTTCATCTACTATTCTCATCCACTACCCATCATGACTCTCTCATCCACTACCCATCGCGACTCTTTCTCTCTCATCCACAACCCATCACTTCTCTCTCATCCACGACACTAATACACTATTCATCACTCTCTCATCCATGATATTAATCCACTCCTGTCATCCACTACTCCCATCTGCCACTCTTATCCACAACACTAATCCACTAATATCATCCACGAATGTCATCCACCACTGTCATCTGCTGCTCTGATCCACGACCCATCACTGCACTCTCATCCACTACTCTTATCTGTCAATCTCATTTACTACTTTGATCCACAACATATCACGACTCTCTCGTCCACTACACTAATCCATGACGATCATCAACTACTCTCATCTGTCAATCTCATTTACTACACTAATCCACGACTATCATCCACTACTCTCATCCACTCCACTATTCCAGCACGATCATCAACTACTCTCATCTGTCACTCTCATATACTACAATAATCCACTACTCTCAGCTGCCACTCTTATGGATAACTCTCATCCACTGTCCATCATTACTCTCTCCTTGACAACTGTCATCCACTACTCATCACTACACTCTTATACACTACACTAATCCCCTTATACCATCCACTACTCTCAGCTGTCAATCTCATTTACTACTTTGATCCACAACACATCACGACTCTCTCGTCCATTACACAAATCCATGACGAACATCCACTACTCTCATCCACTGCACTAATCCACCACGATCATCAACTACTCTCATCTGTCACTCTCATTTACTACACTAATCCCCTACTCTCATCCACTTCTCTCATCTGCCACTCTTATGGATAACTCGCATCCACTGTCCATCATTACTCTCTCATCGACACCTGTCATCCACTACTCATCACTGCACTCTTATACACTACACTAATCCCCTACTACCATCCACTACTCTCATCTGCCACTCATACAGACGACTGTCATCTGCTGCTCTGATCCACTGCCCATCACTGAACTCTCATCCGCTACCAACCAGTACTCTGTCATCCTTGACACGAATCCACCAGGATCATCAACTACACTCATCATCTATTCTCATCCACGACCTATCTCAACGGTCTTATCCACGACTCGAATCTATTACTCTCATTCACTACACTCATCCAACGACACAGAATCAAATACTCCCTCATCCATTTTCCACCTCAAACTCAATTATTCCTCTGGCTTGTCCCACATTCCTGTCCCTGTACAACAAAACACCACCAACAACTCCCCCATTCTTCCTATTGGCTGACCTTTACTTCCCATTCATGACCTCTCACCATGAGACAAAGTGCTAATTGCCTTGCACACCTTCAGTGGTTCCTTAAATATCATGCACCAGCTGTAATCCATGTGCAACTGTTTACGTGATTGGAAAGAACATTATCTGAGTGCATCTGCAGCATGAAGATCAGCATCAAGCTGTGTTGGACTCATCAAAACTACCTTGTAGGGCCTTGTCTTCAATAAAGCAAATGCCACCCACATAAGTGTATTGCACATTTTAAACCCACACACCAAAAATAGGAGGGTGGACAACATGGCAGAGGCACATTGACTGCAGAACATGACAGAAGGATATTGACTGTGGAACATGACAGATGCATATTGAGTGTGGAACATTACAAATGGATATTGACTGTGGAATATGACAAATGGATATTGAGTGTGGAACATGACAAATGGATATTGAGTGTGGAACATGACAAATGGATATTGAGTGTGGAACATGACAAATGGATATTGACTGTGGAACATGACAGATGGATATTGACTGTGGAACATGACAGATGGATATTGACTGTGGAACATGACAGATGGATATTGACTGTGGAACATGACAAATGGATATTGACTGTGGAACATGACAAAAGGATATTGACTGTGGAACATGACAAATGGATATTGACTGTGGAACATGACAGAAGGATATGGACTGTGGAACATGACAAAAGGATATGGACTGTGGAACATGACAAAAGGATATTGACTGTGGAACATGACAAAAGGATATTGACTGTGGGACATGACAGAAGGATATGGACTGTGGAACATGACAAAAGGATATTGACTGTGGAACATGACAAATGGATATTGACTGTGGAACATGACAAAAGGATATTGACTGTGGGACATGACAGAAGGATATGGACTGTGGAACATGACAAAAGGATATGGACTGTGGAACATGACAAATGGATATTGACTGTGGAACATGACAAAAGGATATTGACTGTGGGACATGACAGAAGGATATTGACTATGGAACATGACAGAAGGATATGGACTGTGGAACATGACAGAAGGATATGGACTGTGGAACATGACAAAAGGATATGGACTGTGGAACATGACAAATGGATATTGACTGTGGAACATGACAAAAGGATATTGACTGTGGGACATGACAGAAGGATATTGACTATGGAACATGACAGAAGGATATGGACTGTGGAACATGACAGAAGGATATGGACTGTGGAACATGACAGAAGGATATGGACTGTGGAACATGACAGAAGGATATGGACTGTGGAACATGACAGAAGGAGTCATCAGAAGGTACATACATACGATGGGAGCATGCACCACAGCACATCGCTGCGTCCACATTCCGCTGGTACACCACGGGCTTCCATCTGGCCATCCCCCAGCAGATGCAAGGCCCATCCTCATCTCTTCGGAATAGGACATTCCAGGCAGCCACCCGACGGGACCACCTCAGGTTATCCTGAAGAGAAAACCGTCTGGTGGACAACACCTCAGCACCACCCAGACACACACTGTATTTTGCGGAGTGAAGCCTTTTGTGGTGGCTGAAGTCTCCCCTCTTTTTCTCCCCCTTATTAGTTTTCCCATCAGCGAAGCGAGAGGTGGTATTTGCAAGTCTATAATAATAATAAATGTGAGTGTGTGTCAGTCAGTTAATGTGTGGTGTGTGTGTGTGTGTGTGTGTGTGTGTGTGTGTGTGTGTGTGTCCACCATAACTCCAAAGAAATGAAATCTAGCAGTCTGAAACTTTCTTGCATACTAAGGGAACTCCAAGGAAGTGTAAGAGTGAAAATTGGGTGTTTGGGTTAATTAAATGACCCCTTTTGAAGATAATTAATGGCCGTATTTAATTCTATCCTTTATCAGGCTCATCCTTGGCCACCTCTCTCCCCATTAATGGGGTCTTAAGGTGCATCCTCAGTTACCTTTCTGGGGTCTTAATTCGCCATTTTGATCAGCCTGCTCAACAATGCCTCGAGTTGGAACAGGCCACAATGATTTATTAATGATAAAGTTTTTTTTTTGTCACTTTCCACACACATCATCAAATTCCTGATGATCATACTGTTACAGATCCGGGGGGGGTGGGGGGGGGCTCGGACGAGTGCGTCAATCACTGTCCGTAACCAGTTTGGGTTTTCGCAACCTACTCTCGACAGCCAAATGTTACAGATTCGGCACCACCCTAACCACCGCCGTCTCTGGGGTTATAACGCCGGCTGGTTTGGCACAATTCTCGGGTTACGCGTCTCGAACCACGATACCAAAATACACCTGTACCTTGCCAGCTGGGGGAATAGACCGTGGTTACAGACTGGTTTTGTCAGAGACCAAGCGGGGTCTACCAGTCTGTAACCATTTTGGTTTTTATATCCAAATCGAGCGGATCGTTCCTCGACGAGGCACAAATTAATTCAAAGCGGCAACTTCCTTAGAATCAGCCAGATTTATTGGGGACATCGGGGAACACGACACAAGCAAAACATTCACGACAATGTTATAATTAATCTATAACCCGTTCTTAACTAGGGAGCTACGGGTTTCGAAGGGAACTCTAACGAGATCAACCTTAAACGACATGCAAACAAGACATGGACGACATGCAAACAAGACATGGACAGCATGCAAACAAGACAGAGTACTTGGTGATGTTTCATGGACGAGAGGAAAGTGTCAAAGGCATGAATGTGGCTCGTGACAAGCCGATGTCCACGGATTCGAGCCCCAAGATTGAGCACGGCGCGTGGCAAGATGGCGGCGCCGTACTCTTCCTTCTCAAGGCACCGCTTGCGCACGTCCTCCTCAGTACGTTCTGACCCCACGCAATGTCGACGGCACAAGACCGTCAGATCGATGGTGGGTCTCAGCTGGTTTCTCACAAGGTCCAGCATACAAGTCCAGGCCTGGCCTGTTCACCAGACAAGGCCAAATCGGGGTGTTGGGCTCTGGAAGGCTGGGTCCATGTGATTCCAAGACGTCGTCGAGCCGTGAGGTGAGTAGGGACAGTCAGAGGCTCCGTCACTGGACTCCTGATGAACCTGTCGATGTCCTCCTCATAAAGTCGATCCCAACTCACACAGCAGCCAGTTCCTGTCGACGCAGATTAGAGACTCTCACGAGTTGTTTCGATACCGCAGAAATCCTCACTCGACACTCAGGCTCAGTTACTCCCTCGGCAGATTCGACCCTCAGGTTCAGTTCCTCCTACTGCCGATCGCACACTCGACCTCAGGCTGATCCTCTCCCAGCCGATGGCAGACAGACCTCATTCAGTCCCTTCCTTGCCTTTCTTTCGGCTCGCTCTTTATGAAAAACCCATCGCAAAAACCCTCATGCAGTTTTTCCTACTGCCGATGGCAGACTCGACCTCAGCGCTCTCGTCGCAGATCCACACTGCCTTTCCTTCGTTTGCTCGCCTCGAAGCCCACTGGCTCCTCCCCTTAGTTTCACTTCCTTCTCTAGGCCACTCCCTCTCAGCCGACTGGGCGGGGCTTCGTCCGGAGAGGGGAAGGAAGAAGAAGAAGAAGCTCTCGGTACACCATCAATGTAGAACAATAAACATGCATCCTACACCTCCCGACACACATGTAGCGTCCATTTACCGAACAACCTGGCTAAACATGCATTTAATGGGGGTCTGTGCTAATACTATATTTAATAGCATACCAAGGGCCATTTCCACAACAATACCTATAAATCGCTGGGTACATTGCAATACTTATAAATGCCTGGAGATGCCAGCACTTGTGGCTCTTTTATTTCCGCACATACCATAACCTCGAGAAGCTGAATTACAAAATTTAAGCTCCAGAATTGAACTTAGCAGCAATTCCGACTGCTAAAAAAAAAAACACCTAGGGTTCATTTATCTAATTCGGACATACTTTGATATTTTGGGCATCTCTCAGAGGTGTTTAATATGACGGATCGGCGATCGATAATTAATCGCTTGCAAAGCTAGCCAGCCGTTCCTTATCAACCATTTCTTGCACTACTTCCTTGAGTGCTTAAGCAACTTGATGAGGGCTCTGAATATATCGATCGACTTGAACAAAGTTCAGGGGCCACTAACCTGTGTTTAGCCCCATGTTGCTCTGCGGTGTGTCAGACATCCAGACACAGCGAGCCAGCCAACGCCATCGATACACCGGTGCGGCCGTGGTACTTGGAGGATTATGAGTGTTGATGGGTTTCAGGTGGTCATGTTATGATTGTCCTTTCATCATTTGACTTGTCATTTTACGAGGGGAGGAGTGTGCTGTATCACGTGATTGGGTTTTCGTATATCATGCCTCGCCCGCTAGGGGTGGCGGGAATGTACTTCCGGTCGTGCAATAAAGCGGAGTTGATGCTGACACGCTTACTTCTCGTGTTCCACTGCACCTCGTACACTCCATAAACCATATATCAAAATGACCGGCGAGAATTCAATTTTATGCTAGTCTTTATCTTTTACGTGCTGCTTTCAAGGAATATGCGATATAGTGACAGCTTCTGCTTACCACATTTTCGTGAGGGTGCCCCGCCATCTTGGAAATATGCAAATCGACTTCAGAGTGACACAGTGATGGTTGAAAATAAGTCGGAATCGCATCATATTATTTTTTTTAACATGTTATACGCTATTTCTTTGCATTACCGCCAATTTGTAAATATATAATAAAACGCAACGTAAAAAAACATGGTCACATTTGTGGTGTAGCCTGCGGGCATGCAGGGCGGGGAATGATGATGATGCATGATGGGCATGATGATGGGAGGAGGGGTCGGCGTGGTCATCGGGTCTGCGAGGGATATAAGGTGTGCGCGCCGTCTGAGGCGTTGTAGTAATGCTGTAGTAATGCTGGAGTCGCCCGGCTCGTGAGTGTGCTGATACGCAATAAAGGGGAGCCACGGGCAGAGTACGCTCGCGCTCGCGCTTGTGCACCACAGCCCAGCTCGACTGTTCCTCCGCATCGTGTCTGCCTGTTAAGCATCTTCTATTCAGTACATCACAGTTGGCTGACGAGGATCTTTGGATCGGCGTGTGCAGGGCGGCAAATAACCCGTGCGGTTCCAAGCTACGGAGCCAAGGGTCTCGCCGGCACGAGCATGGCAGAAGGTCGGGGCACGGCGCACGGACGCGTACCCGTGTTCGGGGGAGATGAATTCGAGTTGTTTTCTGAACAGTTAGGTTGCTACTTTCGCGCGAATGATGTAGAGGATGAAGAGAAACGCAAGGCGATCTTGCTCGCCTCACTATCAACGGAGCACTACCGGCTGCTGAGTGATTTGGTGGCTCCAAATAGGCCCAGTGATGACGGGCTATCGTTTCAGGACATCGTGGCGAAAATGAAGACCCACTTGGCGCCAGAGAAGTCGTTACATCTCGCGCGGTTCCAGTTCGATCACCTCGCTAAGGGTGGCGAGGAGTGCGTTGCAGACTTCGTAGCACGGGTGAAGCATTCGGCTGTGCCGTGCAAGTTCACGACAGAGGAGCGTCCGGCACGGCTCAGAGATCGTTTTATTTCTGGTCTGCGAGATGCAAAGATGGTAGCAGCCATCCTGCGGTTGACCGACATCACATTCGACTCGGCGGTCGCGACTGCTTCGTCTGTTGAGCAGACACTCACGGATGTCCGCACCATTGCTGGCCAGGACGTAATGAGTAGCTCCAGCTGGGGCATGTCGGCTAATCCCGAGGTCCACGCGGTGACCGCACAGGTGCCGCAGGTCGCGCAGCCCGGAGTCCGCGCGATGGCTCAAGTGCCGCAAGTCGCACATGCACCTGGCGGTGCGGGACGAGGGCACGCACCGCAGCACGGTCGCACCGGGAGCGAAGGGGCTTTCCAGGGGTGCTGGGGGTGTGGGGGGCCGCACCTGCGACAAATGTGCCCGTATAAGAACACCGTGTGTTTGCATTGTCACAAGGTGGGACATTTGAAGCGTGTGTTGAATGGCGGGGGCCTCCGTTGGGGTCTTGGATAACGAGGTGCGGGAGGACCCCAGTGACCTGGAGATCGGCCTGCAACCGGGGCATGACGATGCCGGCGAGCCGGAGCAGGAGATGCAACCACGGTTGAGTCTGTTTTCCGTTAGATCGGAGATGACGACGCCTTTCACGGTGGAGGTCGAAGTGAATGGCGAACCGACCGTGTTTTGCGTGGATACCGGGGCTGCGGTGTCGGTCATGGGTGAGCAGGTGGCTCGTGGTCTTCGCAGTATTCGCCTGGTCAAGACGGCCTTGTTGCTGTACACGTACACCGGTGAAGCGATTGCACCGCTTGCGAGGGCCGACGTCTCAGTGCGCTACCGAGGTCGATGCGCCCGGCTCTCGGTGTTCGTTGTACGAGGGGAGGGGCCCGCCCTTTTGGGTCGGGACTGGCTGGCGCACCTCGGACTGGATCTCCGGTTCGTACCTCCAGATGTGCCAGTGCTCTCTTCGAGGCCTTCGTCGAGTACCGAGGGCGAGGCTCTGGCGGCGGGGGCCGCGTCGATGCAACGGGAGCGGCCGTTCGTTGCTGCCTGCGGCGGTGATGTGCGGTTCGGGAGCGGCGAGAGCCGTATCAGCTCTCGCGATGAGTTCCCACGTTTCGGCAGCGTTCGTGAGGCAATGCGCGCCGGTGTTGTTCGGGCAGCTGCGACAGGTTGCGGTGAGCCCGTGGCGTTAAAGGGAGTCGCGAGTCACAACATCGAGTCGACAACCAAGAAACGGACTCGTAAGGTGGGTTGTGGGTTGTTGTTCATGGCATATGTGTTTTTCCTTGCTCTAGTGATGCAGTTTAACGTTGTTGAAATTAATGCCAGCAGTTCCCGTGTGAGGGTGAGTTTGGCGGAGATCCATCAATGGGATTTGTATTATGATCAATGTGATGTGGGGGCTTTGGGAGCGGTGGTGGCGAATAAAAAGGTTGGGTTGGCCTTCCATTGTCCCGGGTCGCGGATAGTTGCTTTGTCATGTGCTGGGATTTTATCAAAAGAGCGCGCTGTATGGAAAAATGAGTTTGCAATGCTTCGAATGATGTTCGTAGTGATTTATAACGAGCCTATGATTGAAGTGTGGTTTAAATGGAATTGCTACCGTCTCGCTGCCATGTGGGTCTCGGAGATCGACTCGGAACCAAGACTGGTGCGCTGGTCGGCGTTACCCCCACCTCTGGTTGCGAGCGCAGCTCTCTGTGTTCGCTCAAGGCCGTTTAGACGGGCGTTGGCGTCTCAACTGATTGTGGTGCGTGGGTTGTTTTGGAGCATTGAGTGCGTACAGCCAGCGGCGCTGTTCAGCGCCCCCATCCAAGGTCGATCAAGGCTGGCGCTGGCGCCACGGCTTCCAGACAGCGGGCTTCCGGCCTCGGAATGTTTATCTACGTCGGGTCTGCCTGGGGGGAGTGGGCCGGAGGCGTTTGATGGTGCCGGGGGAGGTTGGCTCGAGAGATCGCCACGGCCTCGGCGAGGGCCATGTCAGCATGAGCCGCCTGGGGGCGTTTCCGCTGTGTAGGGCTGCTGTGCTTTTCGCCTTGCTGCTTCATATCAGTAACGCGGCCAGAGTTTGGGAGGTGCTGTGTGCACCTCCGTCTTCGGAACCTGGCCGTGGCAGCTCCATGAGCTCGCTTTCACGCATTATATGATGTGATGTGCTGTTATACTTCACTGTTTTCATTTTATTTTCATGATTATTATACCGAAGTCCTTCGTGTTGTTTATGCTTATTATGCTGGTGATCATTTCATAATCATAGTTTTAGGAGGGAGGAGTGTGGTGTAGCCTGCGGGCATGCAGGGCGGGGCATGATGATGATGCATGATGGGCGTGATGATGGGAGGAGGGGTCGGCGTGGTCATCGGGTCTGCGAGGGATATAAGGTGTGCGCGCCGTCTCAGGCGTTGTAGTAATGCTGTAGTAATGCTGGAGTCGCCCGGCTCGTGAGTGTGCTGATACGCAATAAAGGGGAGCCACGGGCAGAGTACGCTCGCGCTTGTGCACCACAGCCCGGCTCGACTGTTCCTCCGCATCGTGTCTGCCTGTTAAGCATCTTCTATTCAGTACATCACAACATTTTGCAATGGCGTCTTGACGTCACTATTTTGACCGCAGCGCCCCTGGCGAGTCCGGCAGTGCCGAGCGCCCTTGACGTCATGGTTGATGGTTGGTGTACATGGAGACTTCATAATTATATCGTGACGCGTCTTCCTGTCATGGCCCTCCGTTACAGATGTTCGCGATTCTCGGTGACTTGGTGGATTCCTTATCACCCACTGAACGTCAAGTCGGATTTCCGTCGTATCCAGAAATTATAACAGGATCAAACATTCCGCCACCTTTGCGTACGTAATAGATAGACGTATCGTGAGTTGTGGTGTATCGTAAGTGTTCTTGTTGGAGAGGCCAAGGTTCTTCTTATTAAAAAATTTTTTATTTCATGTTCTCCGATTTGTAATTTTATTTAACGATGATTAATTGTGTGATTTGCGTTTTTGTTCCCTGTTTATTTGCTGCAAAAGAATGTTTCGAAAGCGAGAAGGTTTCAGAGCGGTGTATAAAACTCAGGCCGTTTTTAATCTACGTTGGTTTTGATTTTCTTGATGTTGCGAGAAGGGACAATGCGGATGTTGCCTTTTTATCCTTGTGCCAATTGGATTGAGTTGTGAGGCTTTCGGAACTCGTTCTGCTCTGATAATAGTCGTGTGTGGGTAACTGTGTTTATCGAGGACGAGGATTTTAACAACAACAATAACAACAACAGCAACAACGATGATCTCATCGTCTTGAGCTTCACAACAGCCATTAAATCGTGTGAGGTGTTTTCACACTCCATTACAAGAGCAGGTGTAGTTGGTCGTGGTGAGTGCACACGTGTGGTTCGACGGTTTATTTGTCAAGGATTGTGAAATAAAACAACAACAAACCCCCATCCTAACATGGGGGGGGGGGGAAATACCAGCAGCACAGTAGAAGGGAGAGTGAGGTCAAGGGGAGAGAGGGGGGAATACTAGCAGCACAGTAGAAGGGAGAGTGAGGTCAAGGGGAGAGAGGGGGGAAATACTAGCAGCACAGTAGAAGGGAGAGTGAGGTCAAGGGAGAGAGAGAGGGGGGAAATACTAGCAGCACAGTAGAAGGGAGAGTGAGGTCAAGGGGAGAGAGGGGGGAATACTAGCAGCACAGTAGAAGGGAGAGTGAGGTCAAGGGGAGAGAGGGGGGAAATACTAGCAGCACAGTAGAAGAGAGAGTGAGGTCAAGGGGAGAGAGGGGGGGAAATACTAGCAGCACAGTAGAAGAGAGAGTGAGGTCAAGGGGAGAGAGGGGGAAATACTAGCAGCACAGTAGAAGGGAGAGTGAGGTCAAGGGGAGAGAGGGGAAATACTAACAGCACAGTAGAAGGGAGAGTGAGGTCAAGGGGAGAGAGGGGGAATACTAGCAGCACAGTGGAAGGGAGAGTGAGGTCAAGGGGAGAGAGGGGGGAATACTAGCAGCACAGTAGAAGGGAGAGTGAGGTCAAGGGGCGAGAGGGGGGGAATACTAGCAGCACAGTAGAAGGGAGAGTGAGGTCAAGGGGCGAGAGGGGGGAAATACTAGCAGCAGAGTAGAAGGGAGAGTGAGGTCAAGGGGAGAGGGGTGGGGGGGGAATACCAGCAGCAGAGTAGAAGGGAGAGTGAGTTCAAGGGGAGAGGTGTGGGGGAAATACTAGCAGCAGAGTCGAAGGGAGAGTGAGGTCAAGGGGAGAGGGGTGGGGGGGGGGGAATACCAGCAGCAGAGTAGAAGGGAGAGTGAGTTCAAGGGGAGAGGTGTGGGGGAAATACCAGCAGCAGAGTAGAAGGGAGAGTGAGGTCAAGGGGGGAGGGCATTCGAACCTTGACCGGAATCGAGTCGACTCGTTACTTCTCCACCGAGTTTTGTCATCATACGTCCAAAGCCTTTTTGAGATATTGTGTTCGGTTTTTATATATACTAGTACATGCTCGTACGTGCAAATTTTTTTTTAATTGTGACGTCAATTGTGATGTCATAGCACCGTGTCCTGTCATAGCACTGTGTCCTGCCATTGGTTGATAAATAAATGGCCGTAACTTGGGATCTGCTTGTCCAATTGATATAAAACCTTGAAAAGCCACATCCGCGGGTCCCCAGCAATATTCTTGGCAAGTTTCAATCAGATCGGACCAGAGGTTGTCGAGAAACGGCGGTCGCAGACACACATACAGACACACACACACACACACACACACACACACACACACACACACACACACACACACACACACACACACACACACACACACACACACACACACACACACACACACACACACAGATATTGCTGGAATTATAGATAGACATATCGTTTGACCACATTGTGATTTTATCAATGTCTGGAGAGAGGGAAGATGTGCAGCAGGAGGAATATGTTGGCAGAGAGTGGTCATCAGCAAATGGATGAAGAGAATTATCTAGAGAGTCAGGGAGATCATCGATGAAGATGAGGAATAGGACTGCGCCCAGAACACGATCATGGGGGGACGTCAACCTTGGCAGGGGGAGAGGGGAGCGGGGAGGAGTGGGGGGGGTGGGAGCGGGGAGGAGTGGGGGGTGGGAGCGGGGAGGAGTGGGGGAGTGGGAGCGAGGAGAGAGGAAGAAGAGTGACGTTAGAGGAAGGGAAGGCAGCGTGAGGGGAGGGGAAGGGGAGTGTGGGGGAGGGTGGTTGGGGGAGGGGAGTTAGCAGAAAGAATATGTTATGCTTTTTGAACGACACACACACACGTACTTGGTTGATATCGGTAATTTTTTGGGAATCGGCAGGTTTGAGTCAGTGTGATTACCGTCTACAGTAATTACTGCATACAACCCAGAAACCTTGAGTAGCTTTAACTGAAAAACAATGTTGCATCGATGTAGACATTTCAGGATAAGTTCCAAGTGGTACATCGTTCGCGTTCCACACAATCGTTATAACTTTTTTTTAAATATCTGTTTTTTACCAGATTTATTTTGATTCCCTGAAGAGTACATCGTGAAACATCTGAAAATGGAGACACAGATCTGGCAGAAGCTATGGGCATGCAGTCTCTTTGGGGGGACAGGGTTTGAGGTCTGGCAGTGAATGCATTAAATTGTATAGCTCAATGAAACTGGTTAATTTTGTTACATTCCTAAATTTTTTGTTCACTCAATATAATTCTCCAAACAGGAGAAAAAGATAAGTTTAATGATTTGGAAAATACACATTTTCTTGTGTTTGTATGAAGGAGGGAACATAGCCTTGCTTGTTTAAAGTAAATAGGTATATCGGCTTAGTTTTTGGACTCGTTATTTCTTTAAATTATCAGATTTCACATCAGATTTTGACACTTATTTAATCTGGACGATATCCGATTCTAAAAAGCGAATCTTTTGATGTACTTTCATTATTCCGTGAGAGTAGATCGTGGAAAATCAACTCGTATCATGCGTGAAATCGCTCCAACCTCGTAATTTCAAAACTTATAGTACTTACAAACGCGATGTATACAACAATTCATAGCTATGATGAACAGGCATTCGATATGAGTGAGGATAAAAACTTTATAGTTAAGAAATTGTTGCGGCCTGTTCCAAGTCAAGGGATGGTTGAGCAGGCCAAAAAAACATGGTAGCTTTCGACCCCAGCGAGATTACCCAGGAAACTCCTTAAGACCCTAGAGAGCGAGGTGGCCGAGGATGTTCCTGATGAAGGATATAATTAAATAAGGCCACTAATTAGCTTCAAATGGGGTGTTTTAATTAACCCAAACACCCAATTATCACTCTTACACTTCCTTGGAGTTTTCTTAGTGTACATACAAAGTTTCAGGCTGCGAGGTTTCTTGGTTTTGGAGTTATGGAGGAGACACACTGACACGCACACGCACACGCGCACACGCACAGACACACAAACACGCATTGCCTTTTTTGGTCATCTCTTCGAGCATAACCTAATAATATAGGTGTTGAGAGGAGAGGTGACGATCCGTCCGTCCACAATGAAGTTGAAGTGGGAGATCTTGTCATTAGTGATCCTGATAGAGGTCGATGAGACGTACACAGCGGTATGACTTTCAAGGTCACCGAAGGTCAAGGTCACGAGACCTTTGAAGTTGCGAAAGTGACGATTTTCAAATTCTATCTCCTCCGCCATTTCCCAAGCGATCTTGATTTTGATTGTAGCATATGAATCTATGCGACAATATCTAAATTTTAATCGGGCTGGATTTTCGATATTCGCTTTCGTTTTCGTGTCACGTGACTTCAAATTTGGCAAAAAATGCACAAATGACGATTTTCAAAATCGATCTCCTCCTACATTTCTCAAGCGATCTTGAATTTGATTGTGGCATATAAATCTATGGGACAATATCTAAATTTTGGTTGGGCCGGATTTTCGATATTCGCTTTCGTTTTCGTGTCACGTGACTTCAAAGTTGGCAAAAAATGCGAAAATGACGATTTTCATGCGAAAATGACGATTTTCAAAATCTATCTCCTCCTACATTTCTCAAGCAATCTTGAATTTGATTGTGGCATATGAATGTATAAGACAATATCTAAATTTTGTCAGGCCGGATTTTCGATATTCGCTTTCGTTTTCGCGTCACATGACTTCAAAATTTGCAAAAACTGCCCCACCTTCAGGAGGCTATATATTTTCTCGCAGAGATGACCGTCACTCCTGCACGGGGGTAATTTTACGAGTATAGAAATTTGTTGGGTAAATACAACTGCATGAACACCAACAGGTACCTGTTGACATCTGAGTACATTGATATACGTAATGTTATCAGACAACGTATGTTATCAGAGTCTCTTCGTTCAGTTTCTCTTCAGATTCTTCTTCAGTAACCTCGTCATACGAAATATCGTGCATTGAATCATCTTTATCAGCACCAGTCATGTTGGTGCAGTCCATTCTCTTTTGTACACTTTAGTCCGTTTGGCAGGCACTGGCAGGTGGGGTGTCAGGAACGAGTGAATTTGTGGGATTAATTCCAAGATGACCTGATGTGTGGGAGAGCCAGTCATCTGGTGAATATCAAGTTTGCCACCCTGTCCTCCCATCCATGGGGAGCCGGCACATCTGGAGCTACTACCAGGCTATGTCTTCCCGTGGTGCTTTGGTAGTTAGCTCTGAAAGCATGTTAGTAAAGACTGTCTTCACGTGGAAACAACTGTCCTGATTCCACTGTCCCTTTGTTTGTGTACCACAACTGGTAGCAGAGTTCATCCAGGTGACATTGGAGTACGAGCACTGTCCAAACTCCATGCAAACTCCTGGCAGACTGCAAAGAAGACATGGGGCAAGGTCACCATCTGCTCTCTCAATGCTGTGAAGTCATCTTGAAATGCTTTGTACCAGCAATATTGAACTTAAATTCCTTGAGTTTGTCCTGTTCTGAAAATGTGCTGACCGTATCACATCCTCTGAATGTATGGAAACCCAACAAGGAAGTACAGACGTACTTTCTTGGTGTAGAAGCTCCTTTGTTGATACCGATGATCCTAGTCCTGTTCTTCGTGAGCTGAGTACCGCCTGGGGATGCTGCAGTTTGTTTTGCTTGTGAAGGTGAGGAACAGGATCGGCACGTGTCCTCTACTAGCATCATTGACAGTGAGCCAGAGTCTGCATGTTGAGAGTGCAGGAACCGACCTGTATCTGTGTCTTCCTGTGTGATACAAAGAGCTTATAGTTAGGGAGCTAGTTTCATTTACACTTTTTTGAACAAAAGGTTTGATGGTCTCATTCTGTCAAGAATACATGGGGGATGAATAAAACCCATTTCTTAAGCATGGCATTCCCAGCCTTTAGGGGAGGAAGGGTCCCAAACCCCCCAAAAAAGTGACATTCATTTACACTTTTGAGAACACTGATATTCACACTGATGACACCCCTCATATCACTAGTTAGAAATATACAACTTAAGAAACTATATTTCCAGGGTTTGCACTTAAGAAGGGCCCCAGTGGGGGTCCAAAAAGGGTCTCAATTACACTTTTGAGAACAAAGCTGAAATTAATACTGAAATATACCCTCACATTGCTTGTCACAAAAATGTAACTTAAGAAAGGATAGTCCCTGGCGTTTCGGCTTAAGAAGGGTTCAAACGGATGAAGGAGGGTCGAGCAAATCCTTGTCGGATTTGGCCCTGGCAACCACTAGGCCTAACATCTGCTTCGGCTCAGGTGTTCAGCTACACATTCACCCAATACACAACACATTTCTGTAAGCCAACTAGCATCAAGTTACTATTTTTAGCTCAGGACAATATGACACAGCGACGACATCTCAGAAAACGGACTATAATCCCAGTGCCTGCGCGGCGACTGGCTATACCTGCGTGCTATGAGATTCAGGTCATCCACTGTCAACTCTTACTAGAACGTACAGGCTGCCCCTGTGCATTCAGTCACACACACCTACTGCGTGTGGAGTGTAAAAGTGAATGTGAAGCCAGAGTCCATGACATTCTTCTCTTCATTTGACAAAGTACTGTGACGTCCACGGGACTTGAACAGTCCCGCCAACGTAGAATGAGCCGAAACGATGGAGGCGGTTTATTTGTTTATAACCCAAACATGGCGGTTCTAATCGCTCTACCGCAAACGGGACAAGGAAGGTGGCACGAGTCACTTTTCACTGAGTTGATGATGTTTATTTGTTTTTATTATTACCAGAAATAACAAGACTCGGCAAGAAGAGGGATCCGGGGCGATTCGACGGGATGGTGTGGGATCGGGCGTGGGGAAAAACACAGACAATTCCAATGAATATACAGTTCTCAATCCCTCTAAGGCGCCAAGCAAGCACACACACACACACACACACACACACACACACACACACACACACACACACACACACACACACACAAAACGTAGCTATTTCTGGTGGTCAGGCTGGACCGTGGTGTGGACGCAACTGTCCCTGGATCGGCGTTGGACGAGCTGGCCTTGCTCTCTTCAGGGGGGGCAGGAGAAACCGTGGTGCTGTCGACCTCCTGGTCTTGGCCCAAGTCCGCTCACAGCCGCCAGGGAACCAGTTCTGGCGCCAAGTTGCGAGCAGGAGAGGGAGGCAGGTCCGCCCGCCGTTCGACCCCGTACTCCGAGTCAGCAGAACCCCAGAGCCAACCAAGGTGAGGCACGAGGCTCAGCAAGGCTCCAAGACACGATCAAGAACACGATCGAATCAGCACAACAACAAGGATGCTCCCCGCGCAACAGCCTCCCCACCAAAAAAAAACCACGATCTTTTGGTTGTAATCTTCTTCCTCTTTTTTTTCTATCCCGAACAGAACCTTTTTATCCTTCTGTCCTCGTCACTTCCAATCGAGCCGTTTATTGGCCCACCGCCGTCGCCTCCTGCCAATCGTGATCACGGGGTGGAGCCATCCGCTGCACTGTCCTGTGACGTCACGGCCAGTCTCCAGAGAATACCAAAAAGGGGTTTACGCAGACACACTTACCCTATCCCGTGTCCCTATCTAATTACGTGACAATTATCATCTCCCCCCTTGAAGAAATGAACATTTACTAGACAACTTATCACCACTGAATTGCTACTTATTACATCGAGATCCTGGTAAACTCGAACAGCATGGCATACCTAATTAAACATCCTAATTACCCTTTGAATGCATACCCCCCCTCAAACGTAACAGTACATATGAGGCAAAGACTTCACTGAAGTATTGTAAGTCTAATATTTTCAGCCTCGTCATATGGACCAAGCAACACTGACATGAAAAAGACAGAACACTGAAAGCTACACTTATCCTAAACAAGGGAAGCAAAAGTGTACTATATGTACAGTACTTATTATTTTCGGTCTACACTGACCTTCTAAAGCATTCTTCGAGAAGACCTCCATCAAGTCTTCAATGACGCTGATGCAATTTCGGCCACTTTTGCCACACCCCCAGGCCCATGGGTTAATTTCATTGATCTAAAGATATGAATTTGCACTGCTTTTGGGGGAAGCAGTGGTGTAGTGGCAGAGTTTCAGACTCAGGAGCGGGAATGCCGAAGTCGATTCCCGTTCTGATCACCATCTGTTTCTTTGTATCCTTGGGCAAGACACTTGACCAAACTTGCTTCTCCCCACCCATGAGTAATGGGTACCTGGCTGGCAGAGAATGAGAAGTTGTGAGCGCTGAAAACAGCAGCCGGGCTGTAATACTCCCCAAGGAGTGGAGAAAGAACTTGGAAAGAACAGGCCAATAGCTGGGGGTAATAAATGTGAAGCGCTTTGAGAATGTTCAACATTATAAAGCGCTATATAATAACTTCACATTATTATTTTTCCTATCTTCTCTTACAGCGCACGTACATTTAATTCCCATTAGACTAGGGAGTGGGCCCTAGCTAGAAACACATACTTACCGATATAACTGATCTATAAGGACTCTGGCTGTTGTATGCTCATGGCTTCCAGATTCGTAACACTACCCCCTCCCCTTTTTACAGACTCGTCCCGAGTCGTCAAATTTGCGTGTGACAAGCATGTGTAAGTTTTCCCCTGGTACGATTTACCTGCGGATCCCTGAGTGTGACATTTTTTTTATACATGTCCCAAAAATAAATAACCGAGTGCACTGCGTAACTAAACTAACAGACTCATACAGACGACTTAACTAAAATTGCCGGCGCTAAGACGAACAACAGGTGGGTTAATAACTTATTTACAATCTTACCTAATATTTACACTAACCATGGCCCAGGACTTGTGATCTGTGAAAGGAAAAAAGGCAAAAGTCATTGCAAATTAATTGGTGCAGGGGAATGGATGGAGATAGTCTAGATGCAAACACAAATGAACGCACGGGCTGCTCAATGCAGTCCCATTGATGTGGCTGCCTGCAGGGCAGTCCTTGCAAAAACACTGGAAGATGGTCCTGGGGCACATGGTGAGTTGGTGACATGGGGGCAAGCAGGCATGGGGTCATGGCAAAGGCATGGCAAGGCAAGGCAAATGCGGACCAGCAGCTGTAGCACAACAGGCCGGCATGTGAAGCTGGCCGGCCTCTGGTCTCGTTCCGTGAGATTGTGTGGAGGGAGTGCGGTGGTGCCGGCTGCTCTGAAAACGGGCTCGGACCTACCCTACTGTCTCCCCCCCAACCTATCGCCTTTGCCTGTCTTTGTCCATACCCACTCCCTTAATTTGCAACAACAAAACAACAAAATTTAGCCCCTTTTTATTTTATTTTATTTTTTTCTTAGAATTTCGTCTCCCTAACCCCCTTTCTCTCTTTGTCCGGCTAACCTATCCTGTCAATCAACTCCCAACCCCTACGTTCCTATT
This sequence comes from Eptatretus burgeri, assembly GCF_056783735.1. NCBI lineage: Eukaryota > Metazoa > Chordata > Myxini > Myxiniformes > Myxinidae > Eptatretus > Eptatretus burgeri. The sequence goes on along the minus strand of NC_140966.1, from coordinate 111,001,324 downwards.
TTGGAGGGGAATAGGGAGAGACTAGCATCCTATCTCGAGGCCCAACAAAGCCTCAGAATAGCCTCCCACATAATTGAGCCATCTTACCAAGGTGGGTCCAGCGGCCTACGGAGAGCGAAGGGATGGATGGTGTGAAGGGGTACATTTCCTAACTCTCCTCGCATTTATTAACTTTAAACTACCCCGGGGCTTTTCCATACGCCTGGCTCTTTAAACTATAGGTTCTAACAACCATGATTCCCGTCGCCTGTGTTGGTGTCCTGTTATAAATTTCGGCCTAGCCCTCAAATTTTCACTCGTGCCCTTGCACAATTTCGTGGCTGGGCAGCGTGGCTCACATGGCAGGGATTCCCCCTCTGCCGAATCTCAAACTTCGGCACCCCCGGGCCCTGAGGCTGTCTCCGAGCCTACCTGCTTCCTATGAACACGGGGGGGGGGGGGGGTTGCCCTTCCCAGCATTGCCCTTCCCAGCATTGCCCCCCTCCGATGCCCACGTGGCATTTTGGCGCTGCGGGTCCCTTTCCGAGAGTCGCCCATGCCCACGACACTATCACGGTCCCTTGGACCCTTGGCCTACTCTGGCTGACTGTCTGGTGCCTGGGGTGCCCTCTACTCGATACTCACCTTTCAACAGCTACGCTCCCAGCCGGTCCATGGACTCCTGTACCCCTCCAAAAAGGTTTTGAGCCTTCTTTCCACACCAACAACAAAACGACCTCCTTTTGGTAAATTTAACTAACCCACTAACTAACATTATACTGACCCCGGGTCACTTGGGTGAGATTCATTCCTCCTCCCACTCATTCATTCGCACCATGCATTCCACATTCACTCCGCTCACACTCTTGGGCCCACTGACCCATACTCACTCATTATACATATTTTCCACTTTTCAATTCACACCAACACTCCACCTATGTTCTCCTATCTCGTGCTCCCCGTCATCCCTTAAACTAACGCACGTTCCATTTAATCTACGTCGCTAAGCTACATCCCCACTACACATTCCATGTCCGTCCGTGTCTCCCAAAATCCATTTCCCATTCTAAATCTAAATCGACTTCCCCACTAACTAATCCACGGGCCCCATGGTGGACAGCTCATGCCCCCATGAGGCCGGTCTAACTAAGCTCAACCCATCCCGCGAACTGGTGCTTCCTTTGCCCAAGCACCGAGCTGTGTACTTGGAGCGAGGCTTTTTTTTTTGCACTGCCAAGGCGGTGGTCTACGGCTCACTCGTTCGGCCCTTCGGGCGGGCGATACGTGCAGCCTTGACGTCACCCTGCAAATCGCTCGCCTTTGAGGGATTCCCCACACGAGCCAACGTGTGCAGCATGCCCGTAACTCATGCCGCGAGGTCTGTGCCGATGACGTCACTCGCACACCGAACCTGCGCGGTTTCCCGTGCAGGCCAGCCCGCTCGTTTCGTCCCGGGGACTCGCTCCGCACGCTCCGCGAACAGAACACGCGGCCCGCAGCACGTGGACCCGTCCGTTCCAAATTCATCCAACCTTCCTTTTAACCGTGCACGTGGCGATTTTGTACCACGCACGAGATGTTCCAGCTTCCGATCGCGCAAACGTGCGCTTTGGCCATTCGCAAAACACGGAACGGATCTCACACGCAGTGTCCAGCGGAGCCGGCGCGGTCACCCAAACAACTTTGTGCGGCGTACCAGGCTCGCTACTCATGTCTCCCATCTGAATCTGTCCGAGTTTCAATTCCTCGCACGCACTCACGCACGCCATCACACTCGTACTGCTCACACATTTCACCACATACTCCGGGACAATCACATCGGGGATTCGTGTCAACTCAGGAAATCCCGGGGTTTCCATACCCCCAAGCGCCGCGTGTACCCGTTCACATCACTCACCCGGTCAACCTCGGCCCGACCGGACTCACTTCGTCGCGATCTGCTTCGAGAAAGCTTACCATCTCCCTCTGTCCCTGAAGGAGGCTATCCCGATGCTCGCACCGGGTCACGAAACATTCCCCATGCTCAACCTCATTGTCCCTCACCAGCTCTACCTGTGTGTGTTCTATCTTTGTTTCCCCGTATTTCGTTCACCTTTTCCTGTTCTACCTTCCGCGTCTCTGGTGTTCCCTCCTTTGTCTCCTGCGTCTCCCTTTGTGTCTCCGGGAATTTTTCCGTCGGCCCCTCGCATTCATTAGTTTCTTCCTTTGTCTCTTTTACTATCTGCGTCTCTGTCACCTCTTTTAATTCTTTCGTCGTCCCCTTAATTGTGGCGCTGCTTGTCCCCTCGACCTCACCCGTCTCCATCGCGGTCTGGACAGCTGTTACACTCCCCCATGGCTCGCTCGTTCCGCCACGTGGTGCCACCATTTTCTCGCCCACTGTCCGCATTTCGCCTCTCACCTCCTTCAAGTTTGCCCTCATTGCCTCTTGCCCTGCCTGGAGACTCAACCCCATGCTCTGCATTTCCCCTCGCTGCGTTCGCATATCACCCCTCAGTGCCTGCGTGTTCACATCCATGCGTTCCAGATTCGCATCCATTTTGTCGTTCATCGTTTTTATTACGTTTTTTTGTTATTCACACATCTTGCATCAATTGTCTCATCATTTCCAACATCTGGTCCGTGCGGGAAATTGCACGTGGGCGGCGCTCGTTCACCGCCCCCCTCACTGCGCCCATTACAACCTCTGGGTTCGGTTGCGGGGGATGGTCGACCTGCATGGTGGTGTCCTGGGCCTCTCGTTCCTCTAAACCTACCATTATCTCTACACCCACCTGCCTCAGCTCATCTTGGCTTGCCATGTTGCGTGTTGAGAATAAATTTGACTCGCTCGCAATTTGGGGGAAACGGGGGGGTTTGCTCCCTACACCCCTGCTCCAAATCCCGTGAATTCCGTGGATGCGGAGGGGTTCGAAACCCGCTCCTGACATCAATTTGTTGTGGGGCTGAGTTTCGGTGGCGAGCACAACCGCTAGGTGGAGCAGTAGAGTCGGCTCCACCGAACACCCGGAATCGAGATCGTGCTTCTCGGAGAACTCCGAAAGGCACGGGTCCCTTACAGGACCGTGGTCGGCAATATTTTGACGGCGTGAGGTAGGGTCCACTTGTCTAACTCCAATTTACCTAACTACTCACGCCGTCCAACTACCGTGGAAACCACACCCTTGGCCGACTCTGTCCGATCCGAGTCGTGGGTAATGGCTCAGATCCGGCGTAACCAAGCGGAGTTTCCAGAGCCGTGCCGGACCAAATGGACAATTTGCCGCTTTGCTATTTTCCAACATGCGCCGTGCTAAGCCAATGAAAGAAACACAGGAACGAGCTGGAACATTTAACAAAAGGGATATTTATTTACAATAGGCAGGGAGGGTAACACAGAAGAGCAGAGTTATCTGACTATAAGAAATGCAGTTAATGTACAAGCAAAAGCACTTAACAATTCTACTTGACAAGACAGGCCCGCACACAGACACGCACACCCAAAAGAAATGGACCTCAATGGTCTTCAATCAGTAGAGCCGGGCCGGGGTACCTGTCCCGCCTCATGCGGTCACACCGACCCGAACCTCCACGGTGGGTCTCAAACCCACGGCCTTGGCGTTGCCAGCACCAAGACTGCAGACCACTATTGCCACGATCTCCGTCTCTCCACAACGCACTCTTGTCGACAACCACTCACTGGCTTTGGATGCCAGGTTGGAGGTGCCTCACACACGATGACTGGCTGCTTGACAAATGCCACGATCCCTCAAATTCCGTCCTCCCCTGAACGCTGGTCCAGACCACCACACTTTCTCCTCAGGAGGGAGGGGCTTCTTCTCCTGGCCACTCGCCTCCTCATTGGTCGGACCCATCGCGCGATTCCCTGGCCGTCCTCCATTGGACAGACACACAGTTGGCGGGGCAACTCCCACCCTTCTGGGTGGAGTCCAATCGGAGGCGTTTGTAGCCCCGCCCACCTCCTCACCTCCGGCCATGTGCCTAATGGCGACCGTGTTGAGTCGGAAACGGGGTGGGTGAGATGGCCGCTCCTTGCCGATTGGCCAAAGAGGGACGCCATGCCTATGTCAGACTCTCCCCACGCGCGCGCTCGCTGGCGAGTGCGCGAAGAATGCCGCGAGTGTTATGGCGTCAGGATGGAGCGAGACAAAGGTGGTGTTTTGTTGTTGTAAGGGATGTAAAAAAAATCCTATCTATAAAATAACCCACAGCGCATGTACATTTAATTCCCATTAGACTAGGGACGGGACCCTAGCTAGAAACACATACTTACCGATATAACTGATCTATAAGGACTCTGGCTGTTGTGTGTTCATGGCTTCCAGACTCGTAACAAAATGAGGGGTGTCATCAGTGTGAATATCAGCGTTGTTCTCAAAAGTGTAAATGAATGTCACTTTTTTGGGGGGGGGGGGGTTGGGACCCTGCCTCTCCTAAAGGCCAGGAATGCCATGCTTAAGAAATGGGTTTTATTCATCCCCCATGTACTCTTGAAAGAATGAGACCATCAAACATTTTGTTCCCAAAAGTGTAAATGAAACTGTGCTGGCTCCCTAACTATTAAACTTCCTGAACATGCTCCCTTGGGTATCCTGAGGCATTGACATCCATAGGTCACGTACGCCACTTTCCCGACAATTTAGTCCCCTTTTTTTTTGCAATTCTGCGTAAACAAATGGGTCAGCCCCTCTTAGTTGGCTGAGCATGGCAAGGACGACCTCAGGTTTTTGACAACGTGCCACTGCTATTTTGGAGAAAGAGATTCCACTATCTACACCCCTCTTTACTCTCTCGGCCCTTGTTGGCTGCCTCCAGCTTGTTCACTCGACGTGCCCTCCTTCGCTCCCCCCTGCTGCCATTCTTTCCCTCTCCCATGCTCCCCCCAAGGAGTGTTGTACCTCCACCTTTCTGTTGTCACCCCCACTTCCCCTCCACCCTTTTCCTTGAGTTTCCATTTTCCATGAGCCTCGACTTTGTGCCCAAGAAACCGTTCCACGAACTACTTTTGAATTGCCATGTAACTGCATCAACTACAAACGACCTTTGGAAACAGAAGTGATGAAAATGCTTTCCATTTTGTTTACCATCAAATCAGCTCTTTAATAGCAATAATGTGGAAAACTCAAATGTTGTAATTTATTTAGAACACAAAAAAAAAAACATGATCTTATATAAATCAAGTTTTAACAACTAAATAATACACATTACGGTGATGTTGAAATCTGAGTGAGAATAATTCTAAATTTTCAAAATGTTTCATTTCTCTCATTTTAAGTGGTGGTTCAAACCGAATCATCCAGCAATGAGCTTCGCAGCGAGGCGGAAGTGATTTTTGCTCGTACCAGACAAAAGCAGCAAGGTTGGTTGATGAAGGTGATGTTGGTCGACTGCCAAGCAGATGGAGGATGACCGGGTAAATGGTGGAGTGAATAGGGCAGAATGTTTGTGAAGGACAACATGTTGTCCTTCGATTAAATTAGTCAGTGAAGCGATGGGTACAATTGCTAATATTAAATACGACAATTCTCTAATAGAGGGGGGAGGGAGGCAGGAAGGCATCTTACGATTCTCGCCTGCACACGATGTACGTGCCACATTTCAAGTGGTTCACTGACCCCTGCTGCAGATGGAATTATTAGCCACGGCACAAAATATCTTTGTCCCACCACCCCCACCATCACCCCCAGGCTGCTCACATAGTGAGCGGGTGTTTCCGGTGAAACAAAAAATCCACAATTTGCATTGAAGAACATTTTACGTGTCAAGGTGTTCTACGTTACGATGAGAATGAATGGTATTTGCAATAAGCAAACGGAAATGTGGACAAATAGCAATGTAAGAGAAGTCGCTGAAATTGTAATTGTCTCAAGGTTGGCTTTTTATACACTTTAGAGTTTAGACTGCATCAGTAACCCTGTCTTTGCAGCCCCCTTGACAACACGGCCATGTCCGGGATTGTCCACGGCCTGCTCGGGCCTCTCGTCATTTTCGCCTTGGTCGGCGTTCCGGGACTGCAAGCCGTGTCTGCACAGCCACCGAACTTCGTACTCATATTTGCTGACGATCTTGGTTTTGGTGACCTCGGATGCTATGGTCATCCGACCACACTATCACCGAACTTGGACCAAATGGCCGTTTCGGGACTTCGTTTCACAAACTTCTACAGCAGCAGCCCCATCTGCAGTCCCTCAAGGCAAGTTTCTCCATCACTCATCCCCTTTTCCTGAGTTCACAAGGTCACGGTACATGTTGAATCTTTTGCTCACACATAAGTGGACATAAGTAGAGGTTACCTTGAAGCAGTAGCCTTGTAACTTCCTGTTATCACCTTATCAAACTCTCATCGTCCTCGTAGGGCAGCCCTGCTGACCGGTCGCCTTCCGATCCGCTCTGGAGTATTTCCCGGGGTCTTCTACCCAGGTTCACGTGGCGGTCTCCCACTGAATGAAACGACTGTTGCTGAGATCCTCCGAACACTTGGCTATGGAACGGCCACGATTGGAAAATGGCATTTGGGATACGGTGCCAAAGGGAAGTACCTTCCGACTCATCAGGGGTTCGACTACTGGCTTGGCGTGCCCTATTCCCACAACCAGGGCCCTTGCATGAACCTCACGTGTTTTCCACCGGCCACACCATGTTTTGGGACATGCAACGTCGGCATCGTACCTTTACCCTTGATGTCTGGCACCCATATTCTGGAGCAGCCACCGGATTTGACCCTCCTGACCCCACGGTACAACGAGGCTGCCGTAGATTTCATGCGCAAGCAAAGTCGAGCCGGACAACCGTTTCTGCTCTACTACGCATCACATGTGAGAAGACCGAGAGCTTGCACTTGCTCTCAGTACAGCAGACATGACACACTGACTTTATTCTGGAAATGTACTGGAAACGATTTACTTTTCAATGCATTTTGAACACCGCAACTTTGTAACTGGGTAATGCTGAAAACTTGCTCGTGGTACTCGACCCAAATTGGCCTTGGTATCTCCCTGTGTGCAAGATTGTGTGCTTGCACTTGACTTTGCTTGTTTATTTATTTGTTTGTTTGTACAGCACACCCATTACCCACAATTCGCCAGTACTGCCTTTACCAATGCCTCACAACGTGGACCGTTTGGCGACGCGCTGCTCGAGTTTGACCACAGTGTGGGTTTGATTCTCAACACACTGCGCACACTTGGCATCGAGAACAACACCCTAGTCTTTTTCACCAGCGATAATGGGTGTGGATCATTCTTTTATTTCTGTTTGTGTCCGTGTGTCATACACCCTCTTGCTTTTTCTCTTTTCTTTTCTTTTTTTGTTCTCCACTTCCAGGATGAATTTTGTAAAAAGTTGTCCACACCACCCACAGCCGTCATCGGGCCCCCATATCACCTGCACCGGTTCAGAGCATCTCTAAAATTAAATTGGTTCTCCTTCGGAAATCCTTGTATCGCTGTATTCGATTAATTAGAATGAATGGCAATAACAGTTAAAGATGAAAGATCAAAAGGTTAAAGGTCACTCTAATGTGGGATGTCCTCTTGCTGATGTTCACCCGCTGCACTGTTCTCCACCAGGCCAGAATTGATGCGAGTAGATCGTGGTGGTGAGGCAGGGTGTCTCAAGTGTGGCAAGGGGACGACCTACGAAGGTGGCGTCCGTGTCCCGGCCATCGCTTATTGGCCGGGCCACATCCACCCAGGTACTCTCGTTGCTCTCACTGCTTCCGCATAAAATATGGCTCAGGATACGTAATGTATTATGTCACAAAGGATGATGAGCAAGGATGCCGGATGTTTTGTGTGGAATGTTGTATCGGGTCAGCCCTGCTGATGACTGTTAAACATGTGCACGTATTTGTGGAGACCACATTGGATAACTCTGGCATGATGAGCTTGGTTAAAGATGCTGCTCATAATGTGCTACAAATAGAAAGCAAGCAGGTAGAGAAGCACAATCATAAAAGGACTTACAGATGTTCAAGGCCCCACACAGTGTCAAATGTTGCTCGTATTCTGCGTCCTTGAGTTGAATTATCACGGGATCCCATTTGCTCCAGGAGTCACCAATGCCCTCGCGAGTACATTGGACCTGCTGCCTACGATGGCCCGGCTGGCCGGAGCTAGACCGCTCCCCCTCATGCTGGATGGCACAGACCTGAGCCCCGTTCTGTTTGGGAGTGACACGGTAAGAGTGCTCTCTCAAACCAGAGGCCCACCTTCATGCTGACTTTTCACCTTTGGTATGGCTATACATTATCACAACATTGTGGAAGTGGTTCTGCGAATCGAGAGAAAGACTCTGCTGTGAATGAAATTAAAGTTTGCATCATGGCGATTTCCGTAATGAGCATCATCATCCATCTACAGGATGAACTTGGGTGTCTGGGTGCCTATAGTTCATGAACCTTGTGATGTGTATGAGTCGGGTGCGTGTTTACAAATCCACAGAGTGGACGGCAGACGCTGCTCTACTACCCATCTGCTCCGAGACCGGAACATGGCGTGCACGCGGTGCGAGGTGGGAAGTACAAGGCACACTTTTACACTGAAGGTCTGTGGACCGCACACACTTCAGCCTGAGCTATTGAGAAGTGAGATAACTGGTCCTGGTCCACGTGCTCGCTTGGTTCCATGTAAAGTCACGTGACTGAGTGAGAGATCACTTGGCATCACAATGCTAACAATTTCACTTGAACATGTGCATTGCCTTTAATTCTGCATTTATGAAACTTCTTTCCAATGCGTCTTGTCTTCACTGCCAAAAGGCACCATTTCTTAGTTAAAGAATGACACCATGTTTTTGCATGTGACATCACTCTGCATGTGCTTGTGTATGATCTCATGATTCGTTTCCTGTGTATGACATCATGCTAAACAAAGGACTTGCACCTCTAAATTATTAACATCCATTCACGAAATACAAATACCTACTCTCGTACCCTTGTATAAAACAAGACTACTTGGTGGGTGGATAACAAGACTAACACTGACACGCCCCAGCACTGACGCGCCCCAGCACTGACGCGCCCCAGCACTGGCGCGCCCCAGCACTGGCGCGCCCCAGCACTGGCGCGCCCCAGCACTGGCGCGCCCCAGCACTCGCGCGCCCCAGCACTCGCGCGCCCCAGCACTCGCGCGCCCCAGCACTCGCGCGCCCCAGCACTCGCGCGCCCCAGCACTCGCGCGCCCCAGCACTCGCGCGCCCAGCACTCGCGCGCCCCAGCACTCGCGCGCCCCAACACTCGCGCGCCCCAACACTCACACACATGTACACTCCCATGTCCACGTCCACGCACACGCCCACGTCCACGTCCACGTCCACGCACACGCACACGTCCACGTCCACATGGTCGTAGTTCATGAACTGGTCATCATTTGCGTTACAGGGTCAAAATATTCAATTTTTTCAGTTTTCTCTGTGTTGATAGACATCACCAAGCTACATGCACTTGTGTGAAAAAAAATTAGCAAAAACCACTAATTAACGGCGAATATGGTATTTTTAATTATGAACTTTAATGGATAATGCATTACAAGGAAAACACATTTTCGCATTTATCTCAAATTCACCCTTTCTGAGTAAAATGGATGTGGATCAGTTATCCTTTGGCCGTTTTGGACAATTCAAGTGCCAAATTAATCCTGAGAATCTGCTCGATACTGAACTATGTAAAGATATTTACTAGATCTCTTTTAGGAGTTTGTACATATTGGTCAGGGTTTGCTGAATATTTTTTTATTGAAAATCTGCCAACTTTTGACCAAATTGACCATATTCCACCCAAAGAGACAATTTTCTCAGAACTTTATCTTGCTTACTTTATTCTATAACAGTCCTCCAATATCATCAGAAAAACACAATGAACCTTACAACCTGAGAATTTGTTTAATTCATTAGCCATCTATGGCCGCCCAGCGCCCAGGTCGAGCCAGTTCCAGGCGAGGATGCCAGTCCATGCGCGCGGCCGGGTGCAGTCATACTATCACAAACTTAGTACATATACTACCACAAACCTAGTACAAATACTACCACAAACCTAGTATAAATACTACCACAAACCTTGTACAATTACTACTACAAACTATAGGGGTATCCCATCTGCACGTCAAAAGCCTTATAATAAATATCTCAAAATTTGTGTCCGACTGTTACCAGGTATGACTTGAATAACAAGTTGAATAATCATTTTTGCATCATGCAACAGCAAGTCCCAAGTGTTGCTCACATAAAAAAATAACAAAATAGATCAGATTAAATCTTATTGATTGAAATAAGTTCAGTTTATTCCAAATTTGACTCACCACATCCGCCGCCTCCGCCTGTTTACTCCACCCCTGACTTGTATCACTTATTTGCCTGTTACACAAAAACTATTGCATATTTTTTATTTCTGTTTTTTCCACATTATACTAGATAAAATTACCTTTCTTCTCATACTAAGATATCTAGATATCTGTAGTTTTTCTGGTCTGTAGTCAAAGTGGAAAGTGGATGTTTTGAAAAACATGTCACAACTCCGCCTTTTTAGGGTGACCAGTTCAGGAACTACGACCACATACACTAACACACATTAGCCTTAGTACCCTCACCAGAGGAGAGGGTATTGCATTTGGGTCCGTTTGTTTGTTACTTGTGGAAATTGATGATTTCGCGTACATTGGTTGGTTGCGTGCGTTATTCTGTCTGTATGTTAGTTAGTTGCAAAATCAAAGATTTTTCAAGTTTATTGGTTGGTCGATTTTGTTATTCTGTCTATCTGTTTGTCTGTCTGCTGTTTGTCTGTCTGTTTGTCACCAACAGGTCATAATTTGAAAACCGATCTTCACGAAACTTCATCACATGGTGGAGTTTGTCATAAGGAAGACACTTATTGTTTTTGAGGTCAAAAGATCAACACAGGCCAAAGGTCAATGACGTAGGTGGTATTTCTGAAATCCTCAATTTTCATCTGATTGACTTGAAATTTGAAGAGGATTTACATATCAGATCAATGAATTCAACCACCAACTATTTTGGAGGTCAACTTAGGGCAAAAACTCGACGATCATTTCTAAGATTGTTAATTTCCATCCATTTGACTTGAAATTTGAAGAGGATTTGTGTATCTTGTCATTGAATTCAACCACCAATTATTTTTTAAGGTCAAATTTGTTTGATGGATTTCACAAATTTCGTGCTATACACGACATCCTTCTTGTTACTTCTGAAATCTAAAGATTTCGTAAGTATATTGATCACTTCCGTCCTCTGTTTGTGCGTTTGTTTGTCGGCACGATAACTTGAGAACGGAAGAAGCTACCAATGTCAAATACACCACGTGATTCAGGAGGGTGATGGTTTGTGCTGATTAGATTTTGGTCAAAATCGGTCAAAGGTCAACGTCACAGTGAGGTCAAACATCCAAAACATGATAACTCGAGAAAACTTACCACAGGTATTGTTGACGGAGCGTGAGTTTGGAAGATCGAGGTAAGTTCGGCGGAATTTGTGTGTCAATTCGTCGAGTTACGGCTCTTTTAAAAGTTTCAGCGTTAGCGCCCATGGCGCAGAACGCCTTGCCAAGTTGTAGGCCGCGTTGTGTTTTCGATAAAGATGGTGTTTAAAAGTCATTTTTCATCCCAATAAAGCTTATCGTCGCATGCCTGACTCGCTAAGCCGTCGGATGGTGTAAAGATTGTTTGTGGATGACCGAATATTATGGTTTTATGACTTTGATAAAATAATATTAAACAATTCCGTAAATTCCTGTGGAGAAATGGAGTATTTTTGCTTCGGTCGATGTTACGAGTTCGTTTTAACTTCGATTTTAATTTTGTCTTCGGTTTTTGCGATCGCTTAGGACGCTTAACACTCTGTTTTCGAAATTCTGGTAAAAATCGGATGTTTTGGAGACGTTTTAAGATTGTATAAAAATATTTCACCCGCCACGTCACGGCTCGTCGCGTGGCGCAGCGCGCTCGAGCAGATGCGTCATTGAGTCACGTAAAGGTTTTGCGTGTGCGCGCTGACGTCATCGCGCTCGCCCCAGCGTCCTTTCGAGTTGTGGGGGCCATCAAGTGTGACCTTTACGTTACGTTAATCCGCGGTAACTCGAGAACGGAAGAAGCTACCAATGTCAAATTACACCATGTGATTCAGGAGGGTGATGGCTAGCGCTGATTAGATTTTGTTCAAAATCGGTGAAAGGTCAAGGTCACAGTGAGGTCAAACATCCAAAACATTCGATTTTTGATGGTTTGGTACAGAATCATCGTAGAAACTTCTGGTTTGCGTCGCTACCTTCTCTCGAGACAGCTTTTATTAGACAAGGTCAGAGGTCAAGTTGACGATTTTGTAAGTACCAGTCTATGACTGCTTGTTTATTTGTTGTTTGTCCACACATTTTATGTCAACATCGACGACAATTTTTACACGTGAGATTTTTTTTCAACCGAGTACCTTTATAAAGTATGTACACTTGGAATGTGAGTTCGTCTATACGGAAAGTATGTACAGTATAATTAGAATGCGAGTACATCCATTAAGTATGTACAGAATAATTAGATTGCTATACGTCGATAAACTATTGATGGTATAATTTAAATGAGTACATCTATAAAGTATGTATGGTGTACTCAGATTGTGATTACGTGTTTAAAGTATGAACGGTATAATTACACGACGAGTACATCTGTAAAGTATGGTTGGTATAATTTGATTGCAGTTACGTCTATAAAGTATGTACGGTACAATTACAATGTGAGTACATCCATAAAGTGTGAACGGTTGGTATAAGTAGAATGTGAATTCGTCTATAAGTCTGTTTTTGGTGTATGTTCCCCCTCCATCCCCTCCCTAACCTCAATTGGCTGCACCGCTGACACTGAATGTGAAAAGGCTGAATGCCTAAACTCTGTGTTTGCTTCTAAATATTGTGTCCAAAACCCATCGCTTTCTGTACCCACTTTACCCAGTCACACCCAACTGTCCCTGGACTCTGTGTCCTTTTCTCCAGACAATGTGGAGAGCTCGCTGTTAAACCTCGACTCGATTCTGCAACTGGTCCAGATGGCATCAGCCCACGTGTCCTAAAAACCTGCTCCTCTGCTCTTGCTCACCCTCTCTCTGTTCTATTCACCCTCTCATTTGCTCAATGTCATCAGCCATCTGCTTGGAAATCAGCAAACATTACCGCTCTCCATATGAAAGGTGCAAAATGTGAAGACCCTTCAATCCTGGCCAAGAATTGAGGTGAGTCAACTGAGGATACTCGAATGTGCGGTTTATTTGGGACACACGCATGCAGAGATGTGGTGCAGGACTCGAACCAACAGTGGTCAAGCCTCAGAATCACACACACTCTGAAGAATCATTCTCCAAAATGCATATATTATATAAAACCTATAACAGGGCGGAGAAAACAAGACAAAGAAGAAACAATTTGGCAAGTGGGCTTTCCACCCCTCCCTACGGCCCTCGGGTGAATTAGCCATAACAGAGTTCTCCAGCCGTTTGTTGCCACTCCGCACTGGAATAAACAACAGCCTGCATAAGCACTCTGGCAAGGACATCTTGAAATACATTTTAACACATCCGAAAGCAAACTGTAAATTGAAGGCAAAAGGTTTGGATGCAATGCAATTAACCTGGTTAATGCAATTACTGAATGGTTAAATGTCTAAATATGGGCCAATGAGGCCACCACCTGATATGGATACCTGACACCCCCTCCTTGGCCACATTTCTGGCCATATTTCGACATCAAATGACATAATTCAAAAATTATTGAGCAAAGGAAAAACATCACTGACAGCCAATTCGATTTTATAGGCAAAAATTAAATTTATGAAACCCCAAATGATTATATCACCCATGATCACCATACCCTGTTCCTCGAGGAGAAAGATATTCGTTACACAAGTTCAATTTCGGGCGCTCATATAAACACAGTTGAAGCACTCTGTTGAGCTGAAGAGAAAGTAGATTTTGGCAGGCAAGAGCTTGGGCTCGACGCTGGGTTGAAGGTGATGAAAAGGATCAGAGAGATGCCCCAGATTCCCAGCCGAGTTTGGGCCCTTGGAGCAGCAGTTTGTGCAATCAGGTTTGATTCACCAAGAGCTGTGCCTGTTGGATGCAGTCATGGTGGCTGCACAAGCCCCCAGCCCCCCCACTGAACACATGTGGCAGGTGACTCGCCTATTGGCCGTCAGGGCCTCCGTCGAAGCAGCCGCAGCAAGTGCACGATGTATTTGCAGAGCAGCACTCCGCGTTTCCACTCTTGCCTGGTGACTCAGTACTTGCCCAAGCTTCTCCTCAGTGGGTTTTTATCCCCCGCCGTGTGGCAGAAGGGGGATATTGCTATCACCCGGGTCGTCCGTCCGGCTGTCCGTCCGTCCGGCTGGCTGGGCATCAACATTTATAGCTGTGAGTGTGATAACTCATAAACTGTTCGCCATATCGATTTAAAATTTGGGTCACACATGTACCACCTGAAAAGGAAGAACCGTATTGATTTTGGGCGTGGCCAGATCCAAGATGGCCGACTGGGGTGGCCATCTTGAAAAAAATGTTTTTTCACTATATCGATTTGAAATTTGGGTCACACATGTACCACCTGAAAAGGAAGAACCCTATTGATTTTGGGCATGGTCGATCCAAGATGGCCGACTGGGGCAGTCGTCTAGCTGGCTGGCTGGGCGTCAACATTTATAGCTCTGAGTGCGATAACTCATAAACTGTTTGCCATATCGATTTAAAATTTGGGTCACACATGTACCACCTAAAAAGGAAGAACCCTATTGATTTTGGGTGTTGCCGGATCCAAGATGGCCGACTGGGGCGGCCATCTTGAAGAAAATGTTTTTTGTAATAAATGGAAAAACGCTTATTTGATTTCAATTGTTTTTCAATCGCGGGGGATTCCCCATCTCTGATGGGTATATTTCTCTTTCTCACATTGTCCATCTTATCTCCTCAGGAACGGGGTAGTTTCATGATCACGGGTTGAATGCCCAATCATCCCAAATCTGGGTTTTCTCCATTGTTCTTTCGGTGGAAGTTCTTCCCAAGCTTGGTTCGATGAAATCATACATGCAACTGCGCTCAACACTCCGAAACAAACAAAATCATGGTTAAGCATCAATCAAATATGTCCTCAGTAAACGTTAAGGGTCAATAATTATTTTCACCAAAAGTATTTGATCATCTATACAAAAATATGAAAGTTATCTACTTCTTTCAAGAACCGAATCCAAAAGCAATTCCATTTTGCACAGTTATCATTTTAACATTCATATCTGCTAAACAATTTACAGTTTCATTCACAAGTAGTTCCAGAGCAACTGCCATTATATTATCTTGATTCAATTCTCAGTAACTTTTCCCTATCCTCTGTTAATTAACAGATTAACAAAGTCCTTCGGTAAAAGGATTCTCAAATTGTAATCTCAAAACAAAAGTTCATTTCAATTTTAACCAAGAGAAACATGATGGTTCGTTCTCAATGAGTTCCTTTTTTTTCTTTTTTATGAGCCTAGTCAAAAAAACAAAACAGTGTACAAACCCCCCAGGATGGGAGTTCCACTCTGCTCGGCCATCCTGACATCCATCGAGTTGCCGAGCTGCAGATCATACCTTGGCTGCAGAGCGTAAAATATCTCAAAAATAATGTTTAACCAATCTCTATCATCAACACTGAATTCCATCGACATTTTAAATCTCTGACATTTTCTATCTATCCACTTCTCTCTCACCAAAACAGCAAACATGCTGCCATTTTCCCAACTCGCATACACAAACCATCTATCACTTCCTCTGACCTTCTCAATTACGAATCCATTTTCCTTTATCAAAACAAATAAATCATTTTAAACAGTTGCACAAAAATTGTCAAATCACTTGTCAAATCTGTCATCAAGCGAATATCATTTAAATTGCAGCTCAAAACACTCCGTCCACACATGCAGCTAGAACCTTCCCAAACTTTATCACATCTTAAACTTCAGACAAAACATCCAATCTCTCTTAAATTGCTTTTTGGTCTAAACATCATCAAATCATTTTTAAAATCATTTCAAATCAATCACGTTTCTACATTTAAATCACATCTTTTAAGTACAATGGTTACAACTTAGATCAAAATCTTCGAAACATTTCTGACACGTCCACACAGCTTGCCCAGCACTCAAACCTGCCGGGTTGAGTAATTACAATTTCATCACAATGCCAGCGAGAGCTCACCTCCCGAATCTTCAAAACATTCACAATTGTTATTTCAATTTATCCAAAATCCCTATGGCTTTTAAATAAAACTTCAACACTTTTTCCCCCCAGATGGGTATTATATCCCTAATGCAATTCAATCTGTTCGTACAGACGCGTCTTGTAGGCGCTAGGAGCCTCCTTCACGTCTTATATCACATCCTGTATTGCTCGCCAATCTGTCACCCGTGGGGCCATTTCTGTGGCCAACGTCTCCATCAGTGTTCCCACCCTGTCCTGATACACTGTTTGGGCTGCCCATTCTGCCATTGGAAGGTTCCTTCGGTTCAGGGTGTCATCGACCTCGTGCTCTGGCTTAACACTCCACACAGCCGAATGTGCACCCCATATCGAGCTTGGCAGCACCGCCGTACATATGAACCCAATGTCTGTCCTGGTGGGCCCATGCATCGTTATCTCAACATGTAATATTTTTATTGCTTTTCTTGGGTTCACCTTTAAGCATTCCTCCATGTTTGCTTTTAGTCCCCTTATATCTTGTGGTGTCCACGATCTCCAGTCCCACACATTCTCCCCTGTTTGCATCATGGGGCACTGTTGAATATCAGCCCCTCCTGTCTCTGTTTCCTCCTCCAGGACATGGTAAATTCCTTTTGCTATCCCAGTCTGTGTTTTCTCTCCTCCATCTTGTAATGCCAGCTGCGCTAGCACTTGTTTCCATTTCTCCTGTTTCATTTCGCTAGGTGTTTCTCGCTGGTTCAAGGTTCCCTCTAAACCTAGTCGCTTACGCTCTGTCTCAGCTTGTGACTCCGTTAGCCACGCAGCTAGCGCCTTCCAGTGTTTTCCACTTTGTTTCGGGCCCCCAGCTTTGCCCTCCGTCAACACAGTAATTACTGTATGTAATACCTTTGGATCTAGGGACCCGTTCAGCGGGAAGGGATCCCTTCTGCCCACTGTCCAAGTCACCCAATCTTGTACTCTCTTTACATTATCGATTCCATATTTATCACCAACAACTTTCAGCATTGTCCCTCTTGGTAACTGTATGTTCCTTGAAGAGTTATTCCCCATTGTGTGTTCTTAACTTGTCACTAGCTTTATAGCCTTGAAACGTTTCTCCTTTTATCGGACCGAAATCCCCTTTCTTGCCTACCGCCTGATAGCTCTCTTTTCTCCTTTTATTTTGCAGGATGAGAGACCCGCTCTTCGCAATTGCCTTAAAGCTTTTCTTTACTCTGAGGGACTCTGGACCTTCCCAACTATTACAGGACTCCAACCTGCTCCCCTTACTTCACTTGGACGTTCCTTGTCCTCTGACCCAAACCGGTCTTTATAACACAGCCTAATAGCCTTTTTGTGCTCAAACAAACTGCACTCGATTTTCCTCTTTTACCATCAGTTCGTAACCAGAGCAGACCCCGAGACTGTGTCCAAACGAGCTCCCTCTGCCAGGTGTACAGTGTTCACTTAACTAGGGCTGTCCTGTATTGCAGGTGCCCGACGTGTGCACATACGTACCTTAGTCTTGTAAGCACCATACACCAAGTGAAGCCCCTCTGGTACACAGCTTCAGAAGTCGTCTCGTCCCGTCTGGGTTGCCAGCTGTGAAGACCCTTCAATCCCAGCCAAGAATTGAGGTGAGTCAACTGAGGATACTCGAATGTGTGGTTTATTTGGGACACACGCATGCGGAGATGTGGTGCAGGACTCGAACCAACAGTGGTCAAGCCTCAGAATCACACACACTCTGAAGAATCATTCTCCAAAATGCATATGTATAAAACCTATTACAGGGCGGAGAAAACAAGACAAAGCAGAAACAATTTGGCAAGTGGGCTTTCCACCCCTCCCTACGGCCCTCGGGTGAATTAGCCATAACAGAGTTCTCCAGCCGTTTGTTGCCACTCCGCACTGGAATAAACAACAGCCTGCAGAAGCACTCTGGCAACGACATCTTGAAATACATTTTAACACATCGTAAAGCAAATTGTAAAGTGAAGGCAAAAGGTTTGGAGACACAATTTGAAGCAGCCAGGACAATGGTTTGAATCCAGGCACCTGGTTAATGCAATTACTGAATGGTTAAATGAGTTAAATGTCTAAATATGGGCCAATGAGGCCACCACCTGATATGGATACCTAACACAAAAAGAGATCCCTGCAACTACAGACCAATCAGCCTTCTCGCAATCATCAGCAAGGTCATGGAATCCATCATCGCTTCAGACATCAAATCCTTCCTCTTCTCCAAATGGCCTGATTTCCGATCATCAATTTGGATTCAAATCAGGTCACCACACTGGACATGCTGCTTCTGCTCTCCCAACAATGGATGGAGGTCCTCGATGCCGGACATGAAATCAGAGCCATCTCCATGGACGTATCACGAGCTTTCGATACGGCCTGGCATCCCACACTGCTCACCAAACTCATTTGTTATGGTATCCAAGGCAATCTCCACTCATGGTTCGCAGACTTCCTCTCTTGTCACAGTCAACGTGTGGCTCTTAATGGCTCTCTCATCCCCTCTTCCTGTCCAGGCTGAAGTTCCTCAAGGCAGCATTCTGGGCCCTGTTCTTTTTCTGGTTTTCATCAATGATCTCTCTGACTCTCTGGAAAATCCTCTTTATCTGTTTGATGATGACTCCACCCTCTGCCGTACCATCTGTCATCCCTCAGATTGGCAAGCAGCTGCTTCTTCGCTCTCTGTAGATCTGGATAATATCACAAACTGGTCCAACACGTGGAACATGTCTTTCAATCCTGACAAATCTCACACTCTCACTGTGTCTCTCCGAAAGGACCGTCTCGAACCCCTCCCCCACCCCCCCCCCCAATCAACTTTCTCAACAATCCCTTTGAAGAAGTGCTTTCATTCAAGCTTTTGGACCTCACTATCTGCCATGATCTTTCCAGGGAAAGCAATATTTTGAAGCTGGCCTCCAAAGCCAGTCGCCATCTGGGCAATCCTACATCATGCAAAGTCCTTCCTTGGCACACCTGGGCTTCTATCCACTTAAAAAGCTTTCATCCGCAGCCTAATGGAGTGCTGCTCTCCCCTCTGAGGTGGTAAACCACACTTCTGGTAAAACTACCAAAATCTCAAATCACTGCTCACCTTCACTCCTTCATTCCTATTTTTTTCCCGCCTTTGGATTAAACTCCCACACTCTCTTCAATCCCATTCTTCCCTCCAGGCTTTCAAAACAGCTGTTCACTACCACCTCTTATCTTCACCCATCCAAAACCTTGATCTTTTCTACCCCGTTAATCCACCCCATACCCACCTCCTTCAAATTCCCTGCTTTTGTTCCTGAAAGTCCCTGTAGTATCATCTTGTTTATCCCGTGCACCCACCTATCCCTCTCCTCTTCCACAGATATATTGTCTCTGTTCCCCACTGTTTTGTGTTTCCCTCTCCCGCTGCCCTTGTTCTATGTTCTGTGTGTTCACTCATATTCGAGCGTTGACATTGTATACAAAAACGAAGTCGTATGTACGGTATAATTAGAATGCGACTACATGTATATAATACATACAATGAAACCACACAAAACAAGTCTTGGTGAGGGTTTGCAATTTTTGATTACCCTTTCTCATTTTCGTGTGATTCTCTCATGGTGACATTGAAAGGAAGTGTCGGTAATTTGATGTACTCGTGAATTTCTACGTTGATTCCACTCTTGTACATTTGAACCTGACCCGAATGCAGGTTCCTCACTCAGCGCGATGAGTCCCGACTCATCATGCGGTCCCACGGCTCGCCTGCGCCTACATGACCCTCCGCTCCTCTTCCACCTGGGCTGGGATCCGGGAGAGAGAGCCGACCTCACTGCTGGAGGCGTTCCCCGTGACTTGGTTCCGGAGGTGGAGCGACTGAGTCGTGTACGTGATGCGGCGGCGAGCGTGTCATGGGGGAAGAGCCAGATGGACCGTGGTGAAGATCCGGCCCTGCAGCCGTGTTGTCGGCCCGGTTGCTCTCCGTTTCCCGAGTGTTGTCGTTGTACCGCTGAAGAGAATCGGATTGACTTGGGAACGTCAGAGATTGTTGTCCAAATCCAGTAGTCGTCTCCCAAGTGGATATCAAGGGGTCTGATTTTCAATGATTACAGGGAAGAGCAGAAAGTGTGGGATGAAGGTTGGAAGTAAGGAAGCTATTTTGCCAAATCTCTCCTCGACATCATCACCAAACATCAGTTTGTTTTATCTGATCTTACCGCTACGATATAATGTACCCAGGGCCGGATTTTCCAATCGGCAACATAGGCCATTGGCCTAGGGCCCACCAGTAACTGGGGGCCCACCGGGGACTTGTGGGTTCTCTGATCGGCCAAGGAGTAGGCGAGTAGGCCCTGTAGTAAAATGAATAAAATAAAATAAGGAAACGAAAAATATAACTACATTTTAAAATGCTCGTTTCCCACCATCTATCTTTCTATCTATTGGATTCGCTAGATATCCCTTATTGTCGGGTTTTCCGTGTGTGTGTGTGTGTGTGTGTGTGTGTGTGTGTGTGTGTGTGTGTGTGTGTGTGTGTGTGTGTGTGTGTGTGTGTGTGTGTGTCTGCAACGCGAGGCTCCACAGCACAAACCAGCAAACCGATTTCGATGAAACTTGGCGGTCAGGTGCCATATGGGCTGGGAGTGTGCGCGTTTGAGTTTCGTTGCTAAGCAACCACCCGTTGCTATGCAGCGGCCGAAAAACCGCGTTCACTATTTTCAATACTTGTCCTACAGTTTTGAATGTGGAGAAACGAGACTTCGGAATTAAACACTTCGAGATATTTAGAAAATTTTACTCGAGCCGATTTTTGATTTAGGTTTTATTTTTCAAATGGTAGTCCTTCAAAAATAGGGCGTCAATTTACCGTCATTTTTTATGAGGAGTGCCAGTTGGAAAAATACGCAATAGGAAAAATCTTGCCAGGTGGAGGAACAATTGTATGTGAACCAATACGTCTTGGCAATGCATCTTCGTCGGTGGATCGGTCAGAATGAAAAGCATCATATCCAGCGCTCCGATCCTAGGGGATCCCTCGTCGCCTACCGGCTTGTCTATCTATCTATCTGTACATTATATACATTACGTGTTGTATTTAGTGGACTTCATTGTTATATTACGTGTGTTTTTGTGTTCTTATTTTGTGATATTGGTATCTCTTATACTTGACTTGAACTACTTTATTATTACTTTATGCTTACCTGATTTATTATCTGACCTCCTACAAACCCTTGACACAAACAGTATTATTGACAAATTTGCCATAGGAAAAGCAGGAAAATGTCATTTTGAACTTCACATAGTTGTGCTTGCAAAATTTATTATGCTTCAGTTTCATTGTATTTTTCCATTATTCCGATGTGTAAGATGTACATGATATGGAACTTGATTTACTTTGATGTACTTGATATGGAACCAATTTGGTTAAAAATTATTGATGTGTTACATTATGTTGTAATTCTTTTTTTTACATTACATTATTACGATATATATATATATATATATATATATATATATATATATATATATATATATATATATATATATATATATATATATATATAAAAATTGGGGGGGGGGGCACTGATAAGGTTTGGCCTTGGGCCCACAAGCAAGTAAATCCGGCCCTGAATGTACCATCATGTTACTACGGAAAGCCGTTTAATGATTTTCATTTTCATTTTCTGGAAATAGAGTTTGTCTCGAGAGAATTATCACGTCCTTTAATATGGTATTGAATCGTCACCAAAACAGAGCGATAGCTCTGTGGTCTCTCGGCATCACCACACGACCTACAAAGGGACTAATTTCACCTCCGCCATTTGTAAATGGTTTCCTAAACGAGGAGTGATCTGATTTGTGGATTTTGTAAGTCGCATGTTGATTTGTAAAATTTGTTTCACGTGTTTGTTGGATGAGATTATATCGTACTCTTACATCATCTCTCGTGGCTGCATCTTGCTGTGAAACGACTGGAAGATAATCCATCCTACAATTCACTTTCTATAATGTTGGGTTGTTGGTCGTGCTTCTCCTCCTACAGTTGTGGGCCGATTACATCCAGACTTGCTACATAGGATCAACATGACCACAATTAGTGTATCGGGGTGTTTTTATCTTTGCAGGTGATCTTGGGGGGAGGGAGAGGGGACACAAATTCTCTCTGTAAATGTGTATCGAGTAGCGCCACCTCCAGGTGAGGGAGGGTATTGCAAGTCCACCATTTACAGAGCAGTGTTCCTCTCCCCATGTTTGAATTACAAGCAGTAGATATGGGTTCCTTCTTGCATGTAACTTCATGGATTTTTTGGGGGGAGGGGGGGGTCTGCCTACAGAGACATGTCAGTTGCCTATACACTGCCCAAATAAAGTTATGCATCAGAATAACGTGTTGCATGCTTGGGAGAAGGTCGCCTGTCGTGCGGTTCTCTGCTAGTTAAATATAAAACACAGGAAGTTCCATCTGTTTACTGGCAGCTGTGGAGACGAGCCTTGAGGAGGACGAGTGGAAAGCAATTTTGATTGTTTTGAACCAACTGCACCAGATATCTGTTGGAGGGTGAGCGGTTGGGTTCCATTGGCTGGAGAAAAGAGGACTGAATGTAGGTGAGCAAGATCATGGATTTTTTGGGGAGTTTCACCAGAAGTGGGTTTCACCACACTTTCACCACACACGTGCACCGAAGAGAAACCTGGGGGAGGACAACATGGAAGGAGCAGAGGGTGCAATAGCAGAAAGGAGGCGGTAGAATACGGAGACCATCGACCTGTCTACGATGTAAGGGCAACAGACCCACAGACTCGGTGTCATCGTGAGAGATTCCAAAGATCCTGCAGACCTTGGTTTCTACGTGTGAGGCAGGGGAGCCATTCCAGAGGGGAGAGCAGTGCTCCATCAAGCCACGGATGAAGGCCTTGCAGGTGGATAGGAGTTCAGGTGTGCTCAGGAAAGACTTTGTTCACTGGAAGATGCCCAGTCGGCGGCTGGCTTTGCAGGCCAACTTTGAAATGTGGTTTGCTGAAGAAAGATCATGGCTGATGATGAGACCCAGGAGTTTGAACGACTGAACTTCCTCAAGAGGACTGTTAAGAGAGTAAATGGAGGGTTTGCCAGACGGTACTTTCGGAGAGAGATGGTGCGATTTGTGAAGATTGAAATGCATATTCCAATTGTTTGGCCATCTTGATTCAAGGTCTGAAGGATGAGGGATGACACGGCAGAGGGTGAAGTCATCAGCAAACGGATAAAGAGGATTTCCCAGAGATTCAGAGAGATCATCGATCAGGAATCGGACTGGGCCCAGAACACTGCATTGGGACAGACACTCCAGTGTTGAATGGAGAAGGCTTTGTCCACGCATGTTTATGGACTCCCCCGAGCTTGCTGTTCAAGGGAGCGTTTGTTAAGCCGGCTGTGATACTCGCATGCACCTGTTCGTTGACCTGCACTTTCCCACGATGAACATTCCAGAAAGGAGGAAAGACGTTAATGCCCCACACCACGTGACCGATTTTGTACCTAACGTGGGATGATCCCCGACACACAGTGAGAGCCTTACACATCCTCGGTCTACGTGCACGTCGTGTACAACCGCTGGATGTGCGTTCGCAACTACAGTACTGCGTGCTCCGTGGTGCAGCGCCACCTGCTGGCACGACATCAAAGGGCAGTTATGAACGCAGAGGAAACGGATCGATCGTTGTCCAGCCGGGAATTTAAGGCGGTGTACGTTTATCGAACATTTATAGCGAACGCAGTGAGCTTCATACTTAACGCGTGCACGTGAGAGAATAGGAAACAACAACAACAACAACAACAACAACAACAACAACAACAACAACACAATACCCCTGGCGATTTGGAATCCGTGTCATTGGATATGACCTTTTGCTTCCGGTTCTTGTTAAATGCTGTGCGGTGTATAAACACGATTGGGTTTTATTTCTATCTTGTGAATATTACTTAACGCGTGCACATGAGAGACTAGGAAACAACACAAACAACACAATACCCTGGCAATTGTGAATCCGTGTCGTTGGCTATGACCCTTTTGCTTCCGTTTTTGTTTTGTTTCTGGTTTTTTTTGTTTCCGGTTTTTGTCATGGGGAATGATGTATTGCCGGGAGATCATGACCGGAAGTGTTTATTTATTTATTCAATTATTTTTTCCCAAAGTAAATTAAATACTTCCGAAGGTGATTTTTTTTCATGACAGGAAGTGTTTATTTTGTATTTAACATTACTGGGAGTTATTTTGAAACTCTTTCCGGAACTTTTAATTTCTTTTATTCTTGACCATAAGTGATCGTTTATTTATTTATTTTTTCAATTATTTTTTTTCCCAAAGTTAATTTTAATAAAGATATCTCCAGCATCATCAAAAAATATTTTTTAATCGTGATTTACATTATTTGTTCGCTGATCCCGAATCCAGGCCGAAGTAACCGGAAATTGCGTCAAAATCATCGGCTGTGCGGCGCGTACACGTACCACGGTGTAGTTGGCAAGTATACAGCTGTGAACAAGTTTTATGTAAAGTCAGAAGCGAATGTAAGAAGAATTCTACGTTCGCTTCTAGGCTTTGCCTATTCCATATTATAATCCGGTTGACTACATTTATGCTGAATTTATAGTTAAGAAAATGTATTTGACCTCAAGCCGTGAGGGAGTTTCCGCTTCCGGGTGGCGCATGGGTTTCTGGGAAGAGTTTGTTGCTGACTAAGTTTGGGCCTGGTGATAGAGGCTTGATCTCGGGTTATTCCCTCAGATAGAGGCTCCAGTAGGAGGTGTGGGCCTCGTCGAAGCCGGTTGTGGTTCACCTGGGCGCAGTAAGTGGTTAAAATGCCAGATCTTGTCGGTGAAGACAAGCGGAAGGCGAAGGAGGCCGAGGATAAGGAGAAGAAGCCGATTCGTGGTGAGAGATTTTATTTCTTATCTCCGTTCAGTTTTCATTACAACTCATCGTGGTGGAGTGAATTACAGGTGCACATGGTGATGTACCTGTCAGTCTGTGTGAGAGGGTGTACATGGTGATGTACCTGTCAGTCTGTGTGAGAGGGTGTACATGGTGATGTACCTGTCAGTCTGTGTGAGAGGGTGTACAGGTGTACATGGTGATGTACCTGTAGTCTGTGTGAGAGGGTGTACATGGTGATGTACCTGTAGTCTGTGTGAGAGGGTGTACATGGTGATGTACCTGTAGTCTGTGTGAGAGGGTGTACAGGTGTACATGGTGATGTACCTGTAGTCTGTGTGAGAGGGTGTACATGGTGATGTACCTGTCAGTCTGTGTGAGAGGGTGTACAGGTGTACATGGTGATGTACCTGTAGTCTGTGTGAGAGGGTGTACAGGTGTACATGGTGATGTACCTGTAGTCTGTGTGAGAGGGTGTACAGGTGTACATGGTGATGTACCTGTAGTCTGTGTGAGAGGGTGTACATGGTGATGTACCTGTAGTCTGTGTGAGAGGGTGTACAGGTGTACATGGTGATGTACCTGCAGTCTGTGTGAGAGGGTGTACAGGTGTGCATGGTGATGTACTTGGTCTGTGAGAGCAGGTTTACATGTTTACATGTTTACAGGTGTACATGGTAGTGTCCCTGCAGTCTGTGAGTGGGTTTACATGTTTACAGGTGTACATGGTGATTTACCTGCAGTCTGTGTGAGTGGGTTTACATGTTTACAGGTGTACATGGTGATTTACCTGCAGTCTGTGTGAGTGGGTTTACATGTTTACAGGTGTACATGGTGATTTACCTGTCAGTCTGTGTGAGCAGGTTTACATGTTTACAGGTGTACATGGTAGTGTCCCTGCAGTCTGTGAGTGGGTTTACATGTTTACAGGTGTACATGGTGATTTACCTGCAGTCTGTGTGAGCGGGTTTACATGTTTACAGGTGTACATGGTGATGTACTTGGTCTGTGTGAGCGGGTTTACATGTGTACAGGAGTGCATGGTGATGTACTTGGTCTGTGTGAGCGGGTTTACATGTTTACAGGTGTGTATGGTGATGTACTTGGTCTGTGTGAGCGGGTTTACATGTGTACAGGTGTGTATGGTGATGTACTTGGTCTGTGTGAGCGGGTTTACATGTTTACAGGTGTGTATGGTGATGTACTTGGTCTGTGTGAGCGGGTTTACATGTGTACAGGAGTGCATGGTGATGTACTTGGTCTGTGTGAGCGGGTTTACATGTGTACAGGTGTGTATGGTGATGTACTTGGTCTGTGTGAGCGGGTTTACATGTGTACAGGTGTGTATGGTGATGTACTTGGTCTGTGTGAGCGGGTTTACATGTGTACAGGAGTGTATGGTGATGTACTTGGTCTGTGTGAGCGGGTTTACATGTGTACAGGTGTGTATGGTGATGTACTTGGTCTGTGTGAGCGGGTTTACATGTTTACAGGTGTGTATGGTGATGTACTTGGTCTGTGTGAGCGGGTTTACATGTGTACAGGAGTGTATGGTGATGTACTTGGTCTGTGTGAGCGGGTTTACATGTGTACAGGTGTGTATGGTGATGTACTTGGTCTGTGTGAGCGGGTTTACATGTGTACAGGTGTGTATGGTGATGTACTTGGTCTGTGTGAGCGGGTTTACATGTGTACAGGTGTGTATGGTGATGTACTTGGTCTGTGTGAGCGGGTTTACATGTGTACAGGTGTGTATGGTGATGTACTTGGTCTGTGTGAGCGGGTTTACATGTGTACAGGAGTGTATGGTGATGTACTTGGTCTGTGTGAGCAGGTTTACATGTGTACAGGTGTGTATGGTGATGTACTTGGTCTGTGTGAGCGGGTTTACATGTTTACAGGTGTGTATGGTGATGTACTTGGTCTGTGTGAGCGGGTTTACATGTTTACAGGTGTGTATGGTGATGTACTTGGTCTGTGTGAGCAGGTTTACATGTGTACAGGTGTGTATGGTGATGTACTTGGTCTGTGTGAGCAGGTTTACATGTGTACAGGAGTGCATGGTGATGTACTTGGTCTGTGTGAGCGGGTTTACATGTTTACAGGTGTGTATGGTGATGTACTTGGTCTGTGTGAGCGGGTTTACATGTGTACAGGTGTACATGGTGATGTACTTGGTCTGTGTGAGCAGGTTTACATGTTTACAGGTGTACATGGTGATGTACTTGGTCTGTGTGAGCAGGTTTACATGTGTACAGGAGTGCATGGTGATGTACTTGGTCTGTGTGAGCGGGTTTACATGTTTACAGGTGTGTATGGTGATGTACTTGGTCTGTGTGAGCAGGTTTACATGTGTACAGGAGTGCATGGTGATGTACTTGGTCTGTGTGAGCGGGTTTACATGTGTACAGGAGTGCATGGTGATGTACTTGGTCTGTGTGAGCGGGTTTACATGTGTACAGGTGTACATGGTGATGTACTTGGTCTGTGTGAGCGGGTTTACATGTGTACAGGTGTACATGGTGATGTACTTGGTCTGTGTGAGCGGGTTTACATGTGTACAGGAGTGCATGGTGATGTACTTGGTCTGTGTGAGCGGGTTTACATGTGTACAGGTGTGTATGGTGATGTACTTGGTCTGTGTGAGCGGGTTTACATGTGTACAGGTGTGTATGGTGATGTACTTGGTCTGTGTGAGCGGGTTTACATGTGTACAGGAGTGCATGGTGATGTACTTGGTCTGTGTGAGCGGGTTTACATGTTTACAGGTGTGTATGGTGATGTACTTGGTCTGTGTGAGCGGGTTTACATGTGTACAGGAGTGTATGGTGATGTACTTGGTCTGTGTGAGCAGGTTTACATGTGTACAGGTGTGTATGGTGATGTACTTGGTCTGTGTGAGCGGGTTTACATGTTTACAGGTGTGTATGGTGATGTACTTGGTCTGTGTGAGCGGGTTTACATGTTTACAGGTGTGTATGGTGATGTACTTGGTCTGTGTGAGCAGGTTTACATGTGTACAGGTGTGTATGGTGATGTACTTGGTCTGTGTGAGCAGGTTTACATGTGTACAGGAGTGCATGGTGATGTACTTGGTCTGTGTGAGCGGGTTTACATGTTTACAGGTGTGTATGGTGATGTACTTGGTCTGTGTGAGCGGGTTTACATGTGTACAGGAGTGTATGGTGATGTACTTGGTCTGTGTGAGCGGGTTTACATGTTTACAGGTGTGTATGGTGATGTACTTGGTCTGTGTGAGCGGGTTTACATGTGTACAGGTGTACATGGTGATGTACTTGGTCTGTGTGAGCAGGTTTACATGTTTACAGGTGTACATGGTGATGTACTTGGTCTGTGTGAGCAGGTTTACATGTGTACAGGAGTGCATGGTGATGTACTTGGTCTGTGTGAGCGGGTTTACATGTTTACAGGTGTGTATGGTGATGTACTTGGTCTGTGTGAGCAGGTTTACATGTGTACAGGAGTGCATGGTGATGTACTTGGTCTGTGTGAGCGGGTTTACATGTGTACAGGAGTGCATGGTGATGTACTTGGTCTGTGTGAGCGGGTTTACATGTGTACAGGTGTACATGGTGATGTACTTGGTCTGTGTGAGCGGGTTTACATGTGTACAGGTGTACATGGTGATGTACTTGGTCTGTGTGAGCGGGTTTACATGTGTACAGGAGTGCATGGTGATGTACTTGGTCTGTGTGAGCGGGTTTACATGTTTACAGGTGTGTATGGTGATGTACTTGGTCTGTGTGAGCGGGTTTACATGTGTACAGGTGTGTATGGTGATGTACTTGGTCTGTGTGAGCGGGTTTACATGTGTACAGGTGTGTATGGTGATGTACTTGGTCTGTGTGAGCGGGTTTACATGTGTACAGGTGTACATGGTGATGTACTTGGTCTGTGTGAGCGGGTTTACATGTGTACAGGTGTACATGGTGATGTACTTGGTCTGTGTGAGCGGGTTTACATGTTTACAGGTGTGTATGGTGATGTACTTGGTCTGTGTGAGCGGGTTTACATGTTTACAGGTGTGCATGGTGATGTACTTGGTCTGTGTGAGCAGGTTTACATGTTTACAGGTGTGTATGGTGATGTACTTGGTCTGTGTGAGCAGGTTTACATGTGTACAGGTGTGTATGGTGATGTACTTGGTCTGTGTGAGCGGGTTTACATGTGTACAGGAGTGCATGGTGATGTACTTGGTCTGTGTGAGCGGGTTTACATGTTTACAGGTGTGTATGGTGATGTACTTGGTCTGTGTGAGCGGGTTTACATGTGTACAGGTGTACATGGTGATGTACTTGGTCTGTGGAGCGGGTTTACATGTGTACAGGAGTGCATGGTGATGTACTTGGTCTGTGTGAGCGGGTTTACATGTTTACAGGTGTGTATGGTGATGTACTTGGTCTGTGTGAGCGGGTTTACATGTGTACAGGTGTGTATGGTGATGTACTTGGTCTGTGTGAGCGGGTTTACATGTGTACAGGTGTGTATGGTGATGTACTTGGTCTGTGTGAGCGGGTTTACATGTGTACAGGAGTGCATGGTGATGTACTTGGTCTGTGTGAGCGGGTTTACATGTTTACAGGTGTGTATGGTGATGTACTTGGTCTGTGTGAGCGGGTTTACATGTTTACAGGTGTGTATGGTGATGTACTTGGTCTGTGTGAGCGGGTTTACATGTTTACAGGTGTGCATGGTGATGTACTTGGTCTGTGTGAGCAGGTTTACATGTTTACAGGTGTGTATGGTGATGTACTTGGTCTGTGTGAGCAGGTTTACATGTGTACAGGTGTGTATGGTGATGTACTTGGTCTGTGTGAGCGGGTTTACATGTGTACAGGTGTGTATGGTGATGTACTTGGTCTGTGTGAGCAGGTTTACATGTGTACAGGAGTGCATGGTGATGTACTTGGTCTGTGTGAGCGGGTTTACATGTTTACAGGTGTGTATGGTGATGTACTTGGTCTGTGTGAGCGGGTTTACATGTGTACAGGTGTACATGGTGATGTACTTGGTCTGTGTGAGCAGGTTTACATGTTTACAGGTGTGTATGGTGATGTACTTGGTCTGTGTGAGCAGGTTTACATGTGTACAGGAGTGCATGGTGATGTACTTGGTCTGTGTGAGCGGGTTTACATGTGTACAGGAGTGCATGGTGATGTACTTGGTCTGTGTGAGCGGGTTTACATGTGTACAGGTGTACATGGTGATGTACTTGGTCTGTGTGAGCGGGTTTACATGTGTACAGGTGTACATGGTGATGTACTTGGTCTGTGTGAGCGGGTTTACATGTGTACAGGAGTGCATGGTGATGTACTTGGTCTGTGTGAGCGGGTTTACATGTGTACAGGAGTGCATGGTGATGTACTTGGTCTGTGTGAGCGGGTTTACATGTGTACATGGTGATGTACTTGGTCTGTGTGAGCGGGTTTACATGTGTACAGGAGTGCATGGTGATGTACTTGGTCTGTGTGAGCGGGTTTACATGTGTACAGGAGTGCATGGTGATGTACTTGGTCTGTGTGAGCGGGTTTACATGTGTACATGGTGATGTACTTGGTCTGTGTGAGCGGGTTTACATGTGTACAGGAGTGCATGGTGATGTACTTGGTCTGTGTGAGAGGGTTTACATGTGTACAGGTGTGTATGGTGATGTACTTGGTCTGTGTGAGCGGGTTTACATGTGTACATGGTGATGTACTTGGTCTGTGTGAGCGGGTTTACATGTGTACAGGAGTGCATGGTGATGTACTTGGTCTGTGTGAGAGGGTGTACAGGTGTACATGGTGATGTACTTGGTCTGTGTGAGCGGGTTTACATGTGTACAGGTGTACATGGTGATGTACTTGGTCTGTGTGAGCGGGTTTACATGTGTACATGGTGATGTACTTGGTCTGTGTGAGTGGGTTTACATGTTTACAGGTGTACATGGTGATGTACTTGGTCTGTGTGAGCAGGTTTACATGTGTACAGGAGTGCATGGTGATGTACTTGGTCTGTGTGAGCGGGTTTACATGTGTACAGGAGTGCATGGTGATGTACTTGGTCTGTGTGAGCGGGTTTACATGTGTACAGGTGTACATGGTGATGTACTTGGTCTGTGTGAGCGGGTTTACATGTGTACAGGTGTACATGGTGATGTACTTGGTCTGTGTGAGCGGGTTTACATGTGTACAGGAGTGCATGGTGATGTACTTGGTCTGTGTGAGCGGGTTTACATGTGTACAGGAGTGCATGGTGATGTACTTGGTCTGTGTGAGCGGGTTTACATGTGTACATGGTGATGTACTTGGTCTGTGTGAGCGGCTTTACATGTGTACAGGAGTGCATGGTGATGTACTTGCAGTCTGTGTGAGCGGGTTTACATGTGTACAGGAGTGCATGGTGATGTACTTGGTCTGTGTGAGCGGGTTTACATGTGTACATGGTGATGTACTTGGTCTGTGTGAGCGGGTTTACATGTGTACAGGAGTGCATGGTGATGTACTTGGTCTGTGTGAGAGGGTTTACATGTGTACAGGTGTGTATGGTGATGTACTTGGTCTGTGTGAGCGGGTTTACATGTGTACATGGTGATGTACTTGGTCTGTGTGAGCGGGTTTACATGTGTACAGGTGTACATGGTGATGTACTTGGTCTGTGTGAGCGGGTTTACATGTGTACAGGTGTACATGGTGATGTACTTGGTCTGTGTGAGTGGGTTTACATGTTTACAGGTGTACATGGTGATTTACCTGCAGTCTGTGTGAGCGGGTTTACATGTGTACAGGTGTGCATGGTGATGTACTTGGTCTGTGTGAGCGGGTTTACATGTGTACAGGAGTGCATGCGTACACGGCGGTGTTATTAGGTGTACGAGTGGGGTGTACATGGACATAATTGAGGGACAGGGAAGTTGCTGGTACTCGAGGGAACACGGACGCCATGACCTGTTGTGTCTTGTCTCTCCCCAGCGTTGGATGAAGGTGACATTGCATTACTGAAAACCTACGTAAGTGAAACAAGATGTATTTGTATTTATTAAATATTTCATACAAGATGCTCTCTCAGTAATTTCTCATTTTAATCATGGCTGTTTGTACTTGTGTCCCGCAACGTGCACCGAGTGTTGTTCGAACGAGCGACGGACGCCATTGTGTCCTCTTGTGGACGCCATTGGACTCTGATTACGAGGAAGGTCTTCATCACTCGCTTTCCTTCAGCCCCTTGATATCTGCCACGCATTCCCGTTGTGCAAAGAGAATTTGGAAACGCTTCTGTGACGTCCAAATGCGTTGGGACGCTCGTTTTGAGTGTTGATCCTTTGATCGCGTCGGTGGTGATCGTCCTGGTCGAGTCGGGTTAGTTCAGGCTCGTCGTTCTCCATTGTTCAGACTTCCTGTGTGAAAGCAGGTTCACCGTGCCTGTGTCGGTTTTGTGACTGTCTTTACCCACGATGTCGCTCAACAGTCAACCCGTTCTGCTGTTCTGCTACCCGGCGGCACACCTTCCAGATTGTTCCACTTGTTTTGGGTTCATGGAGGACCTTGACGACGAAGGGTCGCAGCTTCAGCTTCACACACGACAGAGATTTTTTTTTTCTTTTGTGTATGCTCCGAGATGCACCCCCCTCCCGGTTCAGAGCATGACCTGTCTCCATTGCGTGTTTCACAATGTCCACTGCGGAGGTGTGAGACCGGAGGTGGATAACAACCAACGCTGTTTCCGTGTTGCAGTAGATTTACACGTGATTGCACTTCTTCGTTCGTATTCAGCAGAGGGCTGCGGGGAAGCATCATTGGCTGACGGCGTCGCCATGCTGCTGATGCAGTGCACTCTGCTGGTTAGGGCAGGAATTGGTAATTTGTTAATGATAGCTCGGCTCTTATTCACGAAGGACGCCGTGGGATCTCTCGCGATGACAGTTTATAGCTGGGATGGGATTCAAACCCAGGCCGGACAGCTTCGAGGTTTAGTGCGCGTTCCTCGAGGACATCCTGTCAGCCCGTGATTACACGTTACATTGACGAACACAAAATGATCGCAAGGTTTTCATGTTTTTATTGTGGGAGAGCTATGGCACTGAAATGAGATGGACACAGAAGGGAACTCTCAGGAGAGAAAACTAGAAAATTGGGGGTGGGAGGGCGGTGGTTAACGAAGGTAGAAAATGTCGTGGTTTGGGATTTGGGATGATCTGAGATATGCCTGGTGTTGGCTTAATGGTTAAAGGTGGCAAGCTTAGGATCCCAGGGTTCTGAATTCAAATCCCACTTTTCTCATTGAATTCATACCGGGTGGGGCTGACTCAGCCTGTCATCCTTCTGAGGTTGGTAAAACGAGTAGCGGCTTGCTGGGATGATCGAGCCATTTGAATATCCCCCGTCGGAGTGGTGACCCGTCCAGGATTGCGTCCGTTAATCCAGGAGACTGCTTCGGCAGCACCGACGCTCTGGACAGAGTTATGGTCCCATTGGATGGATGGATGGATGATCTGAGATGGTGGTGAACAGCCGTCGTGAATACTTGGAGGGAAGAATAACATTGAAGAGGATGTGGAAGTTGATTCCACAGCTCGGGGTGGGGGGAAGAGGAACAAATGAGTGGAGGTGAGCAGTGATCCTGGATTTCTGTGGATATCGGTAGTTTCACCAGAAGGGGGTTGATGGTGGACTGTGTGAGCCCTGCAGAAACCTGGGGGCTGGTGGAACAAAGCACCGAAAGAGCAGAGGGTGAAAGGCCAGAAAGGAGGCGGTAGAAGACAGAGAGTCCATCGACCTGTCTACAGTGGGATAGTGATAGGCCCATAGACTATACTTCAGCGTGGGAGATGTTGATGATGTTGAATGGCTTGGTTTCCACGGCATGATGCTGAACAAGGTGTGAGGGGTGGGGGGGGGGCACCAGACCTGAGGGTAGTGCACACCTTCTTCGTGTGACCTGTGTTGTAATTGTGCAGAACGAGCTCCTCATCATGTCTGCTCTTATATGGTCTCTCTTGTCATCTCTGCCTTTACCAGGGGCAGAATGCCTACACCAGGCAGATCCGGCAGGTGGATGACGATGTGCAATCCCTCCTCAAGAAAATAAATGAACTCACTGGTACGTAGTCACGGTACCTGGTTGTTTGAAACTGTTGACCTTTGTGGTGTCGTATTGAGTATTTTGTCGGCTTGTACTGAATCGTGATGCGCGACCTGTAGGCATGAAGGAGTCCGACACGGGACTTGCCCCGCCGGCCTTGTGGGACCTCGCAGCTGACAAGCAAACGCTGCAGAGTGAGCAGCCGCTCCAAGTGGCCAGGTAGGCCTTGCTCGGGGGTCCACAATGGTTGTATTATTTATTATGTTTTTTTTTTTTTTTTCTTCTTCTTCGTGGGTTGGAGTTTCATGCCTGGGAGTGATAGCACATCCACATAAAGCCATCCTGGTGATTGGCCAAGTGCTCGAGTGTCACATTGCTCACCTGCCCTCTTCAGGTGCACGAAGATAATAAACGCCGAGGGCGAAGACGCAAAATACATCATCAACGTGAAACAGTTTGCTAAGTTTGTGGTGGACTTGGGGGACCAGGTGGCTCCAACCGACATTGAGGAAGGGATGCGTGTTGGGTGAGTTTTCCGAAAACGAAAACGTCGTTTTATCACCGTTTGTCTGCACGGGTGGAGCTCGTGCATTGAATGTCGTTGAATGCCTCAAATTGTACACTTGCATGACATAATTATGGCACAACTCGTACTACCTGTCGTCTAGCCTGGCCCGTTCGTCTTGGTTTGTCTTTGGGGTGTGAGAGCTGTTCGTGTCTGATTGTTGGGTGTTGGGACTGTCTGTGTTTGTTTTTTTTTTTGGGTGTTGATCGTTCACGATGATGATTGTAATTTTATGAAGTAAAGACTTCAATCGATGTCGACGATGAAAGGGGTTTTAATTTTCCTGCGACTCTCAGGCCGATGGATGATGTACACCTTGGACATGAATCGCGTATGCCGGTCACAGGGCGGACTTTGACGTCGGTGCACTTTAACATGAATGAAGAGGACGTTAAGAAACGACGGACAAAGACTTGTGACGTATCGGATTTGGAAGAAAGACTTGTGACGTATCCATTGACCCGGTGACCTTGCGTATGCCCGGCTTCCTGTCATGTTGTGTATCTTGTACAAATAAATATTTTGAACACTCGTCCTTCCATTTAATTTTTTTTTTTTTTTTTTTTTTTTGGCCCATCTTCAGCTATCACAGTTTTTGTACACGTGCTCTTTATTTTCCCATTTTAACTGCTGTTGATGCGAACATTTGCAGTGTTGATCGTAACAAGTACCAAATCCACATCCCTCTTCCCCCGAAAATCGACCCGACGGTCACCATGATGCAGGTAACGGACCTCGCTGCACAGCTCTGCACCTCTCGCCGTCCGGTCTTTGAGACCAAGTGAAACTGGAGCGACGGTATTCTTCTTTCTCCAAATTTGTGAACCCTGCTCCTGGTGACCCGTTCCTCCCCCGTTGTTCAGGTGGAGGAGAAACCGGACGTGACCTATAGCGATGTCGGTGGGTGCAAGGAGCAAATAGACAAGCTGCGTGAGGTGGTGGAGACGCCGTTGCTGCACGTAAGGACCGACGTCGGAGTCATTCAAAGGGACCTTTTGTCCCCCTTTCCTCGTTCCAGTCAATATATACCGATGTGATGATTTTATCGAGTGTTTCGGTTAATAGAGCTTCATCATGGCGTTTTTTTTTGTCTTCCTGGTAAATGGTCAACCCCTTCCACTTCTCTTCACAGCCAGAGCGCTTTGTCAGCCTTGGCATTGAGCCACCCAAGGGGGTCTTACTGTTTGGTCCTCCTGGGACCGGAAAGACATTGTGTGCCCGGGCTGTAGCGAACCGCACGGATGCGTGCTTCATCCGCGTCATTGGCTCAGAGCTGGTGCAGAAATACGTCGGCGAGGTGGGGATGGGATGGAGGGGTTCGTGAACTGAAGGGGGGTGGGGGGGGGAGGCTTTCAAAAGTATCCTCCTTTGGACTAACATAGTCACATTGAATGTAGCCCCATTACCAAGGTTATGATGATTTATACAAGTTACACCTGTGAGCCGATTGAACCATGTGACTTGGTACGAACAGGGCGCCCGCATGGTTCGAGAGCTGTTTGAGATGGCCCGTACCAAGAAGGCCTGCCTCATATTCTTTGATGAGATCGATGCCATAGGAGGTGATTTTGAAGATTCTGCCTTTACTCGTATTCCCAATCTGGGCCTTTGTTGTAGTCTCACCGGTTGACCTTTGCTGTTTCCCAGGTGCGAGGTTCGATGACGGTGCTGGAGGTGACAACGAGGTTCAGCGAACGATGCTGGAGCTGATCAACCAACTGGATGGGTTTGATCCTCGTGGTAACATCAAAGTGAGTGCGAGTAATATGCGGATCCGGGCACAGTGCACCCTGCACAATTTTACTTGACCACCACCTTCATCACCCGTGATGTACTAAATTTTGTTCAGGGCATTAAAAATAAAAATCCATAGGTATTCACTTTCTTCTCCATTACATATTTTGTGGGTCATCCATGCCTACCAGTGGTTCCCTGGTTATCTTATTTATCTGCTACCAGGTGAGCACCCAGGGGTATTGCCCCTATGTTTTCATGGTTTTTGTTTCTTCACAGAAAGCTTCGCCATTGACTTTGGCCCGGTGACAACTATGGAGTTTGCTTTAATTTTTCTTTGTGAGGGTTCGGTTTGTTTTTGTATTGCGATTTAAAACCGAATCCACACACTTCATCTTTGCCTTGATGCTCTGAAGGTTCTCATGGCAACCAACCGGCCAGACACCCTGGATCCTGCGCTGATGAGGCCGGGACGCTTGGACCGTAAAATTGAGTTTGGTCTTCCAGACCTGGAGGTGAGTGCAGAGGGTGCTGTCATCTCGTAAGCTTGATTGGAAAGCATCAGGTTTTGAATGGGCATGCTTTATAATGGCACAGGAGATGGCGAGGCATTGATTTGTGAAGCAAGATGTCCCAGTGGGCCCCAGATGCATGACAACTAGCAGGACCTCAGTCGATGTTTGGGAAGGGCAGACCTGTGACGAGTAGATGAATTTTCAGCAGAATATCGAGCAAAAGTTTAATAGTTCATCGTTTCATGGGATTGTTGAGGACTTTGTGGGACACCTGTCTCAATCCTCTCTTCTTGTTTTTGTTTTTTTTTTTTCCCCAGGGAAGGACGCATATCTTCAAGATCCATGCACGGTCCATGTCTGTGGACAGGGACATCCGCTTTGAACTGCTTGCCAGGCTTTGTCCAAACAGCACAGGTCGGGTTTGTAATGAAGTGACGTCGTCATTGTTTTGGACCGGTAGTCAGTGCTCCATATTGAGAGGGGGATTTGTTTAGAATTGTCTTGATAAGCGAGTTGGCCAGATCCTGGCACAATGAGCCGAGGCTTGGGGTTTGACCATCCATTTGATTGTGTAAGTCTCACCGTTGGATATCCTTACGGTGTGATGATGGCAATTCATGTACCTCAAGGTAGCGTTTACCATTCAAGGGCTGTCGGGACATTTCAAGCACTGACCTACACGTGTACGGTCATGCTGACCCGACCTTTTCCCCGTGCGTCTCCAGGAGCAGAGATCAGGAGCGTGTGCACGGAGGCCGGGATGTTTGCTATCCGAGCCCGCCGCAAGGTGGCGACGGAGAAGGACTTCCTGGAGTCTGTGAACAAGGTCATAAAGTCTTACGCCAAGTTCAGTGCCACACCACGCTACATGACCTACAACTAGCAGGCCCACTGAGCACACTGGTCACCTTCGCTTCGTGAACAACAGTAGGCGTTTGTGTCAGCTTCTCACCGTGGCCTGAGAGTCGTTGCCTTGCATGTACATCTCATTTTCTGTATTGCCGGCACATGGTCATGCTGGGATGAAATATCAAAAATCAGTTCTTTTGAATGTTTTGTCTTTACCTGTGCCGCTCCTCGTTTTCCTCCAGAATTCTCTTCCCCCCCCCCCACACACACACACACACACACACCTCCTTCACCCACAAATAGCAGGAGTGCTACCTGTAGGACTGCATTCCATACACCCAGCATTCTGGATAATGTTTTTGGTTCAAAATATGTTCAATAAACTGACTAATGTTCTGGTTTTAACAGTCTTGTTACAAACTCGTGGCGTCATTACATTGTTGGACTAATCTGAGAACGAGCCGTTTTAACCGAGTCATATCGCGACTGGACTTTGTGTTTTGGAGCACACTCGGAATACAGACGTGGGCCGGGTAGCAAAAGGAACTTTTCCAATTCTAGCTTAATGCAGCGAACTGTCAATTTCTTGGAACCACATAAATTACCTTTGTATTGAATATTATTGATGCTGTGATTCAGAGTGAGAGGGTTATGGCACATGAGACCTATTGCTGCTATTGCTTTCCTTTCTAAGAGGGATTGAGAGGTAAAGCAATGGTGGGGATGGGTTTTGTCTCAATTCTCTCTGATCTGAAAAAATAAGGCCTACTCTTATCAAAGGACATCGTGTGATCTTTAAGGTCCACCAACGAATGCCGGCAGATGGGACGCCCAGTTCAGCATCCATCCGAGGGATGGCACACATATTGAATCACCCTGTTTGTGAAACACCAGGATGAATGTTTTTCGAGCTGGTTCGGGATTCAAACCCAAGCTCGACCGCTTAAAGGTGAGTGTGCGTACCTCTCAGCCATCCTTCCAGCCCATGGCATGTGGTAAGGGAAGAGTATTGATTATGGGGGATTTTGACTTGCCAGGGGTAGATTGGGTCCTGGAACAGGGAAATTGCAGAAGGGAAGAGGATTTCCTCAATCTAGTCCAGGATTGCTTTTTTAACCCAGTTTGTAGATAGGTCCGAGGGGGAGTGCATTGTTAGACTTACTTTTACGTCTCTCTCTGATGTATTATCCAGGGATTAGATAATATGAGTGAGGAAACAAAGAAAAACTTTATGGTTAAGAAATTCTTGTGGCCTGTTCCAAGTCAAGGCATGGTTGAGCAGGCCAAAAAAACATGGTGGCTTTAGACCCCAGCGAGGTTAGCCAGGAAACGGCTTAAGACCCCATGTAGAGCGAGTTGGCCGAGGATCCCCTGTTGAAGGATATAATTAAATAAAGCCGCTAATTATCTTCAAAAGGGATGTTTTAATTAACCCAAACACTCAATTTTCACTCTTCCATTTCCTTGGAGTTCCCTTGGTATGCATGCAGAGTTTCAGGCTGCTCGGTTTCATAGTTTTGGAATTATGGAGGAGGCGTGCGCACACGCACACATACACCCACACACTCGTATAGATGGGGGATTTTAACTTGCTTGGGATCGATTGCGTTCAGGAACAAGGAAAGTGCAGAGCAGATTAATATTTCCTTCATCTAATCCAGGATTGCTTTTTAATTCAGTTTGTCTGAAAGCCCATTAGGTGGAGTGCTCTGTTGGACCTCCTTTTTTGAATCACAATCCCACTCTGGTGGAAGTTGTTGGAGAACATGTGGGAGAAAGTGACCACAACATACCAAGCACAACTATATCATTGGGATTATGGTTTCAAGTTGTTGGATTTTAAGAAAGTAAACTTTGAGTGTATGAGAAGTGATTTGAGAGATTTTGAATGGGTAAAGATAATGAGGGGGCAGTCTGCATTGGAGAATTGGGGAGTAGTGATCAGGCTGTGGAAAAGCCCCATGCCATTACTCCCCTCGTGGCACAGGTGCAATAAGGAAGCACTCCTTTGTATTGTGTCTCGGTTTAAGAAGTGTTGTCCCACATGACAAATGTCGGATTGCAGGGAAGGTAATTCGACCTGTCTGGAAGATTAATTATTTACAGTGATAGACAGATGGTTAGTGAAGAGTTGGATTAACAGATGGTGGTGAATAATAAAAGAATGAGTGGATCGAGTGGTGAGGCAGATGCATACAGATGGAGCGACTGGTGTTGAAGGAAAGACTGACGGGACGAAGGAGGGGTTGTTGAATTGAGGGTTAGAGAAATAGATTGTTGGCGGATTGAGGATATTAAAAGGGGGTAGGAAGGGGAAGATCATGCCGGGGATACAAACAATAACCTCAACACATTCCCCCCCCACCAACCCCCTGGAAAAATGGCAAAGGTCTACCAACCACATATCTTATATATTATTTCTGAGTTTATGGTTTCGTGTCGCGCTATCTTCGACTTTGTTCTGCGCTCGAGTAACGTGATATTCGGCTTACATTATCTCAAAGACCATATGAGGTGCATGGTACAAAAAAAAGTAAATAAAATGTTTCTGAAACGGTGAAATCGTATTCAACTTACTGCATTAAAGTAAAATTGCTACTGATACTCTGCATCAGTTCCTTTCTCAAACACACCCACCCCAACATGTCACGCAGAGCGCGGGTTATGCGAGTACTAATGAAATAAATCATTCTGGGGAATCCTGCATGTACATGAATGCTCTCCCCAGGGGTACATTTCCAAAACCATAACACTACCCCCTCCTCCTACTAGACTCATCCTGATTTTGGTATGGTTTAACTCGCCTATCCCCTGAGTGCGACAATGTGTATATGTCCTGCCTTTGAAAATAATGAAAACTAATGCGTTGGGTTCCTTTACTTTAATACATTCACACGAGATGACGATGGTTCATGGGCATTGTTGAACAATGCCATGATAGGTACAATTGAGTTAGTGGAAGCTTTTGAGGAAGCCCTACCGTAAAAACCTATCTCTTCCGTCAAAATTGACCAAATCAAATCGGATTTTTTTATATGTTGTACTTATGGACATTACCGCACAGCTTCAAGGAAATGAAATTGCGAGAAAAAAAATCGAGAAAATAAATAATTAGTTGAAGTGGGAGTGGCTCCCCCCACAAGGGGTGTGGGACGCCCCTCATACAAAAAGACACAACAAGACCACGATATCGAGCTTGTGTGCAAGTTTCATCAAGATCGCATCAAACGTCACGGAGCTATGCTCTGGAGAGAGTCACAAACAGACAGACAAGCCAGTCGGCGGCGATGGGTCGCCGAGCATGGAAACTATAAGATATAGAGCAAAATGGATGTCATATAGCAGATCGGGAATCACCTTAAGATTATGCATATCAAATCTCATCCAGTTCCATCTACTGATAACCACTCGGTATCCATTTGAATGAAAAGTACCGAAAATGCGGTTTGAAATCGGAAATACCCAAAGTTCGAGCGGGTGCTGTGGGTGAACAAAGACCTTAATCGAAAATCCGGCTCGATCGTTTGTGCACAATGTATTCCAGACAGTTAGTGTGAATTTTCATGACCATCCGACCATAACCCTAGGAGGAGTAGCATTTGGCGCGAAGGCATCTCCAGCTCTCGCATATTATCGATTTTTGCACTAATTGACCTTTGACCCCTGACCTAAGCGAAATCGGTCAATATGTCCTGAGGCAAAGTTGTAGTACTCATTGAGTACCATGAACCTGCAAAGTTTCATTCCTATCGATGCACTCACCTGGTCGCTCGGGGGCCTTCAATTTTCGCCAATTTTCGCGCATACCCTAATTGTAGGGGGCGCTGCGGGTAAAGTATTCCATATATCACAAAAACCGGAATATATTTGATATAGCATCACCTCTAGATCATTTGTGCCAAATTTCATAACCCTACGTGGGATAATGGCTTTCGGAATTGATGTCGCGTGAACGGTACCGATTTTGAAGGTTTTTCGGTTGTTGCTAGGGAACCAAAGCGTCCCCAGCAACCATCACAACTTCCAAAGCACTAGGTCATAAGATGTACCTACCACCCGAGTTTGGTCAAAATCCACCCACGTTTACTACCAATTATGCTGATGACAAACGAACAAACATCCAAACAAACAGACAGAATTACTGACAATAAGGTTCACCTCTTTCGGCGACCCAACAGACAGACAGACATAACGAATATCGTGGTCACTGGCTGGCGCTCGTGAACCAACAAGAAGAGCACTTTTTGACTTTGCAACGTCACCAGATATGCTTCTGCCCACATTCTTACATCATCATACATACTTGTACCATGTTTGAGTAAAATTCCTGAACCCAGATCAAAAAATTAAATAATTCTGGCTGTTAGACCATGCATCCGATCAGGTTGGAATTTAAAAGATATCTTCCCCATCACGACTGGATAATAATTGTGAAGT
This sequence comes from Eptatretus burgeri, assembly GCF_056783735.1. Lineage (NCBI taxonomy): Eukaryota > Metazoa > Chordata > Myxini > Myxiniformes > Myxinidae > Eptatretus > Eptatretus burgeri. The sequence continues at coordinate 110,959,055 of NC_140966.1, read as the reverse complement.
TTCACATTGATTGATTAAGTGGTTCAACAGAAAATAATTTTTTTTTAATGATTTACATTCAATCCAATATGGCTGCCAGACCATGTGACCTATCAATTATTCATGAACACGTGTGTGTGTGTGTGTGTGTGTGTGTGTGTGTGTGTGTGTGTGTGTGTGTGTGTGTGTGTGTGTGTGTGTGTGTGTGTGTGTGTGTGTGTGTGAAGTTTCCCCTCGATATGTCCAGCCGTTCTGGAAAAGAAGATTTTTTTCAAGGTTTATTTTTCAAAAAAAAAAAAAAACTCATCGCTGCCAAACCATGTGACTTGTGACGTCATCGGTGGAGAACTTTTTGTTCCTCATGTATCGTCGATCATATCCGTAAAGCTTCGCCTCGATCTTCATTCAGATACGGAGGTGTATCACAACAATTGAACAAGCGATACTGTGTGCTCTTCATTTCCCTTTTTATATATATTATTTAATTTGCCGTTATAATTTATTGTCATAGCTTCTCGATGTAGATTATATATCTGCTAAAGCATTCGACACATAAAAGTGTAATTGTATAACTAAAACAATTTTGTAATTGTATTATTATTATACAGTTTCAGTGAGCTTCACGGCGGTTATCGGAAGTTAAGGTTTGTTGAACCGGAAGTGAATCCTGACATTCTCAGAGAAACAGCAATATGTCGGAGGACGAGCTGGGTAAACGTTGGGATCGCTGCACTGCCGACGGCATCCTCAAATTAGGTTTGATTCGCGACCTTTCCTTGTACGAATGGTTTCTTGGATTGCATTGTGGTGTGTGACGGTGTGTGGTTTGTATCCAGGTGGTGGTGCTATCATCGGGGGAGCGATTTCCCTGCTCTTCTTGAAACGTGAGTTAACAAGGGCATGAGGACACGTGTTTTCACATGAAATAGAAACACTCACTCTTAACGGGAGGGCCGGGAGGGGTCATCCTAATTGTTAGTAATTATTATTAAGATACTATTATCATGCTTGTTGTTCGAAGTGGTTTTGTTAAAACACTCCGATAAGGTGGAACGACGCTCGAGCTGCTCGCTATACACTTCAACTTGACATTCTTCCAAGGTAGTGAATTCTACTAACTGGAGGGCCGGGAGGGGTCATCCTAATTATTTGTAATTATTATTAAGATACTATTATCATGCTTGTTATTCAAAGTGGTTTTGTTAAAACACTCCGATAAGGTGGAACGACGCTCGAGCTGCTCGCTATACACCTCAACTTGACATTCTTCCAAGGTAGTGAATTCTACCTACTGGAGGGCCGGGAGGGGTCATCCTAATTATTTGTAGTTATTATTAAGATACTATTATCATGCTTGTTATTTGAAGTGGTTTTGTTAAAACACTCCGATAAGGTGGAACGACGCTCGAGCTGCTCGCTATACACCTCAACTTGACATTCTTCCAAGGTAGTGAATTCTACCTACTGGAGGGCCGGGAGGGGTCATCCTAATTATTTGTAGTTATTATTAAGATACTATTATCATGCTTGTTATTTGAAGTGGTTTTGTTAAAACACTCCGATAAGGTGGAACGACGCTCGAGCTGCTCGCTATACACCTCAACTTGACATTCTTCCAAGGTAGTGAATTCTACTAACTGGAGTGCCGGGAGGGGTCATCCTAATTATTTGTAATTATTATCATGCTTGTTGTTGTTAGAAGTGGTTTTGTTAAAACGCTACGATAAGGTGGAACGATGCTCGAGCTGCTCACTATACACCTCAACTTGACGTTCTTCCAAGGTAGTGAATTCCTATAAAGGGGGAGAAGAAACATGGAAGGGGGAGGGAGAGTAAAATACCAAAGATGGATTCCGCCTTCAAAGCCCGTGACCGAGGTAGCCATGCATCGAGAATCGGGCACCCCAGCACCGCCTCCCACGATGATGATCACGTGACGAAAAGAGCCAAATACCTTCGCAACGGCCGTTCCTCATAAAGCTGTTGGCGTGTGGAGGGGCCAAGGTGGTTGTGGTTCGTGCCAAGTGAAAGGTCACAGTCTGTGCAGGTGGTGGAGTGTGCATGACGTGCATCACCAAACTGACCGCACGTGCCGCGTGGCCCAACCGATGCGGTAACATGGTTCCATCATGGCTGCGGACCTGATTAAATAAATAATTGCGCTCTTCGGTGCCTTTCTTCGTGCACGTTGTGATTGGAAGTGAAACGGAAACACAATATTAACCCGTTCCTTTGATTACTTCCTATACATCTCAAACGCAGAGAGTGACGGCACGTATGTTGGGTCAACGCTCGCAAATGGCCATCGATGGGAAAGGTGGTGAAGATGCCAAGGATCAATTGCAAGGTATCCGTCACGTATAGAACTCACCAGATGGTGCAGGCAGATCGACTCGACGCTGAAGGTCGTTAATGGGCCTGCTGGGTTTCTATGCGCAGTACAGTCACGTCCTCGTTCCAAAAGCGTACAATCCGGATCCTCAATCCTCCCGGCTTCCCCGAGATCTGAACCCGCAACGTCAGGATGCCCGTCCTCGATTCCCTCTCGGAGACCGCTGCGGTACCCGCCTAACACGGTGACTAAGATTGCTGTGTTTTCGCCTGACAGGACGAACCTGGCCGGTCGTGTTTGGTGCAGGAATGGGGATCGGTCTTGCCATGTCACACTGCCAGCAACAGCTTCCTCTCCCGGTAGTGCACCACATCCTCGCACCGATGATTCCTTCACGTACACCGAATCGTATCGCTTTGTGACTCGGCTGCCTGGTCTACCCTCACCGTAACACGTTAGATCCTTCCTTGTCGATCGTCAATTTTAATCTTCATGAAACGGGCAATTTGATACATCTCTGGCACCTTTTTGTGGGATGGGGGGGGGAGGGGTAGGGGTGGTATGTATCTGTCTGTCTGTTTTACTTGTGAAATCGAAGACACGCACGTACAGTGCCACCTTCAGCACGTATTCACACCCCTCGAGTTTTGTTGGGTCGCAGCCTGAATTTAAAAATGGATTAAATTTAATTATTTTTGTCGCCGATGTACACAAAATACCCCACAATGACAAAGTGGATTTTTTATTTTTAAAGAACTTTACAGAGAGAAGTGGAAGTGGTTTGAGTATTAATTCCCTTTGGAATGATCCATCATCTCTTCCTTCCTTCCTTCCTTCCTTCCTTCCATCCATACCCCACCCCGCAGCCACCATCAACCGACGTGACTCCACATTGACCCAGTCCCATCTCTCTGCACTCGCACCTCCTGTAATCAAATATCTGAATAAATGAAAATCACGAACAAGTTCTCTGTGCGGTTTTTGTCTGTTCTCCATCTATCCAAGAACCTGACTTTGTTTACAACAGGGTTAGAACCGACCTTGTACCTGCGACCGACAGCCACATCGATATCACGTTGCTGCATCGTTCCTTCTCGTTGCCTGGTGAATTATGGAAATCGATTACAATGGCTTAAAATGCTGTGAATCGGATCAAAGGACTTGTCGGCACATTACGAGAGCACAAATGTCCAAAGCTTTCGACTTTCGTTTAAACTCTTCACAAACACGTACACGATCCACACACACCCGCCTCGTTTGACTGCAATGCGTGATGCGTGAAGGTTCCACTTTTCTTTTTCTGCTCTCTACCTGACATCCCCTCTTCCCAACACCACCACCTTCCATACAACAGGGCCTCAAAGTTTGTATGCTAATAATGGGAGAACAGGATGAATATGGCACTCAGGATTTAGGGTATGTCGATAAAGATCATGGTCTTGGATGGGGGGATGATTTGAGATGGTGGTGAACAGCTGTTTTGAATACCTGGAGAGAAGAATGAGATTGAAGAGTATGGAAGGTGGTTCCACGTGTAAGGGGGGGGAGAGGGAGGAATGAATGAGTGGAGGTGGACAGTGATTCTGGATTTAGGCAGTTTCATTAGGAGGGGGTTGCTGGTGGACCGCATTTGTCTTGCAGGTACGTGTGAGGGGGACAAAGCACAAAGAGGACAGAAGGTACATGTCCAGAAACGAGGCGGAAGAAGATAGAGACCACTGACCTGTCGGTGATGGCGAAATGACGGGCCCATAGACTCTGCTTCATCGCGAGAGATTCCGATGATACTGAAAACCTTTGTTTCCAGAGCATAAAGCTGAGCAAGATGTGAGGAAGGGGAGCCAGCCCAGAGGGGAGAGCAGTATGCCATCAAGCTTGTAGCTGCGGATGTAAGCCTTGTAAAGGTGGAGAGGAGCTCAGGCGTGCCAAGGAAGGACTTTTCACGATGGAGGATGCCCACTCGCCGTCTGGCTTTCGAGGCTCGTTTTGAAATGTGGATTGTCCAAGAGAGATCATGGCTGAGAGTGAGACCCAAGAGTTTGAGTGACAACCTCTTCAAGAGGGTTGTCAAGACGTTAGATGGAAGGACTTGTGGTACGATCCTGTGAGTGTGTGGGATTTCTCAGAATCAAAAGACATGTTCCAAGTGTTTGACCAGTTTGTGATTTTATTTATTTATTTATTTTTTTTCAAGGTCTGAGGAGAGGGAAGAGGCTGCTGTCGTCTGTCAGAGGAATGAGGGATGTCATGGCAGAGAGCAGAATCAGAAAAGAGATGGAAGATTTACAGAGAGGCAGGGAGATCATTGATGAAGATTATGAATAAGATGGGGCCAAGAACACTGCCTTGTTTTGTGGAAAAGCCAATGAACACAGCACTCAGATATAAGGTACATGGTAATAATGGGAGAGAGAGAAGAAGATGAACAGTGCACAGCTGGTATTTAGGGTGTTCAGGGAATAAGAGGATGGATAGGACAGCTGGGATATATGGTGCGTTACGGGGAGAAGAGGATGGACAAGGCACTCAGCTGGGATTTAGGGTGTTCAGGGAAGAAGAGGATGGATAGGACAGCTGGGATATATGGTGCGTTACGGGGAGAAGAGGATGAACAAGGCACTCAGCTGGGATTTAGGGTTTGTTAAGTGGAGAAGATGGACAGGGTACTCAGCTGGGTTTTAGGGTAGCAGGGTTGCACTTATTATGGTTGCACATTAACCTCTTACTCCCAACATGTGTGAGGTGTATGTTAAAGTTAAATCCACAAAATAGACAAGATCCCAAAGCTAATCTGAGTGTATACTCAGTTATTTCTTCTCATTTTGAGAGGTACTAAAGGGAGAGCATGAATCAGTCATTTCAATGGTGGGGTTTGATCACTGACATTTGTCTACAAGAGGGATCCAAAGGTGGAGTGAGTGACCTCAGAAGCTGGAAAACAACAAGCATCATTGGGCGAGGGTGTGGCGGTGCCACTGACGCAGTGCCTTCTGCTGGTTGGGGCAGGAATTTGGAATTTGTTCAGGGTGCCAGTGATCGCTCGCCCACTGTTCCCGAAGGACACTGGGATCTTTACCATCCACCAACAAATGCTGGCAGTCCGAATTCCAGTTAAACGTCCATCCGAGAGACGGCACACACATTGATGAATCACCCTGCCTGTGAAACACCTTGTTTACACTTTATAGCTGCGTCAGGGTTTCAATCCCAGGATAGACAGCTTGGAGTGAGCGAGCGTACGTATGTCGAAGCCATCCTGTCGGTCCCTACTGTCCCACGAAGGATACCTTTGAGCCTGCAACCTCTGCACAGGCAAGTACATTATCGTATTAATAAGGGTAAGAGAAGCTTTGGTTTGTTTGTCGTGTTGGAAATTTTAACAAGTCTGTTTGTGTTCATGTACATTGCACACGAGAATGTTGATGCGTCCGCCGACGAAGTCACCAGTGGCATTGTGTTTTCGGGATGTCCGTTCATCCGTCATCGGTTTTCGTTTCCACATTAACGAAAGAACGACTGAAGGGATCTTGATTAAACTTGGTACAAGTATGTATAATGATTTAAAGACGAACTGACGAGATTTATGGGGTCAAGAGGTCAAAAGGTCCTGTTGGGTTTAAAAAATATATATCTGTTGCTGCACTAACTTGTGAACCAGTGATGGGATTTTGACCAAACTTGGGAGAAGTTTACATGATGATGCAAATATGAACTATTAGATTTTGTCATCAAAAGGTCAAGGGTCATGTCAGGTAAAAATGTATGATGCAAATATGAACTGTTAGATTTTGTCATCAAAAGGTCAAGGGTCGTGTCAGGTAAAAATGTGAGGCTTAAGAACAGCTGAAGGGATTTCAATGAAACTTCATCCGAGTACTGTATGTATGTGCAATGATGTGGACGGAGGCATGTCGGTGGACGTCGTGGCGTCGAAGGGTGCTGTACGAGTTTTCGGTGATTCTTCACAATCTGTGATATTCAAAATGACATGTGAATGCTAAACGAGGTGTTTCATGCATGTGTGTGCGTGCGTGCTTCCATCGACTTGGTTATGCTCGTCGGGCACTTTTAACCTGGCGTTACTCGTCCAAAATCACTAATTCAGATATTGGCTTTTAAACAATTTTCAGCAGTTAGATGAGAGTGGCAATTTCAAGAGGGATAACCGTAATTGTGTTCCTGAATGCAAATCGGACTCAGGAAAATACAGGAAATACGAGAAACATACGTAGAGGAGATGCTTCGGGTTTGAACCATTCCATGTTCGTACAGTCTCGTGTCGGCCGTGAATATTACACGTACACACACACACACTACATTTTATTTCACCCCAAAGTCTTCAGCTTCCTGGGGGTTCTGCACATGCACACCAAGCATTGTGAGGGCAGATTATGTCATTTTGAAAGTGCTATATTGAGAGATGGGGCCAAAAACAAGATATAGTGTGATATTTCAAAAAGTTGTGGACAGATTATAAAACTTGGTGGATGAGTTGGGTATGTGACAAGAAGCCGATTCGATTTTGGTGAAGATCTGAATCCGTACCGGCCTATTAGTCGGATACAAAACGTAAACTATGTAGCACGACGGGGAGTATACTCTACCGAGGTCCGTTCCAGTTATACTATGCAGTATTTGACAGATGTCTGGGTTCAAGGGTACTTGGCAATTGGCATAAGGCCTAATCCTTGTCAAAGCTGTAAAAATTAAGAGTTTAGAAAGTTGAAGGCAATGTGGAAGTTTGAATATTTTGTTTCATAGATGTGAATTATTTAAAGTACAGTAAATTTGAAACTGCTACCTGTGATATCATAGTGATAGAAGCTGAAATAGTAGAAGAAAAATTTCCTCGATATTAATACTTTGCTCTTCTGTGAGCCTGTACACATGTAAACCCCCCCCCCCCAAAAAAAAAAAACACTTCCAGTACCTTGTACAGTATTCTCGGTAAAGGGAAAAGAAAATGATTGTCTAACATTGGTACACAACTCTGTTTGTACAATACCATTTACCTTGGGGTAAACCATACCGTCGGTCCCTGCTGAAGAACACAACGAAAATACTGCAGGTGTGGAATTTACTTTTAAAAGGTTTGTATTTACAACTAGCAGGGCACTCGGTGGAGAGCTTACCTCTGCCAGGCTGACTACTTCACGTTTTGTATCCCTCTTGTGGGCCCGATCTGGATTCGGACCTGAATTAAAATTTAAATTGGCTTATTCTTATCCCCTAGCTCGTCCACCAAGATTCGTCGGAATCGGTCCATAACTTTTTGAGATATTTTGTTCACAAACAAGAAGACGACGTCATGCAGAGCACGATACTTGCGAAATCCATAAAACAAATTTGACATAAAAAATAACAATTGGTGGTTGAGTTCAATGACCAAATGTGCAACTCCTCTTCAAATTTCAAGTCAATCGGATGAACATTGAGAATTTGAGAAATTTGGCCAATGTTGATGGGATGGGGGCAACCTATCATGCTATCTCTCCATGAAAAACATCTTCATTTTCTTTCGAGACCACTGGTCAACATCCCTCCTCAAGATCAAGGATTTGGATTGGGGATGATGAGGTGGTGGTGAACAGCTGTTTTGAAGGCCTGGAGGGAAGAATGGGATCAAACAGAGTGAGAGAGTTTATTCCAAAGGCGGGGAAAAAGAGGAATGAAAGAGTGAAGGTGAGCAGCGATTCGTGATTTTGGTAGTTTTACCAGAAGGGGTTGTTTTGGGGACTTTGAGCGCCCTGCAGAAATATGGGGGGCGGGGGGCAAATTGCAACCAGAGCAGGGGGGCGAGACCAGAGAGGAGATGGTAGAAGACAGAAAGACCACCGACCTGCCTGCCGTGAGAGAGTGAGAGGCCCAAAGACTCAGCCTCATCACGGGAGATGCCAATGATCCGAAATGCCTTGGTTTCCACAGCGTGAAGCCGAGAAAGGTGGGAGGCAGGAGCACCAGCCCAGATAAGAGGGGAGAGCAGTACTCCATCAGGCTGCGATCAAAAGCCTTGTATGTGGTCATGAGCTCAGGTGGGCCGAGGAAGGACTTTGAACGATGGAGGATTCCCAGTCGGCGACTGGCTTTGGAGGTGAGGTTTGAAATGTGGCTTTCCCAGGAAAGATCATGGTAGGTAGTGAGACCCAGAAGCTTGAATGAAAGGACTTCTTCCAGGTTCCAGACAGTCCTTTACCAAGAGACATAGTGAGAGTGTGAGATTTGTCAGGATTGAAAGACATGTTCCACGTGTTGGACCAGGTTGTGATTTTATACAGATCTGCAGAGAGTGAGGAAGCTGCTGCTTGCCGATCTGAGGGATGACAGATGGAACGGCAGAGGGTGGAGTCATCAGCAAAGAGATAAAGAGGATGAACCTTCTTGTTTTCTTTCACATACACAGTACTGTGCAAATGTCTCAGACCACCATTTTTTGACCAATTCTCTCTTGCAGGAAACATAAACCCACACCATTCCCAATCGATCAAACTCCACGAGACTCAAAATAAGTTTCACGTAAAGAAGGCAATTCCCAGAGAGAAATATCTCACAAAACAGATATTTCCAGGTGTGGCATTCAAGCAACAATGCAGAAGCATAATGACACTGGAGAAGTCAAAGATAAAACTGGAAGGGCACTCACTCTTCGTCACCAGATATACCTCCGCCCACATTATTACATCATTGTACTAAGTTTGATTTAAATCCCTGAACCCAGATTCAAAATATTAAATAATTCTGGCTACCAGAGCGTGCGTCCGATCAGGTTGAAATTTAAAACATATATTCTCCATCACTACGAGATCATATCTGTGACGTTTCATGACGATTGATGAAGCGGTTCAAGAGAAATATATTTTTAAAAGATCTTCGTTCAACCCAATATGGCTGCCAGACCATGTGACTGATTAATTATTCATGAACACCCTAGTATCCCCAAGGCATGTGGAACATGTGGGTGAAGTTTCCCCACTATCTGTTAAGCCATTCTGGAAAAGAAGATTTTTTAAGGGTTTATTCTTCAAAACATCATCGCTGCCAAACCATGTGACCTATGCCGTCATAGGCGGAGAACTTTTTATTCCTCATGGATAGGCGATCATACCTGTAAACTTTCGCCTCGATCGGTTCAGCCGTTTGAGAAGATTTTTGAAGGTTTTTATGTGAAAAAAAAGAAAGAAAGAAAGGCTGCTGAGCCACATGACTGATGACATCATCAATTTAGCCCCTCGTGACCCTCAAAAATTTTCATACTGATCGGATAAAACGTTCGACGTATGCAGTTATGACGTCATAACGAAACCGCCTATGACATTAAAAAAATCATTCCCCATGGGGAGTACTTCACAAGTGCCAAGTTTCAATTTTTTTCATGAAAATAAAGAGGAATTATGGGAAACATTGCGGAATGCATGGAACAACCTCCCGATGGAATTTCTCCAGAAAATACAGGAAAGCATTCTAAAAAGGGCATCTGCTGTTTTGCATGAAAAAGGGGGTCACGCCAGATATTGAAATGTCATTAATTAATATCATCAAATGCAATTCATCGTTACAGCACGGGCATAAAGGAAACACGAGGGTTAAGCGACGGGTTCACTCTATCTGTCCGTCTGCGTCAACAGACGTCCGTCTATATTCGAGGAACAACTCGATTTTAATTGAATGTTAACGAATCGGAACACAAACCTGCAGTTTAACAGTACTTTGGCTCCGAATTTAGCAAAATGTACGGCATCTCGTCGAGAGCACGGACTCGCACAAAGGAGTAAGGTAATCGTTTTACTCTGTCTGTCTGTCTGGCAGTCGAACATAATTGAAAACGATTCCAAACGAGAAACTTGCTGCTTTTAAGGACGCCATAAAGGACACTAACAACGGGCACGAATCACTGATGTGACGTGTGAAATCGGGTGGTGAAAAAGACAGCGCATAAATGGCGGTAAACTTCCGAAAAACGTTTTTGTTTTTTTTTCCTTCAGCCTTTAAAATCTTTATTTTCAATTGAACAATATACGTTCTGTACTGGATAACTGGAACACTGAAGAACACAAATTGCCTTTTTTGGCACTTTCAAAAAAACCTCCAGTTTAGCAGTCCTTGGACAAAAATATTCCGCCATTTTACGCCATCTCGACCAGTCACACTTGCTGCTTGTGCTCTCAGCGTTGGAGAATATCGGAAATGCAAAGGAACAGTGAAAAGACCTTACCGTGTGCATTTCTCAACAAAGTGTGCGGTAAAGGGTTCTATGAATTCCCTCGTGCCTCTTTAATAAAACATGATCATTTTAACACCTTTTACTTATCAAAATATGCCAAGATGACAATAAAATGTTTATTTTCAAGGTGGCCGAAGATCCTCGCACAGTACATGGAGCTGCTGCGCAGCATATCTGGAAAAGTAAGAATTCAAAGCAAGAATATTCATCAAAATATACATCACTGAGTATCAATGAGAACAGCAAAGGTCAGAGCGAGCAAGGAAGTCATTGTTTTTCAAACAATGTTTCATTCTGTTTGGGCACAGCCAAAGCAGTCACAAAGGAGAGAATGCACTGGGTGGTTTGCCGTTGCCTTCCTCAGCAGTATTCTCAGCAATTTGGTGCGTCAATGCACTGGCGAGGAAGGTTGCATGACAGCCTAGATGCAGCACACTCCCATCTGAAACATCTAGTCTTGTTTCTGGGCCAGATATAAACTGCCATCCTGGTGTTTCGCAGGCCAGGCCAGTCATCAATGCGTGTGCTGTGCCTCGTACGGACATTAAACGGGCTTCCCTGTCTGCTAGTATTAGTTGGTGGACGTTAAAGATCCCAGTGTCCTTCGTGAAGTGTAGCCGACTTATCACCAGCAACCCGGACAAATCATAACCCAAATGGCCTTCGGATGAATGGCAGACCTGGCCAGTCGGTTCCACGAATACCTGAGCCAGAAGAGCTACCTGGTCGACCCCATTCGGTGGATATAAATGAGCCGTTAAATACGGTAAGACGAATGTACAATGATGTCCTCATTTCAAAAGTTTCCAATGCGATCTTTAACGCCCACCAGCAAAGGGTAACAAGGACACCCGGCTCAACGACTTTACTGAAAGACGGTGCACTCCTTGACGCAGCAGTGTGTCTGTAAATCAGCAGGATGGTAGTTTATAGTCAGGTTGGGAATCTAACGTAGACAAGATGAGCTCAAAGATGAGTTCACGACCTTTGAGCTATCCTGCGAGTCCCACCTGAACAATACAAGCCTTGAAGAGTTTTCAGGTTCATTCCGTGCCTCGTCATTGTGAGGCTGGTTTTGGCCAGGCGGTGGAACTTCATTGCACTCCGCTCAGCCAGTTGTTATCAGTGTGAATGTGTGATTGTTGTCCGGAGTGCAGTCATACATGTGACTGTTCAGTATGTGAAAGCAAGTGCCACCAACGTCCTCCATCACGGAGTAGCTAATGCCAGGAACTGTGTGCTCGTCCTGAGGAAGGCTGCTTTTATCGTCCGGCGGCGCATTTATAGCCTCAACATCACTGGCTTTCACCTCAAATGTCCCAATCACCTCCTCTGTGGAATGAGTCACTCCGTTATTCACCTCGATCACCTCCTCCATAGAACACGTTTCGGTATTTGCCATTATCACCTCCTCTGTGGGATGAGACGTTCCATCGTTTTCCTCATTTGTCTCCTCCAAGGAAAGAGATGATCCGTTATTTACTTCATTCGCCTCATTCGTGGAGCCAGGCCTCTCATTACCTTCACTATGCCACCTCCTAATTGTTGATGGATGCGGCAGAACAAAGCCAAGAGAATCACGCACGTAGTTGTAAGCTTTCATGGAGCACGATTGCAGATCGCGTGCAAACCTGCAAATATCGGGAGGAAATTCCTCTCGTGTTATAGTCCTCTTGGTGTTGTTCATAATCCTCTCGAGGAGTTTCAAATGGACATCGGTGAGAGAACCTTGGAGCATCTCGATTGGTGATACGGCTCTCTCGTTTTTCAAGTCCATGATCGCAGACTCGAGATTCGTCGCTTTCTTCTCTAAACGCCTATTTTGCTGCTGTGTGTGCTTCAACTTTTTCTTCACTTCTTCGATTTTGACGACTGCAGAATTGAGTTTACGTTTTAATGTCCACGGACTGTCCGAAATGTCATAGTCGTGATCCTGCTGTTTTGGGGGTTTTATGGTCGGAGTAAATGGAATAGTATCCTGCAAGTTATTAAAGTGTGCTGTCGTTGCAACTACTGTGCTTGAGGGCAGACAGAGTGGGAATGCAGGTACACTGTGCACACCCGTCGATGGGATGCTGGGCGTGCTCATCGATGGTACATCTTTGGGCACAACCTCTGTGGCTGTTGATTTTACACTGGATGTTGAGATGGCCTGCGTGACTATTGGTGGTACGCCGGGTGTTGGCGCGTCTAATTCAACTGCTGATGGTACGCTGGGTGTTGGCACGTCTCGTTCAGCTGCTGATGGTACGCTGGGTGTTGGCGAGTCTCCTTCCGCTGCTGATGGTCGGCTGGGTGTTGGCTCGTCTCCTTCCGCTGCCGATGGTACGCTGGGTGTTGGCGAGTCTCCTTCAGCTGTTGATGGTACACTGGGTGCCGTTGGTGTGATGGACTTCGAGTCAGTGGTTGCGCAGTCAGCAAGACGTTTCCGCTTTCTTTCCTACCAACATTAAGACATGCAGCACAATCTTGTAAAGGCAATATCATTGAGAAAATAAAAGTTTAACAAAACAACAGAATGGAGAGGAATGACTTTTAGCAAAATCTCTCAAAGGTTCTCCTGATGACTCTACGGTAGAAAATAATAACATATTCTTGCAGTTTCCTGTTCGACATTGAATAGGTAATTCAACTTTGCCGACAAACAAACGACGATGAGATTAGGCAAAGCAAACACGAAGCAAACAGTTGGATCCTCACAAAATTGAAATGATGCGATAAACTCTCAACAATAGGCGCAAAGGTATCGAATATGAAATGAACAAGTTTGATCGTAATGTGCAAAATGTGCGTTTTAACGGAATCTTGGCACAAAGTTGTTGAGCCGATTGAATCGTCACTGAGGCCTGGTTCTTCCAGAGGGAATTGGAGAGAAAAAGAAAATGATCAGTGTGAGGAACTTGTGTCCTGATTTGAGAAAAGCCATCATGGATGTTCCTCCAACTTACCATCTCGCATCGAGGCATCGCTGGTGATGTTAACTTAACTCAGCCACACGGAGCATATTATTATTATTACCACCCTTTCACATCCAAGCCATCAAAAGCAGACGGACACAAAAGACAAACCTGGATGTCACACTTTCACTTACATATTGTTGTGGGAATGACTCCGAGTGGGTTATATATAATATAGTATAGTTATTTCCTTCAAGTGAATACCGAGCAGCAACATCAAGCAATTGATTGTGATATTAGTTATGCGTCGTTTATGTAATAGTTAGACGTCGTCCACCCATTTTCTAAAATTAAAGCCTTTTCCGAAGTTATAGAAAAGTCTGTTTCTAAAGTTATAGAAAAAAGTCTGTTCTAAAATTACAAAGCCTTTGGAAACTAATTTTTACCGTTTTTCCCTCTGTAATCTGTCATTTTTGGTCTGTGTTGACCTCAAAAAATGGTCGCAAGGCCGCCGTGAAAAAGGACAGGCAAAAAAACAAAACAAGCATCACGAACACCCAGTTTGCTTCCAAGTTGCAGGGGGAAAGGTCACGGCGGGGTTGTTCCACACACCTGGGCGATTGGCGCCCAATGGTGAGTGGGCGGGGAAGGGCTCGGGACATCAAGGCATGAGGTGGAAGCCAGAGGTGATAAAAGTCTGTGCAGCAGAGGGGATTAGAGTTGCCCTGACTGAACCTGTGGGAAGGCTGCGTCTGAAGTGTGCGGAGCTGCCATGCCAAGCCACATCAAATCAATTAAAGTCAAGCCAAGTATGGGAGAATGAGCCGGAGCAACGCGTCGCTACGTCCACTTTATGCCGGTACTCCAGGGGCCTCCATCTGGCCACCCCTCAGGCAGATGCCTGGCCCATACCCATCTCCTTGAGATGTTGATCAATCTGCTGCAACCACGAGGCACGTGGTCAGCCCATTGGCCTCCACTCACGAGGTTCCCTCGCTGAGAGAATCTGGTGAGCAGGATCAGCGTCAGGAAAACGAGCCACATGTCCATACAGCCACAGCTGACGCTCACGGACTATGCAGGTAACAAATCTCATTTGAATCTCTCTCAGCAACCGCTCGTTGGACACAAAGTCCGATCAGCGATAGTCAAGCATTCTCTGAAGAGATCTGGTACCAAAGGAATTAAGTTTCTGTCTCAGAAACTTAAGTTTCTCACATCCATAGAGCAAGACTGGAAGCACTAAGGACCTGAAGACTCGGACTTTCATCCTCCTGCACAGGTACCGGCAGCGCCACATCCCATCATCCAATGAATCCATGACTCACCAGGCCCGACCCAGACGTCTATTGACCTCTGGCTCACAACCAGCAGAGACATGAATATCACTGCTAAGGTAAGTGAATCTCTCCGTGACCTCAACATCCTCACCACAAACAGGCACAGACAGAACAGCAGCATCCAATATGTCATTGAAAGCCTGAATCTTAGTTTTAACCCAGGAAACTCATAATCCCAGCGGCTCCGACTCCTCATACAGCACCTCAAGGGCCCTCAAAAGGATATCTAAAGTCTCCGCAAAGATTGCTGCATCATCTGCAAAATCAAGGTCAGAGATCTTGACATTTCCAAACGATGCACCGCAGCTTGATCTCTCTGACATCCTCCCTAAAATCCAGTCCATACAAGTCCTGAAAAGTGTGGGGGCCGGTACACACCCCTGACAAACTCCAGTGACAATTGGAAATAAGTCAAAGATGGTACCACCACATCTCACAGCACTCTCAGTCCAAAGTATAGTTCAGACATCAAATTGATCAATTTTGGTGGCACCCCATGAAGAATAAGAATCCTCCAGAGGGCATCCCGATTCACTGAATCAAACGCTTTACAGAGATCAACATAGGCTGCAAGCAGCCCCTGCCGAAACTCTCGTCTGCGTTCAGTGAGGACCCGAAGAGCAAGGATACGGTCAATCGTTGACCTCTTTGGTGTAAAGCCTGACTGCTCTGGACGCTGGTGCTCAAACAGATGGTGACGAACCCTATCAAGAATTATCCGTGCAAAGACCTTGCCCGGCACAGAGCTGAGTCACCCCTCGGTAGTTGTTGCAGTCTTGGCGATCACCCTTCCCTTTCCAGAGAGGAACAACAAGGTCCCTCTTCCAATCAGTTGGGATGACGCCTGTGTTCCAGGCAGAGCACAGAACTGCATGCAACGACACGAGTGCAGCATTTCCACCAGCCTTGAGAAGTTCAGCACGGATGCCACAGATCCCAGGAGCTTTACCCCATTTAAAGCAATTCACCGCAGCCTGGGTTTCCAAAAAAGAAGGTGGACCGCAGTTGACTGAAGGGTCAGCAATAGGGATTGTAACTCCACTGACATCCAACTTGACAGCTGGTGGATCAGCCTGGTACAACCACTCAAAGTAACTGGCCCAGCGGGCCTCACTTCGGACTCCTCTGTCAAGAGCCTACCACTCTCTGCTCAAACTGCAGTACACCTGTGGAGGGCTGACAGCTTTCTTTTATTGTTTTTATCTAACTTCTTTATAATGTTTTCCTTTTTATTAAGCTTTGTTTGTTGCTTGCATATAGTTAAATTTTTGTTAATGTTCTGATGTGGGGTTTTTCCTTTTGAATGATTTAAAATATAACCATGAATTGTATTTGGAGAGACGGGCCGAGAAGAAACACTGCGCAGCTCGGCTGTGGTGTGGAAAAGCACTGTTGACCCAGGAAAGGGGTGGTGGTGGTGGGGGGGGGGTGAATCATCTCCCCTTTCCCCATCCCCCATGTATCTTCTCCCTCTCTCCTCTGGAGCGTTGAGATAAATAAATATATGGTGATTGCTGATGCAGATGTCCTGTGAAAGTTCCACGAACAAGGACCCTGTTCCCACTCTTATCGGCTAAACCATGGAACATGCTCTGTGCAAGAGCAGGTCAGGTCACTCACCGCAAAAAGGGTCTTGCTCAAAGAGTAATGCGCCAAAAAAAAAAGAAGTATATAAGCAGGGGTGACTGAGATAGGCAGAGCAGATTGTTACATTCGCTCTGGCAATCTGTTCGACCTGTGCACAGGGGTTTGGTTAATTGCTTAGCTGGCAAATTTATTGTTTGTCTAATTAATTTAGTTTAATCGTAAGTTCTTATCATTCATTTGTTCAAGTGATTCTTTTGTTTGGTATGGTTTATTACTTACGAAATCTAAAGATTTTGTAAGTATATTGATGACTTCCGTCATTTGTGTGTGTGTTTGTTTGTGTGTTTTTGTTGGTAGGCACGATAACTCGAGAACGTGATTCAGGAGGGTGATGGCTAGTGCTGATTAGATTTTGGTCAAAATCGGTCAAAGGTCAAGGTCACAGTGAGGTCAAACATTCGATTTTTGATGGTTTGGTACAGAACAATCGTAGAAACTTCTGGTTTGCGTCGCTACCTTCTCTAGAGACAGCTTTTATTGGACAAGGTCAGAGGTCAAGTTGACGATTTCGTAAGTACCAGTCTATGACTGCTTGTTCTTTTGTTTGGTATGGTTTAAGGGATTCTTATGTTGGGTTGATTGATTGATGAATAAAATAGAATTGTAGATCTGTTCTTGACATTGTGTGTGTGTGTGTGTGTGTGTGTGTGTGTGTGTGTGTGTGTGTGTGTGTGTGTGTGTGTGTGTGTGTGTGTGTGTGTGTGTGTGTGTGTGTGTGTGTGTGTGTGTGTGTGTGTGTGTGTGTGTGTGTGTGTGTGTGTGTGTGTGTGTGTGTGTGTGTGTGAAGGTACATTATCTTTGCTGTGATTAGGCCATTAAATTTGCTGATGATTTTGTGTCTATCAAAATCGAAGCATTGTAATTCAAGGTACAGGGTTCGAGCCCTGACACACTGAGGGATGGGCTTGGATGAACGCAGTGTGTGAATCCTCCTGTAAGCAGGACAAGAATCACTTGACCAGAGGTGATGCTCAATCTACTCACATCGGCCTCCTTGTCCATCCTTAGTGCACGTACAGTTTTACGTCTCAGCTCCCTGAACAGCTCAGCTCTGCCATTCAGCCTGGCCCTGTGACTCTGGTCAATGGTATCCAGTGTCCCTTGAGAGACAAAATTCTTCTTCACCATTCGGTGAGTTCCAAGACATCCACCGGCAACATCAAAGACGGTGGTCTTGAAGGCACTCCACAACTCATTAGGATCCCCCACAGCACCCAAACCTCCCAAATCTCCACTCAGCCTGTTCGCAAACTCCTAAACTGCCCTCTCATCCTTGAGCTTGCTAACATCCAGCCAAGGCTGAGATGGCACCACTCTCCTGCATTTAAGCTGTAAGTTGCTACAACAAGCCTGTGGTCAGTATTGAGGAACTGAGTACTCCGGTAGACCCTGTAGTTCTGGATTGTCCTCCAGCGACCATCAACGACTACAATCTCCTTTTCCACACCATCAGCATTGGAATATCAAGTCCAGCGATGAGCTTGTGGGCGCTGAAACCATGAACCGGCCCCCCTGAGTCCATGACTTCTTGCAAAGTCAAGGAACTTAGTACTATTCTGGTTCACAGTTCCAGACCCATGGGGACCAACGCACGTCTCATAACCATCCCTATCAGTTCCAGTCGATGCATTGAAATCCCCAAAGACTAGAAGAGTATCTCGCCTGGGACACTGATCAACCACAGAATCGAGCGTGGCATAGAATGTGTCCTTCACGGTCAGATCATTCGCCTTCGTTGGAGCATATCCAGAGACCAAAGGAGTGACAAATCCTTTATCTCGTAATACGCTGGTTGACCGGTGTTACCTCAATTGTCATTGGAGGAAGCTTATTTGACACAGCTCCAGCAACTCCTTGGGCATGGTAACCATCAGAGAGACCAGACCAATAGTAGGTGTAACCACCGCCATGATCTCGCCAATATCCGGTCTCCGAACCGCAGAGAGTGCTGCAATACCGATGTCCAAATGCTTGAGCTCAGATGATAACAGAGACAGGTGATCATCCTCTCTTTGGGATAGGACATTTCAGGCACCCACCCAAAGGGAACATGCACCTTAGGTTAACCCAAAGAGACCGCCGTCTGGTGGGTGACACCTCAGCACCACCCTGGCACACACTACCACAATCTGACCCAGGAAGGTTACCCTGTGGTTTCCCTCCTATCACCAAAGGTTGGGGGTCCCGAAGGCTTTGCCCCAATCCCGTCATCCGGTGAGCAGCCCTGCGAAGAGCAGCTGCACACGAGGTACTCCCACGGAGTGGGTTTTCAGATTTCTTTTTGCTTTTGGTATATGTTGTGGGATGAATTGTTTTACGGTGGCCGGAGTGCAAATCCTGCCACCAACCTCCTAATAAAAGGTAACCCAACTGCAGGAGGACGTCCGCAGACACAGTTGGGCACTAGATATGGATGGCCGTTGGCTCACAAGGAGCTCCTCCGTTCTTTGACAGGTTTTGTTTTTAATCCGGCTGAGTGTCCATATCATACACCTTCCTCCCCATGAAACTTAGTGGGGGCGACAGTTTAGTCGCCGACAAGCCGATCATGGAACAGGTTAATACAGGTTTATATGGTACCTGTAGCAAGTCACAGATTTAATCTGATCTGACCTGACAACCAATCTCTGACCTTACAAAGCCACATCCCCACCCAGCAAGTCACGCCTCTCCTCTTCCTCCTCCTCCTCCCCACAAGCCATGCACTCTGGGCTGACTGCAACCTGCAGCGAGGATGCACCGGGGATAACTCAACAACGGTTCCTGCTATGTCCCACTGGGCACAGCCAGGGTATTTGTCTTGTCCACCTCTATCTGTTGTCTATCCCACGTGGTATGACTGAGGTCTTTAGTTAGTCAATTCTGGAATCCCGATCGTTCATTGGTTTTGTCAGAGCATATGTTCGGCAGAGCTTTGAAGGATTCTATTATTGATTATCGATTGCTTCTTGTATATTCCTTTCCCTGTGCCATTATTATTTCTTCTTCAAATACACCTGATCTCATGGGTGGATTCTGGCTGTGGTGGCTGCTTCATTTGTTCGTTTTCGAGAACTCGTTAAGGGAATAATTGGTTGCGGTCTCCACATTAGTCCAGATGCCAAACAGCCATTTCAGGGCAAAGCGTGCTTTAGCGTCATTATGAAGTTTTTTTTTTTGGTTGATTCATCATCTCTGAGCTATCCTGAATGAGAATCAGCCGGGAGCCAGACTCGCACCCTTGAGGAATTTTTTTTAGAGGCGAAAAACAAAATGGCCACCACCGACTTTCGATAAATTCTGTTTTGGGCTATATCTTCACTTCTAATGCACTTACACACACAATTTTGGTGTCTACTACTAAGTTTCATGCGACAGACAAGGTAAACGTTGATGATTCTCTCAAGATTGGACGACAACAGATGGCGGAATTTGAATCTGGATGGCCGACAAGCTTCAACAAGACACTAACCAAGAAAGTGACCCTGATGACTTCGACCAAAAAGAGCATCAAGCTGGATGGAAGGCCAGTATATGATACCGAATTGATCTACACCCGAGTCATACGTCTCCAACAATACAGGGATATTGATATCAAGGATTTCCTCTCTTACGAACTGTCCCCTGTCCCAGCCTCCTTGTTTGATGAGAGCGGTGCGATGCGGGCTCAGTCGAAAGCAATCCTGAAGACGAAACTCCAGGTTGAGCAATCAAGTCGAATCCAAGGTGTTCCAGATGCTGTCATCATCGATGGATGCGCCATGTTATGGACTGTACATTGGCCCACAAATGGTATAGTTGAGGATTATGTGATCAACTTCATGGGAACCATCAAATACCACCTGGAGTGTTGTGACGGACACCTGATTTTCGACAGGTACATCAAAATCAGCAAGAAACAAATGACGAGATCCAGTCGCGCAGGTCATGATTTAAGTCGAAAACGTCAACTCAACTTACACACAACACTTCCAGCGCAAAAAGTGGTCCTGAATGTAGCCTACTACAAAGTTCAACTGATCGATTTGATCTGTCAGTATCTGATGACCCACATTATGGACAACCAGACCAAACTGGTGATCACCGGAAAAGATCCTACACCAGTACAAGTATGGAACAATTCCACTCTCCAGAGACAGGATCTGAAAACACACCATGAAGAAGCAGATGTCATCATCATCCATCACTTAGTTGGAATTGTGTCAGGTGTCAGTGGTAACTCACACATCAAAGTGGTCTGCGACGATACAGATGTCTTTGTCCTGTTGATTCATTTCTACCTCAAGGAAAAGATGACTGTGGATGTCAGCATGGAGAGTCCGTGTGCTGGGAGGGCGAACGTAGACATTCGCCAAACAGCACTGAAACACAAAAGCATCACCAAATAACTGCCTGCTGTACATGCTCTGACCGGATGTGATACTGTGTCGTATTTGTTTGGCATTGGAAAGGCCACAGCGCTGAAGGTACTAATGGGCGGACATCACCCCACCTTACTTGGTCAGCTGGAAGCAGACGAGGAAAAGATGATATCTGAGGCAACTACCTTCATTGCTGCCTGTTATGGTTCCAAAGTCGAAGGTGATATGTCCACACACCGGTATCAGTTGTGGAAGTCTAAGATGGCCAACTCCAAGATTACCTCTGCTCTGAAATTGAAGTCGTTGCCCCCATCGCATGATGCCTTTGTTCAACATGTACATCGCGCTCATCATCAAGTCATTATGTGGAAATCGGCCACTCAATCAGACCCTCCGAACTTGGATCCCATCAAGTATGGATGGCAAGAAGGTGAGGACGGTGCGACGTTGTGTCCAACCACACTTCCACTTGATGTGTCTGCTGCAGCAGTCACCATTCTGCAGCTGATCAAGTGTGGATGATCCACCAGCCGGCCATGTTCCACTAAGGGAGGTGTGGTTGCGTGGCTGCACAGATGTCATGTTCCAAGTTTTGCAGTTGTAATGCTGGATCAGACTGTTGTAACGAACAGACAAGGGCAGTAGCTGCTAGTCACGATGACGATGACGAAGATTGAACATAATGTAGAACATTGATTGCATCCTCAACAAAGTTAACATTTGTTTGTCTAAAAATAAAAGGTAATTCCAAAATCATATCCATGTACAAACTTACTTTAAGACAAAACCCAAATTCATAGTCAACTCTCCACATGTATCCGGATATATTTGTGTAAAAATCATATTCCAATATATAATCATCAATTCATTAATCATTGCAAGTAAGTTATTTCAGCCGTCATTGACTATTATTGTACATAGCATTAATATTATGGGTTCATCAAATTCAATTTCTCACTCGAAGTGATCAGTGGAACTGCAAAATAGCCATTTTTCATCTTAAAATGGTGGCCATCTTGAAAATATGAGACTGGTCTTAAAATATATACACCTTCAATTTTATCATTATCGGATTCCTTGACCATGAAAACATAGTAGTACACACCAAAATTGTGTGTGTAAGTGCACTAGAAGTGAAAATACAGCCCAAAACATAATTTATCGAAAGTCGGTGGTGGCCATTTTGTTTTTCAGCTCCAAAAAAAATTCCTCAAGGGTGCGAGTCTGGCACCCGGCTGATTCTGATTCAGGATAGCTCAGAGATGATGAATCAACAAAAAAAAAATTCATAATGACGCCACAACATGCTTTTTCACATTTCCGCTGAACTACCTGCTTATACGACCACGTCACATGACCAGTTGCTCGGCCTAAATTATATCGAATCATGTGATGCCTGTTGGCAGAACGCTTGGCTAATTTGATTTGTTCCAAAGGTACAGCATCGGGAGTGGAAAGGCCGTAATCTGCCGTGGGATGGCCGACTCAGCTGACCGTCGTGGCCGCTTTGACGGAACCCGACAAATTCGAACCAGGCAACCGAGATGAGTCTGACAGCTGTAACAATATATTGTTGTGGTTGACGAAATTCGCAAACCACCATTCAGGTCCCTTAGGTGAGATATCTCTGTAAGTATATGTGTAGTTAGGCCCAAACGCGTTGTTTAGAGGGAATAAATGTCATTCATGCGGGCTGCGACCCTTTTAGATAGCCGTTTTTCTTTTACTATCTTTATTTTGGACCAGCCGCCATTACTACCACCACCAACCACGTCTCAACAGCCATCACACAATAACCACCAACCACAACGCCGCTTCACAACAACAACCACCAACCACAACGCCGCTTCACAACAACAGCCACGACCTTTACCGTCACAACTCGCCACCATCGCATCACCACCATTCTTGCGCCACTTGTGGGCACCGATACTGGACTCGTGCAGGGCGCGCACCGAGCAGCGTGTTCAGAAACATCACAGACTTTCCGAAGAAAAACGGATCAAAAACGACTCACGCCCACTTCTGTTCCGTCCTATCGGTGAGCGTGGGGCGATTTGGCCCCGTCTCCAGGGCGTTGGAGCGTGGTCGCTATATGCAAATTCATGGATCAAAAAGCATTCATGCCCACTTTTCCTCGGTCCAATGGGGAGCCAGTTGGAGGTGAAGGGTCGGAGGTAAAGGGTCAAAGGTGGGGGGGGCGAAGCCACGGGGGATATAAACGGCCGCGCTCGCCAAACAGTTCAGTTCGGAGGGAGAAGTCAGCAGTTCGCAGTTGGGAGTTCGCAGTTGGGAGTTCGCGGAGCCAGTGAAGAGTTGGGACGAGTCAAGAGAGGAGACGGAGAGGGCGATCGGACGAAGCTGTGGAGAGGCGGCGGCGGCAAAGGCGGTTGAGGGGGTGCTCGCGTCGGAGTCGGGGAGCTGTGGAGGGAGAGGCCGGCGGCGCGACCGAGGTCGTGGTGGACACGCTCGTCGCGGGACCCGAGACAGGGAGATATCCTCATTTCCCCCGAGCATCAACAACCCCCTCCTGTTTCCCCCCCCCGCGCTGAGATAGTGCGACAAGGGGGCCCCTTTCCCACCCCCTACCAGACACTGTCCGCAAGGCCCGCGGAGTTGGGGCGCCACCGCCACTTTGCGTCTCATCATCAGACGGGTAGGCCCGACGCGGTCTCGGCCCCAGGCCCGCCTCATCCTTGAGGGTGGTCCTTTTCTTTTGCTTTGGGTATATGTGTTGTCGGCGCCGTCTGTGAAGTAAAATTGTATAAGTGTTGCCGTGTGCTCGGTAGTCGGATAGCTCTGCATTGTCTTCTTCTTTTATATTTGCTTTTTGTGTAATATTGTGTGTTTCTTCTCCTTTTACATTTGCTTTTGGTGTAATTGTATATGTGTGCTTTCCGTGTGCCATCGCGAAATAAATGTGAATTATGTTGAACTGTTTTCCCGTTTCGCTTCGTCTTTTCTTTCATTGAATCTCCATCTTACTTCACGTAAAGGGTTGGTAGTGGGCTGAATACGCCCGATAATTAATCGAACCGTCGAGGCCGACGATAACACCGCTCGGTTATCCCGATAGTACGGAACCGGTCGCTTAAAGTGGCCCGTGTCCGAAGTCGACCTGCGGCGAGGTGCGATCGCCCGGTCTACCCTCCGTGTGGGTACTTAGGTAGGTCGAATTTGGCGAGCAACCCTATCCCACGCGGGGGGCCGATTGGCACGATCGTGGTGAGGCCGAAAGGTCCACCCGTGACTGGTTCCCGGGTTAGTCCGAGAGGGTCACGACTGGATTGTCCGTCCGGTGGGCGACGTGCCGTGATTCGAGTTACGTGGCCGTTCGCACGCCGGTGGGCGCGAATCCGCAACACTGGTGTCAGGAGTGGGATATAAACTCATCGCCCTCCTCGCGGCACTGGTATCGGAGAACGGGAAAACGGGCTCTCCTGTCTCCAGCTAAATTCACGGGAATCGGTCCAGGGGTGAGAGGAGCGACCCCCGATTCCCTCCAAATTACGAGCGAGCTAAATTAACCCTTTGCGAGAAATAAGATGGCGTCTCAAGGCGAGCGGGAGCCGGGGGTATTAGAAATGGATGTAGAATGTGTAGAATCCATGGCTCAGGATGAAATCCCCGTGCAGGAAATGTTGATTGTGCAGGAACATGAACTCCCCCAACTGAACCCAGAGCCCGAAATAGGTGCGGCAGCGGCCGCGGTGTATGACACCTCCCCTCCCCCTCTCCACCAAAACCCTTCCCCGATCCCAGCCGAAACGGCTCACCCAAGCGCACCCGACATGGCCCAGCTATTCACCATGCTGGTAAAGATGAATGCGGAAATGAAAAACGAAATGAAAGGAATGAACAAACAAATGAACGAAAAGATGGATGCGAATGCACAGCAAATAGACGGAATGGAAACAAACATGAGGGAAGAAACTAAAAAGCTGCGGGGTGAGACGCAGAACATGGGCCGATGCCTGCAGGCGGGCATGAAGGCCGTTAGCAGGGAGCTTAAGATGGCGACTCCACGTGTGGGAGCGAACGAGCTGGAAGGGGGTGCAACGGCTGTCGGGCCCGCGGTGGAGGCGGGTGACAAAATAATTCGGGGGGCGTGTTGGGCGAGGGTCGTGACAGAAAAAGTGACGGTAATTGACGAGGGACAAACTAATTGGGGTGACAGAGACGTGCACGAGGGAGATAACAAGGGAAGAGACGGAAATGATAGTTGAGACAAGGGAGGTAAAGGGTGAAGAGGTGACTGAGTTGGCAGAGACACGGGAGATGGGAACGATAGAGGGAAGACTACACGATGAAGACGGGGTAAGTGACGCA
Source organism: Eptatretus burgeri (assembly GCF_056783735.1). Lineage (NCBI taxonomy): Eukaryota > Metazoa > Chordata > Myxini > Myxiniformes > Myxinidae > Eptatretus > Eptatretus burgeri. The sequence goes on along the minus strand of NC_140966.1, from coordinate 110,933,973 downwards.
CACACACACACGGAGGTAGTGGAGGACAATGGGGGTGAGCTCGCGGAGCGTGTAGGGACCCAGTGCGAGCAGCGGGATGGCCTCCTCCAGGAACGAGGGGAGGGAGTATGCCTCCTTGAGGCGAGTCACGACCAGGTGGGTTCGGTCGTGCTTTGCGAGGTTGAGGGGACGAGTGCTGTGGACAGGTGCACGGACAGCTTGGGGGGTATAGAGGCCCCGGAGACCCTTGTGGGGACACGAATCCCCAGTGCAGTTGTCCCTGTGTGTGTGGTGCAAGGTGTGAGTGCGTCCCCGTGTGTGGAAGCGACCCCGTGTGTGAGTGGTGTGGTGGCGACTGTGCCGGAGTACGTGCTTCCCAGCACGCCGTGTGTAAAAGGGGCACCGCAAGTGGAAGAGGCCGTGTGTGTGGATGAAACGGCCAGTATGGATGAACCACCGCGGGTGAGTGCCCCCGCGTGTGTGAGTGAGGCACGGTGTGTGGATGAGGCACTGCGGGTGAGTGCCCCCGCGTGTGTGAGTGGTGTGGTTTGTGTGAGGGAAATGGCACGAGTGAGTGAAAGGCCGCGAGTGAGGGGAGCCACGTGTGCAAGGGTAATGGCATGCGTGAGTGAACGGCCGAGTGCAAGGGAGACCGTGTGTGTGAGAGAGCGGTATGTAAGGGAGATGTCGGTGGGCATGCGTGAACATGCAGCCGCGTCTCCCGGTGTGAGTTTAATGGTGAGGTGTGTTAGCGTCGTAACACGCGGGAGTGCGTGTGTCGAATGGCGACGACGGCGACATGTGAGGAAAGGAAGCCGAGTAGCGGCTGTAGTTGTTTCGGGGACCGTGCCGGGTTCACCCAGCAGTGAGCACGAGGTCCGTGCTGTGCAACGCACGAGGCCCCCACGTGCTCGCTTGCGAGAGTGAAGTCCCGGTCCGGAAACGCACGCGGTGGATTTGCCGATCCTGCGGACGGACGAAGTTTAGGCAGGATTATGGATTTGGACCGGACGGGTTCTCCACGCGATCGTGTGTGTTAAGCTCCAACGGGCAAAGCACATGTGTTCACATGGGGAACCCCTCGAGACGTGGGGCTTGTGTTTTTTTTATGCGCACAGTGACGTCATGGCTGCACGTGGGGTTGGAATCCGGCAGGAGGGGTATCCCTGCCGGATGGTACCGTCCAAGGAGGGACGAGGAACACGTGCAGCTGCATGACATCACGGGCAGGTGCAAAGTGCGCGAGCTGCGAGTTGCCGCGCTGGTGCTGCGCATGAAAAAAAAAAAAAAAAAAAAAAAAAAGCAAGCCTCACTTTCGGGTGCACAGGATTCCTGGGCAAGGGGTGGAAGACCCCCTTGGCCAGGGCACAGGATGGAAACTAGTTAGGGGGAAGGGTTAGCTTAGTTAGACCGACTTCATGGGGCAGGGGTAAGTCCTCATGGAGTCCGTGGAATGGATTAGTTAGAGGGATTTAGATGAGCTTTAGGTGGGGAAATAAAAGTTATTTTTTTGAGTTAGAAGACAGTGACAGACTTTGGATGTGTAGAGTTGACGTAGTTTAGCTACGTAGTGTTAAAAGGAACGTGCTATAGTGTAAGGGACGACGTGGGAGCACGAGTTAGTTAGGGGAAGTAGTTAGGAGGATGGCAGAGTTCAGCGGTGTGTGTGTTGAAAAGTTGTGAGGTGAGTACATGATGAGTGAGTGAGGCCAGCGGGTCTGTGTGAGTGGAGCGAATGGGGACTGCATGGTGCGATGAGTGATTGGGGGGAGGAGTGACTCCCGCCCAAGGGACCCCGGGGTCAGTGTAGAGTGAGTTAGGGGGTTAGTTAAATTTACAAAATGGAGGTCGTTTTGTTGTTGGTGGGAGTGTAGGCTCGAAACCCGTTTGGAGGGGTGCAGGAGCCCTGTTGACGGGCTGGGAGCGTGGCTGCGAAAAGTGAGTATCGCTGAGTGGGTACCCCGGGCACCACGCTAGTCGGCCGTAGTAGGCCAAGGGCCCATGGGGGGCCGGGATAGCGTAGTGGGCACGGGTGCGCCTGCTTGGTGCGGGGGCCCGGGGCGCCATTGGCCGCGTGGGCAGTGTTGTGGGCACAGGTGACCCTCGGAAAGGGGCCTGGGAAGCCAGCCTGCCACGTGTGCGTTTCAGGGGAGGTGCCATGGGGGGCACTCCCCGGTGTTAGGGAGCTGGTAGGCTCGGAGGCAGTGTAGTGCCCGGGGGTGCCATTGCGGAAGATTCGGCAGAGGGTCGTGCCTGCCAAAGGGAGCCACGTGTCCCAGCCATGAGACCGTGTGAGGGCACGGAGAGAAAATTGGGGGGCGAGGCCCGAAATTGTAAGGACACCAACACAGGCGACGGGAATCTGGGTTGTTAGAACCAATAGTTTAAGCGCGAGGCGCTTGTTGAAAGCCCCGGGGTAGTTTAACAGTTAAATGGTTAGGGTAGATTAGGAGATGTACCCCTCCGCACCATCCATCCCCTCGCTCTCGTTGTGGGCCGCTGGACCCACTTTGGTTATAGATCGCCGAACTCTGGGGAGGCCATCCTGAGGCTTCATTGGGCCTCGACACGGGACGCTAGCTCTCCCTTGTTCCCCTCCGGGAAGGGAACGTAGGGGTTGGGAGTAGGCGAGGTGACAGGATAGGTTAGCCGAACAAAGACGATAAAGGGGGTTAGGGGACGATTTATAGTGGGGAAGTAAAAATAAAAAAATAAGTTGGGGCTAAATTGGGGTTTGACAAATTAAGGGAGTGGGTATAGACAGTGACAGGCAAAGGCGATAGGTTGGGAGGGAGACCGTAGGGTAGGTCCGAGCCCGCCTTCCGAGTGGCCAGCACCACCGCACTCCCTCCACCAACCTCCACTGAACGGCAAAGGCTGGCCAGCTTCATCTGCTGGCTGTGTTGCTGTAAGGCCGTGCCGGCCCACTTCATCTGCCGGCTGGCTGTTTTTCTTCAAGGCCTGTGCCGGCCCACTTCATCTGCCGGATGGCTGTTTTTCTTCAAGGCCTGTGCCGGCCCACTTCATCGGCAGCTGTTGTTTTGCTGCAAGGCCTGTGCCGGCTGGATCGTCTGCAGCTGCTGTGCTGCAAGGCCTGTACCGGCCGGATCATCTGCAGCTGTGGTACTTCAAGGCCTGTGCCGGCCAGTTCATCTGCCGGCTGTGTTTGCCTGCAACGGCCTGGTTCTGCAGGCTGTGTTTGCCTGCTGCCTTTGCCATGCCATGCCCACTGCCCCTGTTCACCAGCCCCCGTTCAATTTTTGCTTTGCCCCCCCCCCCCCTGTTCATTGCCATGTGCGCCAGGATCAAGGCAACAGTTTGCAAGCTGCAAGAACTGCCCTGTTGGCAGCTACAACACGGGCCTGCAGTGGCGGCCCGTGCACCGTGTTTGTGTTCATCCATCCATTCGTTGTGTTCATTGCGTGTGCCACTTGAGCTGGCACGGAGACTACGTTTGTGCAGCCCATGCACCGTTGTGGTTCACTGCGTTCAGTTCAAAAGGGAAGGCCTTGGACTGCGTGTGAGCAGCCGGCCACGTTCCCTGTCACCTGCATTGTTTGAGTCAGAGACTGCATGCGAGCAGCCTGGCTCCCTGCTTACTGCTTTCTTTTTGCAGAGTTCAGTGATCCTGGGCCATGGTTTAGTGTAAAATTTGTAAGTTAAGGTTAAGATGTACTGTACATATGAGTGCGCCCCCGGCATGTATGTCTTAGCGCCGGCAATTTTATTTAAGTCGTCCGTGTGAGTGAGTTTGTTTAGGTAGTTACTCAGCCCTCAGGTTATTTATTTTGGGGACACGAATACCATGAATGTCGCACTCAGGGATCCGTAGGTAAAATGTACTAGGGGAAAACTACACATGATGGCACACGAAAATTTGACGACTCGGGACGAGTCTGTAAAAAGGGGAGGAGGTAGTGTTGTGGTTGACGAAATTCGCAAACCACCATTCAGGTCCCTTAGGTGAGATATCTCTGTAAGTATATGTGTAGTTAGGCCCAAACCCGTTGTTTAGAGGGAATAAATGTCATTCATGCGGGCTGCGACCCTTTTAGATAGCCGTTTTTCTTTTACTATCTTTATTTTGGACCAGCCGCCATTACTACCACCACCAACCACGTCTCAACAGCCATCACACAACAACCACCAACCACAACGCCGCTTCACAACAACAGCCACGACCTTTACCGTCACAACTCACCACCATCGCATCACCACCATTCTTGCGCCACTTGTGGGCACCGATACTGGACTCGTGCAGGGCGCGCACCGAGCAGCGTGTTCAGAAACATCACAGACTTTCCGAAGAAAATGGATCAAAAACGACTCACGCCCACTTCTGTTCCGTCCTATCGGTGAGCGTGGGGCGATTTGGCCCCGCCTCCAGGGCGTTGGAGCGTGGTCGCTATATGCAAATTCATGGATCAAAAAGCATTCACGCCCACTTTTCCTCGGTCCAATGGGGAGCCAGTTGGAGGTGAAGGGTCGGAGGTAAAGGGTCAAAGGTGGGGGGGGCGAAGCCACGGGGGATATAAACGGCCGCGCTCGCCAAACAGTTCAGTTCGGAGGGGAGAAGTCAGCAGTTCGCAGTTGGGAGTTCGCAGTTGGGAGTTCGCAGAGCCAGTGAAGAGTTGGGACGAGTCAAGAGAGGAGACGGAGAGGGCGATCGGACGAAGCTGTGGAGAGGCGGCGGCGGCGAAGGCGGTTGAGGGGGTGCTCGCGTCGGAGTCGGGGAGCTGCGGAGGGAGAGGCCGGCGGCGCGACCGAGGTCGTGGTGGAGACGCTCGTCGCGGGACCCGAGACAGGGAGATATCCTCATTTCCCCCGAGCATCAACAACCCCCTCCTGTTTCCCCCCCGCGCTGAGATAGTGCGACAAGGGGGCCCCTTTCCCACCCCCTACCAGACACTGTCCGCGAGGCCCGCGGAGTTGGGGCGCCACCGCCACTTTGCGTCTCATCATCAGACGGGTAGGCCCGACACGGTCTCGGCCCCAGGCCCGCCTCATCCTTGAGGGTGGTCCTTTTCTTTTGCTTTGGGTATATGTGTTGTCGGCGCCGTCTGTGAAGTAAAATTGTATAAGTGTTGCCGTGTGCTCGGTAGTCGGATAGCTCTGCATTGTCTTCTTCTTTTATATTTGCTTTTTGTGTAATATTGTGTGTTTCTTCTCCTTTTACATTTGCTTTTGGTGTAATTGTATATGTGTGCTTTCCCTGTGCCATCGCGAAATAAATGTGAATTATGTTGAACTGTTTTCCCGTTTCGCTTCGTCTTTTCTTTCATTGAATCTCCATCTTACTTCACGTAAAGGGTTGGTAGTGGGCTGAATACGCCCGATAATTAATCGAACCATCGAGGCCGACGATAACACCGCTCGGTTATCCCGATAGTACGGAACGGGTCGCTTAAAGTGGCCCGTGTCCGAAGTCGACCTGCGGCGAGGTGCGATCGCCCGGTCTACCCTCCGTGTGGGTACTTAGGTAGGTCGAATTTGGCGAGCAACCCTATCCCACGCGGGGGGCCGATTGGCACGATCGTGGTGAGGCCGAAAGGTCCACCCGTGACTGGATCCCGGGTTAGTCCGAGAGGGTCACGACTGGATTGTCCGTCCTGTGGGCGACGTGCCGCGATTCGAGTTACGTGGCCGTTCGCACGTCGGCGGGCGCGAATCCGCAACAATATATTCAGTACATGTCCCCAAGAGGTCGTTCCAGTGGCATCAGATGCATGCATCAGGTGTTACAATGTAGTCCAAGCAGTGACAAGTGCCCTTGCAACATGAAATTTTATTTAACTTTTAAACTACACAAGTGTAAACGCTGTGACTTGTGAGAATGAAATTGCATGAATCGCGCACCTTTTTCATGTCCTTGGTAAACTTGAATACGGTCGGTACTGCATAATCTCGGAGACGGGTCGTTTGGCCGGTTTTGTCGAAGCAGAAGTCCTCAAAATGGTCCGAACAGAGGACGGCTGATTTGGAGGGCACGTAGTTGGCTCTCTTCATGTTCGCCAGCCATTGTTTCATGATATTTGGACGACTTCTGGGAAATCTGGAATGGACGTGCAGTAACGAGTTTCCCGAATACCGTACAAGCAAAATTGGTCAAAATCAGCATACAGACAACACAATGCAATTGACACATCGTAGTCACTTAAACACAAAGGCATCATAACTGCCAGGGCTAACCACGATATTGCTCGTGAATCCGCTCCACTCACACAGGCTCTCCTGGGCTCCCTCAATAACACTGGCCAACAAGTCAGTTTCATCGGATATAATGATATGTGGGTTAGATAGCTCTTGGGACGCTGATTCTAAATCTGTTTTGGTTTTCCTCTCGCACGTCTAGTGTTCATGATGAGACCAATCGAATGTGAAAGGTTATTGCCTTAATTATAATTGACGGAGGTGGTTCATGCGAGGAGGGCGCACGAAATGCTGTTGGTTCCTTTGCCAATGCTACCACGGATCATTACATCAGACATGACTGGCATCAAGAAGCACATACGAGCCAGGAATGAACAGCCTCCAATGTTTTCCGTTAGTTGATCCGGAGGAGATTTTCCTGCCACCTCTCCGCATTAAGCTCGGTTTAATGAAGAATTTTGTAAAAGTGATGGGTAACATGAATTTGAGAGCGTTTCAGTACGTCGTTGAGAAATTTCCAAACATCATTGCCTTGACAATGAAGGGGGGAATCTTTGTGGGGCCCCCAAATCAGGGAGGTTTTACAGGATGAAGGCTTTATTTAAAGAAAACTTGAATGTCTAAGAACTAAAAGCATGGCAGGCTTCAAATGGATTTGTGGAAACTTCTTGGGTAACCACAAGTCTGCCGCATACAAGATGGAGTCCGGAAACTGCTCGATGCATATCAAGATTTCAAAAAACTGGTCAAGAAAAGTGGTTTGTTCACATCTTTGATGAGAGAGGAAAAAAAAAAAGTTTGATTTTGTCGACCGGTGCTTTGCCTTTGCTGTCATTCAGAGCTGTCGGCACGCTCGGCCGGGCACAGTCTTCAAGAGGAAGACCAGCATAGCTCCATAGCGAAGACCAGCACTCCATCGAGCTATAAACAAAGGTATTATCTGTGAGTAGCTCTGATTTTCCAAGGAAAGAATTGTATCAATGGAGGAGTCCCAGTCTGCAGCTGGCTTTGGAGGTGAGCTTTGCCGTGTAGTCAGCCCGGGAAAGGTCATGGCTGAAGGTGAGCAACAGAGTTCAAGAGACTGAATCTCTTCCAGTGGATGACGAAAGAAATAGATAGGTGGGTTCGTTAGGTAATGATTCTGGACTGGACTGAGTCTGAGATTTTTGAGGATTGAAGGATGTTTTCTAATTATTCGACCAGTGGAGAGATATATGTATATGCATGCAGCTGCTGTCTGCCGAGCAGAGGGATGGGGTACTATACGGCTCGATGTGGAATCATCTTCACAAAGGTAAAGAGTGTTGTGATGAATATAAATGAGGAACAAAACTGGGCCCTAAACATTGCCGTGTGGAACTCCAGCCTCCGTTAGAAGGGGGTACGAGTATCCTTGTCCAGATTCGTGAAAAAAGAAGAATTTTTGAGGAAGCTTCCCAACACTTGAGGTTGTGGTGGCTGCAATCTTATTTCTACTATAAATGGATGATGATTATGATGATGATGATGATGATGATGATGATGATGATGTGTGTGTGATGTTTTTGTGGAGGGTTCCACTGGAGCTTTCTGATGTGGAATGTGATACACCAAAATGATATTCATTACCTCCTGAGTTGATTAGGCTTTAGCCTAATTAATTACAAGGAATCGAGAAGAATCCGCATGCTTTAAACGCATGTAGCTTAATACGTCCTTCCATGGCATTCTAATTACAAAACTAGAGGGGCAGCACTCGGTAGAGTGCAAAACCTCCGCCGCTAATACTGCAAGGTCACTCAAGTGAACCTGATATCCTATTCATTCAATTTGACGTCAACAGTGCTCACAGAGTTATAGTTTGCAACTTTCCCGTTTACTTTTACATACTCAATTCATTCGTCATAACTAGATTCCTTGAGACAGAAATTGATTTTACGTGGCTATATCCACCTGAAGTTCCAAAATCAGCCGCAATTATAATTTTGGCATGTTTTTTGTTGGAAAAAACTTATAACATGTAGAAATGCAAAAAAAAAAAAATCGAAATTTTGTTGAAAAAAAAGTTGCAAAATTTTTTTTTCTCTAACAATTTTTTTTTTTGGGGGGGGGGGGGGTTGGAGATCACTTAAAACATGTAGAAATGCAATAAAAAAAATTCAAATTTTTTTCAAAATGGCCGCCATAGCAGCCATATTGGATTTTGGACCAAGTCCATAATCTAATGGCATGATCCTTGGACCATACCTAACCTCCCCCCCCACCAAGTTTTGTCGAAATCCGTCGAGGAGTTTTTCCGTAATACTGTTCACAAACAAACAAACAAACAAACAAACAGAAAGCGGTGAAAACAGTAACCTCCATCAATCTTCGAAGATGGCGGAGGTTAATAAACTGAAAGGGCACTCGGAAGAGCGCATATCTCTGCCCCGCAATGCCTGATCCAGGAGAACATATCTGGTCCAATACATTTTTCAAATATCATGCTATATATCGTTTTTGGTGCGAACGCTCAATGGTGAAATCACTTTAAAAATTAAATAACTCTTGTACCTGGATCCGGAATTTCAACAAAATTGAATCAATTCGCCCTCGTCACAGACCCAGCCTGTCCACTAAGTTTCAACCAAACCCGTCCACAACTTTTTGAGATACCATGCTATATATAGTTTTTGGCCCGATCAGTCAATGAAGAATCATGAAAAAAAAAAAATTATCTGGTCGGCGGATCCGGATCCGAATCTTCACCAATATCTAATCAGTTCATCCGTGTCACACATCCAAGCTGCCCACCAAATTTCATCCGGATCAGTCCCAAACTTTTTGAGACATCCTGCACACAAACAAACAAGAAAAAAGACGTCGTGCAGAGCACAATACTTGCAAAATCCACCCCCCTCTCCAAAGGTTGCCATGGAGACATCAAATTGTCCATTTTGTTTCATTCAGATTAAAATTGACAATCTTAATCAATTTTAATCCAATTAGCCTGAGCTTTGACTATTTTTCAGATCGAAATTGATAATTTTAGAAATGTGACCGCCAAATGACCTTTGGCCTCAAAATCAATCGGCTTCTGGGTCGAGACAAACTCTACACTTTGGTAAAGTTTAACGATAATCTGTTTGCAATTGCGACCTGCAGGCAACTAACAGACAAAGAAAGACAGACAGACAGAATAACAAGAAGAAGACGTCGTGCAGAGCACGGTACTTGCAAAATCCATCAAACAAATTCGACCTCAAAAATAATTGGCGGTTGAATTCAATGACCAAATTTGCAACTCCTCTTCAAACTTCAAGTGAATCGGATGAAAATTGACAATTTCCGAAATTTGGCCGACGTTCACCTTTTGGCCTGAAACTTCAACCGGTTTTAGGGAAAGAACAAGAAAGAATAAGTAACTGGTATCGCTCTATAGGGTTAGACAAGATGCATATCATTAGTAGCACATATTCCTAATGTTTACGAAATGTAAATCCAACCACAAAACGAATGAATGGGACTGTAAGCAAGGTGAATGCCACTTACCGGTGAAATGTGACTCCTGTTCTCCTTTGATCAGGACCATCGCGGTTTGCACAATCGTAAGCAGCACACGATGGCATTTGATAAACACTAAAAAGAACACTTTTTTTTGTTTGTTTTCCAAGCAGGGAATGGAATTAAAATTGTTGGCAGGAAGGTGGAATTCTCATCGGAAATACGCAACGTGAAGTATGTATGTTAACGCAATCGGGATCTCCTGTGTTGTGGGTGAAGCAATATGGCGGGTGGCGCGCTTCCGGTGGCTTCAAGACCACTCGAACAATCAGCATTAGGCAACCTAGCCGGTGTGTCGAGATCAGCTACTGTGACAGGGGTAAGAAAAGAAGAGGCAGATTACATGATACCAATTAGGCATACTATTTTCATGTGATAACAGCCATTCAAAAACAACTTGACGACTACAAATCATTTGTAAATTATACTCGGCGAAACATTATTGGTAAAACTTCTCTGCAGGCTATGGACAATCAGTTTTATAACGTCCAATACACGTCTCGCTCGGTGGGAACAATACATGCAGTTGCTTCTTTTGAGGGCTCTCAAGATGGCAGCGCTTTGACTTCAGCGTTCAGAAGTGACGTCCAATGCAGTTCGTATGGAGATCGACGCTGCAATCAAGCGGGGGGGGGGGGGGGTGACATGTGCTTGCCGACATTGCTTGCTGTTGAAGCCAAACCACCGCCATCTTGCTCCCGACAAAGGAGTGAACCGCTGACGAGGTGGCCACTGATCTCGACACACTGGACAGGTTGCCTAACGCTGATTGATCAAGTAGTCTTGAAGCCACGTGACGCGTACCATCCGCCAGCCATATTGCTTCACCCCCCTCCCGTTGCGTGAATACACGAACATGCTTCACATTGCATATTTCTGACAATTACAGCTTCGTTCTTGATTTTATTCCATTCCCGGTGTGAAAAAAAAAGTGTTATGTTAGGATTTATCAAATGCCATCGTGTGCTGCTTCCGGTTGTCCAAACGGTGACAGTCCTGATCAAAGGAGAAGAGAAATCATGCGTCATTGCTAAGTGGCGTTCACTTTACCAACTTTACCCACATTCATTCCTTTTGGGGTTGGCTTTGCATTTTGAATACATTTATAATATGTGCTCCCGATAATATGCATATTGTCAAACCGTATAGAGAGGGATAACGGTTACTTAGTCTTTCCTGTCGTTTCCCCTAAAACGGCTGAAGTTACAGGTGAAACTAGAACGCCACTCGGTGGAGCAGATACCTTCGCCAGGCTGAACAGTTTACGTTTTCTATCCTACTGAAAGGCCACATCTGCATCCGGACCTTCACGCAAGTCTCATCAGCTTGTTCTTGTCACCGACCCAACCTGTCACAAAGTTTTGTTCGAATCCGTCCATAACTTCTTGAGATGTCAAGCTGTATATCTTTTGGCCCCATCTCTCAATGGTGAAGAATTGGTATAAAAATTCTATCGTCCGCATCTTCACCAAAATCTAATAAATGAGTCTTTCTCACACACCCAGCCTGTCCACCAAGTTTCGGCCGAATCCATCCATAACTTCTAGAGATATCCTGCTCACAGACAGACAGACAGACAGAGAGACAGAAAGATAGGGGTGAAAACATAACCTCCATTGACATTCGATGGCGGGGGTAAAAATTTAAAGATTCTCCTCTGCATCTTCACCAAAATCAAATCAAATTGTCCTTCGTAGACACCCAACCTGTCCACCAAGTTTAATCTAAATCAGTCCGTCAAAATAAAGACAAATTACTGCAACGTCATCCTAAGAAGGAGGCCAGATGTACGCGCGCACACACACACACACACACACACACACACACACACACACACACACACACACACACACACACACACACACACACACACACACACACACACACACACACACACACACACCACGCTCATTTCAGCCCAGAACCTCTCCAAACGGAGGATCCACAATCCCGGTCGCAGGTCCACATCAGTAGATTACTCGACATAAATGGACCCACAACCTCAAAGTTGTGTCCAGATAGTCCGTCAACACAGCAATGTCATATTGTTGCGAATCTGGAAGCCATGAGCACACAACATACAGGTCCTATAGATCAGTTATATCGGTAAGTATGTGTTTTATAGATAGTTTCCTTTCCCTTGTCTAATGGGTAAATAAATGTTCATGCGCTGTGAGTTACTTTTGATAGTTAGGATTTCCTTTTATTTGTAACACCACCAGCAATGACAGCAACAATGACAGCAGCGGATTACTACGGCTCTGCAGAGAACAACAACAACAACAACAACCCTCTGCTCCCGGATTCTCCGCGCGCTCAGTGGGGGAGGGGTCATGCCCCCACCCACCGATGCGCTGGGCAGCGCGCCGAGTGGGGGAGGGGTCGAGCCGTGCTGGAGCGCATAAAAAAGGGAGTCAGTCAATCGGTTTGGGCTGGTCTGGAGCCTGGGCTGCTGGTCTTGGTCGTTGTCACCTCTTCTTCCTCCTCCTCCTCACGAGCGAGAGCTTGAGAGACGCCAGTCCCCGACAAGGACTGCAAGGGTTGGGCGCCGTGTCTCTCTCGGCGAACGGGTGAGCTTGAGACACCATGCCCCCCCCCCCGCAAGAACTGCAAGGGTCGCTCGCCGGTGTCTGGGTTTGGCTCGCCTCTCGCTGGTGCCCGGGTCGACGCGAAGACCACACGAGGTGGACAGGTCCGAGATAGACCCTGGTCTTCAGCTAGTCCTATCCCTCCGAGCTGAAGGCCTCAATAAAGGCTGTAGCTACTACTTCTTTGGGTGTGTGCGTATGTGTGTTCGTGGCACCAGTCAGCTAAGTAGTGAAATGTATAAGTGCTTTTTGCCTGTATATACGTGCATTTATTAATATTCGGTTTAGCTCTGCCCTTATGTGCTCCCCTCATCCCCCCATTGTAAATAAATATCCCCATTTGTGAAATGGTTCAGCTCGTTCGTGTCTATTCCTTCATTGGCTTCGCGTGCTGCGTGTTGGAAAATTAGCCAGGCCGTTGCCGTTGTAACGGGATATTTGGAACCGACGGATCTCGGCGATCAAACCGCTCGGATCGCACACGGAACAGGTACGCTAAGCGGCTCGTTCCTTACGGGAGCCATCGAGGGTGAATTTCCCCGGTAGGTTGGACCACGTGGGTATTTAGGTAAATTGAAATTGGCAATCGACCCTACCCCATGTGGTCTGTCTGTTGGCGAACTTCGGTCCAAAAAGGGACCCGTACTTTTCCGAAAAGGTACGATCTGAATTCCGAGCTATCGGTCGAGCCGACTCTGCAGCTCCATCTGGAGGTCATGCTCGTGGCTGACGCCCGGCCACGCAACAATATCCTTATTCAAACTTATGTAATTATTATTTTATTTAAAATATTACAACATATTAATAACTTAATCATACACCACTATACATGATAATATTGTTGCGGGTCGGGGGTCGGGTGAGAAGACCACAAGGGGGAGAAGCTATGTCGGGTTCCCACCAGACTCTCAGGAATCGCAGGCCGTCACACACGGATAACTCCGTGACGCGGAGGGTCGCTAACCGACCGTGAACGCCAATAACTCAACCACGTGACCTAGGGTCCTCCGTCGAAACCAGTTACCTTCATTAATCACGTGACCTAATTACAGGGGGACACGCCCTCAGTACGCCTTGTCCGAACCGGATCACCTTACCGGATCAGATGCAGCCGAGCGACACTGCCAAGGACGTACCGACTAGAAGAACGGATCGTTGGGAATAAAGTCCCGGCTAGGCTAGGATACAGACAATGCTGGATCAATGAAAGAAAAGACAAAAATGAGCTGGGAACATTTCTACGAATAATTTATTAACAGGCAGGTGAGGAAAGATATGTGGCATAGTGAATGGAGTTTATTGTTATGTGTGTACAGTAGGGATAGAAAGAAATGTGTGGTGAGACAACAAAACAAGCAGACACAGAACAGACCGATATATCTTCTGCAATCTTCACTTTAAGCTAGGACTGGCACGCGCGCGCGCACACACACACACACACACACACACACACACACACACACACACACACACACACACACACACACACACACACACACACACACACACACACACACACACACACACACACACACACACACACACACACACACACACACTGATAAAGAGGAGTTAATTACAAAAAAGGAGAGGAGATGAGGCCAATGGTCTTGTAATACCTTGCATGGTTGACCGACCAGGCTACCCAGTATGTTTTGGGGGGACGCTCCACTGAACGCTCCCTCCTTGAGAGTTGGCGCGTCGTCTCGTGCTTGGCTATGGTGTCGGCGCAGCGCATGCACCGATCCAGAGAAAGGGCGAGGCCGTCTAGCGTGAGGAAGGACTTTAGGTGGAGCCAGGTGAGTGGGTTGTGCCGTAACCCAGCGGCAAGAGGCAGTCGCAATTAGGTGGGTGGGTGGAGAAGGTGGAGTCAGCACACGAGGTCAAAGGTCGAGAGACAGGCAGATGGAGTAGGCGGATTCAGACGGCGAATGTAGGGATTCCAGAGAGAGGAAGGCGGAGATCAAGAGTGAGTGGGTGGAGTGGCAGACAGGACTGGCGGAGCAGCAGGCGCATGCTGATATCGATCAAAGGCCAGACAAAGAGGAGGAGGATGACGACGGACGGCTTCGCGATCCGTACTTTACAGGGACAGGGTGGGGCGTCGCCCCAAAGCAATGCATAGTCATCCGAATCGTGCATTCCGATTGGGCCCTGGCCCTGCGCTGCCTGGCTCCCATGGCTGGAAGCGGCCTCATTGGTCCATCCGGTGAGACATCGCCGAGCTGTGGAATTGTCTTGCTCCGAACACCGCAACATGATATGAACCGCCTCACACCAAACTCCCGGGCCGTGCTCTCGGCGAGGCCGAGGGCCGTGCCGGTCAATGTGCCCGCTCCGTGGCATTCCACGCGGCCTGAGCAATCTGGGCCGTGCATCTGCGCCTCCGCTTGGTGGCGGCTCCGTCAAGGCGTAGGTGCGGGAAGATATTGTTGGCCGAGGTGGCGAGCGAAGATCGATGGCAGAATGGTAAGACCCGAATGAAGAAGTGCGCTATGCGTGCCCCGTACAGTGCGATGGGAATCATCACGGGGCTGCGCACGGGTCCGCTATCGTGCATGCGGTTATTACCTTCACATTCTGCGAAAGGTTATGTTTTGGTCGGCGTGTATTTATTTATTTATTTATTTATTTATTTATTTGTAATCTTGCGATTCGTATAACTCAAAAAGTGTTAAACCGAATTGCATGAAATTTGGTGGGATGATTGGTTATTAGCCAGGAAGCATTCGATTACATTTTGGGATCGTTCGGGTCAAAGGTCAAGGTCAAGGTCACGAAAAGGTCAAAATCGTCTTTTTACGATAACACGGTCAATTTTTATTCAATTTGCATGCAACTAACGCCAAAATGTTCAGAATTCAACGCCTCATCTTGTGATATGCAATATGACACAATGACGCCCATACTCTTGTTACCGGTTAGGGGTCAAAGGTCAGGGGGGTCACGACCTTGAAAAATATGTGATTTTTGTCATAACGCGGTCAATTCTTGTCCGCTTTACATGAACCCAGCACCAAAATGTTCAGAATTTAATGCCCAATCTTGTGACACAATGACATCATAACACATGTCACCGGTTGGGGTAAAATGTCGGGGGGGGGGGTCACGCCCTTGAAAAATATGCGGTTTTCGGCATAACTCAGTCAATTCTTATTCGATTTGCATGAAACCAGCATCAAACCAGTTCCCCACACTCATACCAAGAACAAAAAAAGTAGTGGCGGCGAAGGTATGCGCTCTATGAGTGCCCGTTCTAGTTTATCACAGTGGTGATCCTCACAGACATCTGCCTGAGCGCGGTGGTGGCCCCAGTCTGTGTCATGGATTGGATATAAATCAGGGTTTAAAAGAGCGTGTCACGCGCATCCTGTACAGCGTTGGAATTTAATGTATGGTTCTACTATTCCTTTAGACACAGTAATCTTGCAGCGGAGAGTTTTTTTCCATCGTGTGGTTGATGCGTCTTTTGGTGTCCGTGAGGACATTCAAACGTACCATGGCGGTGGAAAGGAAGATAGAGATATAATCAGACCTAATATAACTATGAGACCTACACAACGCACTTCGTCTCATTTACCCATTAGACATGAGGGAAAGGTCTAACTGCATGTAAATTAATGAAATAACTGTCTGGGGATCGCTGACGTTGGGTGCCATTGCCTTAGAGGCATGCGGTTTTGAGACCCGCAACAATATATTAAGCGATAAACTCTTTATCTGATAGACATGTCCATAACAAAGCACCTCCATCTAAAAATAGATGCAAACTGTCATTAATAACCATTTTTAACATGCTGAACTGTGTATCTCAGCAACCACCAACAAATTATTATCTTGCCAAAACGAAGTTTTTGCAAGATATGTTAGTCAGCTTGTATGTTTTTCAGTCAGCACGGGCCGATCGCTCGCTCAGGGTGACGGGGCACGGGCCGCTCGCTCGCTCAGGGTGACGGGGCACGGGCCGCTCGCTCGCTCAGGGTGACGGGGCACGGGCCGCTCGCTCGCTCAGGGTGACGGGGCACGGGCCGCTCGCTCGCTCGCTCAGGGTGACTGGGCATGGGCCGCTCGCTCGCTCGCTCAGGGTGACGGGGCACGGGCCGCTCGCTCGCTCGCTCAGGGTGACTGGGCATGGGCCGCTCGCTCGCTCGCTCAGGGTGACGGGGGAAGGGCTGCTCGCTCGCTCAGGGTGACGGAGCACGGGCCGCTCGCTTGCTCACTCAGGGTGACGGGCACGGGCCGCTCGCTCGCTCAGGGTGACGGGCACGGGCCGCTCGCTCGCTCAGGGTGACGGGGCACGGGCCGCTCGCTCGCTCGCTCAGGGTGACGGGGCACGGGCCGCTCGCTCGCTCAGGGTGACGGGGCACGGGCCGCTCGCTCGCTCAGGGTGACGGGCACGGGCCGCTCGCTCAGGGTGACGGGGCACGGGCCGCTCGCTCGCTCGCTCAGGGTGACGGGGCACGGGCCGCTCGCTCGCTCAGGGTGACGGGGCACGGGCCGCTCGCTCGCTCAGGGTGACGGGCACGGGCCGCTCGCTCGCTCAGGGTGACGGGGCACGGGCCGCTCGCTCGCTCGCTCAGGGTGACGGGGCACGGGCCGCTCGCTCGCTCGCTCAGGGTGACGGGGCACGGGCCGCTCGCTCGCTCGCTCAGGGTGACGGGGCACGGGCCGCTCGCTCGCTCGCTCAGGGTGACGGGGCACGGGCCGCTCGCTCGCTCAGGGTGACGGGGCACGGGCCGCTCGCTCGCTCAGGGTGACGGGGCACGGGCCGCTCGCTCGCTCAGGGTGACGGGGCACGGGCCGCTCGCTCGCTCGCTCAGGGTGACGGGGCACGGGCCGCTCGCTCGCTCGCTCAGGGTGATGGGGCACGGGCCGCTCGCTCGCTCGCTCAGGGTGACGGGGCACGGGCCGCTCGCTCGCTCGCTCAGGGTGACGGGGCACGGGCCGCTCGCTCGCTCATGGTGACGGGCCGCTCGCTCGCTCGCTCGCTCATGGTGACGGGCCGCTCGCTCGCTCGCTCAGGGTGACGGGGCACGGGCCACTCGCTCGCTCGCTCAGGGTGACTGGGCACGGGCCGCTCGCTCGCTCAGGGTGACGGGGCACGGGCCGCTCGCTCGCTCAGGGTGACGGGGCACGGGCCGCTCGCTCGCTCAGGGTGACGGGGCACGGGCCGCTCGCTCGCTCAGGGTGACGGGGCACGGGCCGCTCGCTCGCTCAGGGTGACGGGGCACGGGCCGCTCGCTCGCTCGCTCAGGGTGACGGAGCACGGGCCGCTCGCTCAGGGTGAAGGGGCACGGGCCGCTCGCTCGCTCGCTCAGGGTGAAGGGGCACGGGCCGCTCGCTCGCTCGCTCAGGGTGACGGGGCACGGGCCGCTCGCTCGCTCAGGGTGACGGGGCACGGGCCGCTCGCTCGCTCGCTCAGGGTGACGGGGCACGGGCCGCTCGCTCGCTCGCTCGCTCAGGGTGACTGGGCACGGGCCGCACGCTCGCTCGCTCAGGGTGACGGGGCACGGGCCGCTCGCTCGCTCAGGGTGACGGGGCACGGGCCGCTCGCTCGCTCGCTCAGGGTGACGGAGCACGGGCCGCTCGCTCAGGGTGAAGGGGCACGGGCCGCTCGCTCGCTCGCTCAGGGTGACGGGGCACAGGCCGCTCGCTCGCTCAGGGTGACGGGGCACGGGGCACGGGCCGCTCGCTCGCTCGCTCAGGGTGACGGGGCACGAACCACTCGCTCAGGACGAAGGGGCACGAACCACTCGCTCAGGACGACGGGGCACGAACCAGTCGCTCAGGACGACGGGGCACGAACCAGTCGCTCAGGACGACGGAGCACGAACCAGTCGCTCAGGACGACGGAGCACGAACCAGTCGCTCAGGAGGACGGAGCACGAACCAGTCGCTCAGGACGACGGAGCACGAAGCAGTCGCTCAGGAGGACGGAGCACGAACCAGTCGCTCAGGACGACTGAGCACGAACCAGTCGCTCAGGACGACTGAGCACGAACCAATCGCTCAGGACGACGGAGCACGAACCAGTCGCTCAGGACGGCGGAGCACGAACCACTTGTTCAGGGTGACGGAGCACGAAGCACTCAGGGTGACATGGCGTGGCAAAAGCGTCTGTCGTGAGTGAATGTTTCACTCAGAATGACGTAGCGCAGTGCCGCTATAAACTTTTGGGCGCTTGGCAAGTGACTTAAGCACTCATGCAGGCATTATTATTAAATGGTTGATAAGGAACGGCTGGCCAGGCTGTGGATGCATACCATATAGGATCCCTGTACATTTAAAGCCGGTCTTCCCCGTGAACGCAGCAGTTAATGAAAGAAAATTAATTTGTTCAAATTATGACTTTCTCCACAAAAGAGTTGCTGCTAAATGTAAAACAACCATGGAGACATTACAAAGTGCAATTCCCATTAAATAAACATTGCAGATGATCCGCCATATTGCCTGCTCGTCTGTGCACACGTTGTGTGGTGCAACGTTCACTCTCCGTGCAAACGTTATCACTGTATGTTAAAATGTCCGTTTTCACCAGATTTGCTTTGATTCCCGATGGAGCACCTCGCGAAACCTCCGAAAATATAGACCTCGACCTGGCAGACGCTATGGATAAGCAGTCCCTCTGGGGGACTGGGCCTGCTCGTCTGTGCACGCGTCACGTGATACATCGTCCGTGGTCCATGCAAACGTTATAACTTTATTTTAAAATGTCTGTTTTTCCAACAGATTTGCTTTGATCCCCTGTACAGCACCTTACAAAACCTCCAAAAACAGACACACATCTGGCAGACACTATGGAGAGGAAGTCCCTCTGGGGGACAGGGCACGAGGTCAAGCACTGAATGCATTGTGACATCACTCAATGAAGCTGGTTAATTTTGGCACATTCTTACAATAGTTTGTTCACTCAATATAATTCTCCAAATAGGAGAAAAAGATAAGTTTAATGCTTTTGAAATTTCACATTTTCTTGCGTGCATACGGAGAAGGCGGGAGGGGGGGGGGACATAGCCTTGCTTGCTTAAAGTAAATAGGTATATTGGCTTAGTTATAAGACTCGTTATTTCTTTAAATCATCAGATTTCACAAGAGATTTCAACACTTATTTAATCCGGACGATATCCAATCCTTAAAGCCAAAATAATGTTTTTGATGATCTACTTGAACTCGTCCGTGAGGGTAGATCGTGGAAAATCGGATCATATCATTCGCGAAATCGCTCCAAACTCCTAATTTGAAAACTGCAGCACTTACAAAAACGATGTAAGCAGCGATTCATAGCTATGATGAACAGGCATCCGATAATCGTATGGTTTTGGAGTTATGGAAGATACACACTCCACACACACATTGACATTTATTCGTGTGGACAATGTCATAAAAACTGGGTTAAAACTGGTGATAGAAACTGATGAAAGTGGTCTGGGATGGACAGTGCCCCAGCAGTGTACCTTGAACCGTATAAAACACGGAACGATTTAACATGAAATCATCGCCTGTATTACACTTTTTAACTCTGTCATTACCCCATGCACAGGAAGTGAAAAGCAGGGTTCAGCAATTGGTCACTTCTGTCTGTCTGTCTGTCTGTCTGTCTGTCTATTTGTCTTTCCACCTGTTTACAAAAATGATCGAGGAACAATTTAATTTTAATTGAATGTTACATATTGAACAAAAATGGGAAAACAAACCTGCAGTTTAGCGGTACATTGGCTCGGAATCTGTCCCGACTGTGCACGCACAGACAGGAGTGAGATCATCCTCTTACTCTGTCTGCCTGCCTGGCAATCAAGCAGAATTAAAAACCCTTCCAAACAGGACATTTACTGTTTTTAAGGACGTCCCGAAAGACACGAAAAACTAAGGTAACGTGTTAAATAAGGTGGCATAAAAGACGCTGCACCAACGGCGGAAAACTTTCAAAAATTTTATCTACGACCTTTAAAATCCTTACTTTATTTCAATTGAACATTGCACAACACAAATCACATTTTTAGCACTTTCGAACCCCTTCCGTTTAGCAGTACTTGGACAAAATGTTAGGGCATTTCACGTCATCGTGACCGATGAAATTTTCCGCTCGTAGACAGCGCGGAGAAGGTGTTCTATGAACCCTCTAGTTTTTAATGATATACAATTGTGAAGGGTTTATCCTTCATTTACAAAACATTTCAATAAAGTAATCTCATTAAAATCAAGGATAGGGTTGAAAGGAAAAGGGTTGGCAAATTTTCAATGATGAGTACCTTGCTGATAAACAATTGTTTTGTAGTAAATATTTGTATGTTTACATTGAATGTTGTGTTTACATGTGTTCCGTTACTTGTACTCAGACGCATGGATAAAAAGGTCATTCTGTTCCTTGATTTCCAGTTGACGAGTCACATGGACATTTTGATAACGTTCACCACACCAAACAACAATGAAACGAAAACCTTTTATTTGTGTTTGTTTTTGTGAAATATTAATCTGTAATGTAAACACGTTTACTTTCTCTTCTATCTGGAATAATTTTCTGTATCTGTCTCTCTCTGGTGAGTGTGTGAGTGTGTGTGTGTGTGTGTGTGTGTGTGTGTGTGTGTGTGTGCGTGCGTGCGTGCGTGTGTGCGTGCGTGCGTGTGTGCGTGCGTGCGTGCGTGCGTGTGTGCGTGTGTGTGTGAGAGAGAGATCACAATTTGTATGTGTGTGTGAGTGTGTGTGAGATCACAATTTGTGTGTGTGTGATCACAGTTTGTATGTGTGTGTGTGTGTGAGATCACAATTTGTGTGTGTGTGTGATCACAATTTGTATGTGTGTGTGTGTGATCACAATTTGTATGTGTGTGTGTGTGATCACAATTTGTATGTGTGTGTGTGTGTGATCACAATTTGTATGTGTGTGTGTGTGTGATCACAATTTGTATGTGTGTGTGTGTGTGATCACAATTTGTATGTGTGTGTGTGTGTGTGATCACAATTTGTATGTGTGTGTGTGTGTGATCACAATTTGTATGTGTGTGTGTGTGTGTGTGTGTTTGTGTGTGATCACAATTTGTATGTGTGTGATCACAATTTGTGTGTGTAACCACAATTTGTATGTGTGTGTGTGTGTGTGATCACAATTTGTGTGTGTGTGATCACAGTTTGTATGTGTGTGTGTGTGTGTGTGTGTGTGTGTGTGTGTGTGTGTGTGTGTGTGTGTGTGTGTGTGTGTGTGTGTGTGTGTGTGTGAGATCACAATTTGTGTGTGTGTGATCACAATTTGTATGTGTGTGTGTGTGATCACAATTTGTATGTGTGTGTGTGTGTGTTTGTGTGTGATCACAATTTGTATGTGTGTGATCACAATTTGTGTGTGTAACCACAATTTGTATGTGTGTGTGTGTGTGTGATCACAATTTGTATGTGTTTGTGTGATCACAATTTGTATGTGTTTGTGTGATCACAATTTGTATGTGTGTTTGTATGATCACAATTTGTGTGTGTATATGTGAATGTCTGTGTGTGTGTGTGTGTGTGTGTAATGACAATTCTTATGTGTGTGTGCGTGTGTGTGTGTGTGTGTGATCACAATTTGTATGTTTGTGTATGTGTGTGTACATGTGTGTGATCACAATTTGTATGTGTGTGTGTGTGTGTGTGTGTGAGATCACAATTTGTGTGTGTGTGTTTGTGTGTGATCACAATTTGTATGTGTGTGATCACAATTTGTGTGTGTAACCACAATTTGTATGTGTGCGTGTGTGTATGTACATGTGTATGTGTGTGATCACAATTTGTGTGTGTATGTGAATGTCTGTGTGTGTGTGCATGTGTGTGTCTGTATGTGTGTGTGTCTGTATGTGTGTGTCCGTGTGTGTGTGTCTGTAGGTGTGTGTGTCCGTATGTGTGTGTGTGTTTGTGTGTGATCACAATTTGTATGTGTGTGATCACAATTTGTGTGTGTAACCACAATTTGTATGTGTGCGTGTGTGTATGTACATGTGTATGTGTGTGATCACAATTTGTGTGTGTATGTGAATGTCTGTGTGTGTGTGCATGTGTGTGTCTGTATGTGTGTGTGTCTGTATGTGTGTGTCCGTGTGTGTGTGTCTGTAGGTGTGTGTGTCCGTATGTGTGTGTGTGTTTGTGTGTGATCACAATTTGTATGTGTGTGATCACAATTTGTGTGTGTAACCACAATTTGTATGTGTGCGTGTGTGTATGTACATGTGTATGTGTGTGATCACAATTTGTGTGTGTATGTGAATGTCTGTGTGTGTGTGCATGTGTGTGTCTGTATGTGTGTGTGTCTGTATGTGTGTGTCCGTGTGTGTGTGTCTGTAGGTGTGTGTGTCCGTATGTGTGTGTGTGTCCGTGTGTCTGTTTGTGTGTGTATGTGTGTCTGTATGTATGTATCCATATGTATGTGTGTCCGTGTGTGTATGTGTGTGTATATGTGTCTGTATGTGTGTCTGTATGTGTGTGTCTGTGTGTGTCCGTGTGTCTGTGTGTGTATCCATATGTGTGTGTGTGTGTGTATGTGTGTATGTGTGTATGTGTGTATGTGTGTATGTGTGTCTGTGTGTATGTGTGTCTGTGTGTCTGTATGTGTGCGTGTGTGTGTGTGTGTGTGTGTGTGTGTCCGTGTGTTTTAATTACTTTCCGATTTCGCGTCTGTGCACAAATGGGTGAACAAACATGGCGGCCAATGGCTTCAAACAATGAGTGTTCCTTCTTCGTCAGTGTGCGGAGATCGATCAGTGGTCGAAACACGTGGGCGTGACACACACCGGTTGCGCGATGTTGAAGCCAAACCGCCGCCATCTTACTCCCCCCAGGAGAGAACTGCTCAGGAAACAAACTCGCACTTCAGTATTCCTCCTCTTTTTGTGACCCTTTTTCCCGTTCGAAGTTAATATTTTACGTTTAACAAAACCTCAGTTATTTTTACAGAATGTTTTTCGTTTTCGACGCGTTAACAAACGGTTTGTGTTAATGGTGAACTTGACGATGTGAACTACACAAGTATACTGTACGTGGTTAACCTCATGGGGAGGACCGAGGATGATACAAACCGGTACAGTTGTCCGTTCGCCGCTTTCAGAGTTTTTATCATTCGGAATAAACAAATCTTTTCCGAGACGTCTCACTTACGCATGGAACGTCTTGCCACAACCTTTGACACTCCGGCTGGTGCAGTTGATGCTCGCACACGACGGCATGGTGACGATGTCAGAGCGACATGAAAACCCTTTCGTCCGATTATTATAAACAAACTATTCCCAGAAAGCGAGACCAAAGGAGGGAGCACGATGGCGGAACAACTTCCGGTGGCTTCGGCTTTTCCGCCAATGAGCGGCTCAAAGTCACAGCGGGTCACGTGATGGAGACACTCTCACAGCTAATCAAGGTTTTTAATTAATAAATAACGCATTGTTCTTTATTCACGGCGATCCGGCCGATGTGACTCTTGTGTTGAAGAGAATATTTAAACACAGGAAACTGCACGATCGCGTCGCTTGGTCATGATCCCTGGACCTTCATGTGACGTCATTTCCGGTTCCTGCGAGATTCCCCACGTTCGGCCTTCGTCATGGCGGGAATCATGTTTGAGGATATATTCGACGTGAAAGACATTGATCCGGAGGGAAAGAAGTTTGATCGAGGTGAGAACGGGATCGAGCTTGGATTTTTATATCCAATAAAGTGATGAAGCTTAAGGATTTGTGGTAAAATGGCAATTCGTGTGTGTTGGTTTATTAATTCCTTGTGAGCGTGTGTTTAATACTCTGTTTAACGGACCGAACTAGTGTGAGGTGCTGGTTGGGAGGCCGAGAGGAACACACACACACACACACACACACACACACACACACACACACACACACACACACACACACACACACACACACACTGGAAGCTATCTCGCTTGGGTTCGAATCCCGACCCAGCTATAAACTGTGTGTGTGTGTGTGTGTGTGTGTGTGTGTGTGTGTGTGTGTGTGTGTGTGTGTGTGTGTGTCAGTGTCAGTGTCAGTGTCAGTGTCATCCCTCCGATGGACGTGAAACTGGACCTCTCTTGTGTTGGCATTCATGAGTTGGTTAAACACCTCATGGTGTCCTTCGTGAAGAGTAAGCGAGTTATTTCAGGCATCCTGAACAAATTACAAATTCCTGCCCAAACTACTACTACTGCTGTGAAGGCAATGGCAAACCACCCAAACTCTTACACGGGAAGCTGCTCCGTTGGCACCGACACTCAGTGAAGAGTATGGGACAACAGAGGTGGTGTGAGGGGACACACAGAGGGAGGTGCACGCAGAGGGAGGGGGACACAGTAGACCGGTCAAAATAGGCCATTTTAGGGTCAAACCCACCACAAATTGCAATAGTAATCATTCAAGTTTTTTTCACTCCAAATATATCATAGAATGACATACTAAAAGTCACCTTAAATTGAGGCATTGGAACAGCTTCATTTTGACCTCAGTTTAAGGTGACATTGAAGAAAAAAATTGACAGCCAAAATATAGGGGGAGGGTATAGTAACATGACCACATCATGACAAATTACTGGCCGATTCTCAATATTAAGATATCAGTAGATTCACAAAAAAATTACCTTTCAAACAACACCACAAGTAATGATGTAGACCTAAAATTAACATCATGACGGAAGAAAAACATTTCTGCCTATCACTAAAAATTATCGAATATATATGTTGACATTTTTAAATTCACAATTATTTCATTTCCAAAGTAGGTCCGCAATTGGTCTGAATATCTATATACATGTTTTCTGACTGTCACAGTTTTTAAATTTTGCCAATATGTAATGTAGTTAGTGAGATATAGGCTTGTAGTATGGTATTGTGTACACTGTGGTCCTAAATGAGGAGAAAGCTTAGAAATTGAACCCAGTTTTAATAAGATAAACAATCTTAATGTTATATAATGCCCAAGTGTCTGTGCTTTCAGAAAATGTATACTTTGCTTTGGGTCCTTTGGATATAGTTGCTTACAAAGCATGTTTTTTTTTTATCCAAACACAGGCTGTTTTTTCCATTTTTATAGCTCATTTTTTAGAAATGGGTTACATGTATGATTGTATATGTTGTCCAAAATGGTTGAAAATGCATTTTTTGTTTGATATATATATATATATATATATATATATATATATATATATATATATATATATATATATATATATATATATATATATATATATATATATATATATATCATTATACGTAAGAATAGAACAATTCCTCGAAACAGTATATTTCTTATAACCTTCTGCATATCTTGGCACCTTCAAATGTGTAAAATCTCAGATTTTGCAAAATTTCCCCCAGTCATAGTGAAGCTTACAAAATCTTATTCCAGAAATTTGAAATGCATCTGATAGAACATCTTGAATAGCAATTTACTTCTGCATAAAGTGATGATTTAAAATGGCAAGTTTCAATATGGATCATTACAACATACCAGTTTTTAGGTTCACTCCCATGATTGGGTCAAAAATGTTAGGAAGTACATAACAAATTGCATTAACCAAGCTGCTACAAAATTACTGGTAGCTATGAGCTTGATTTTATAACCATAGAATAAATTTACCAAGATGGCCCTATGATATAAAAATCAATACCAAAGGCCAGTTTGTGTTCAGTATACAGAACATCAAAGGTCGTTAGGAAGTACATAACATTTTAAAGAAATCTGCACTTTTAATCCTAAGATGTTAGTTTGGTTCATCACAGCATGTATTTCTATGGTTAAGTTTATGTGCATATTATATTTATGACCTGAATGTACACTGATCAATTTGATCAATTTGTTAATTTCATATGACCTTGACCTCTTCACTCAAGGTCAAATATCAGGTAAACAAAATATTCTCAATATATGTGGTTTCCAATTAGTGTATAATACATATCTAAGCCATCAGACCAATTTTAGAATGATATGAGTGGTTCCTTGATACAGATAATTGATAACCAACTTTGACCCTGTCAGAGCAATAGAAAGAGGAAGAATTAAGCCCTGCCCAAATAGATCCTGAATCCCATGATGTTGGCTAACAAATAATATGCAAAACTTAATCATACAATGACTTTCATTTTTTGGTCCCCGTGTCCTAAATTTGTACATAATACCTTGCTACAAGCCTATAACCAATTTACTGAAGATTGAAGGAGGGTTAACATATTCCAAAATTCTTCCCTTCAAATGGCCATTTCGGCATAAGTCGTATTACTGCAAAACCTCAACATATTTACAGAATATAAAGTTACCAACATAAATAAAATACTATGATGAATCATTATACAAATAAAACGCAATTATTTTGTTACTGGAATTTCACTAATCAATATTCCGATAAAAGAAATCAGACAATTAGTTTATGCTTAGAAGTTTGGAATCCTCCTGGGTGCTGATATGTTATAGTTTATCTCCATTTATTGCTATGGAATTTAAAATAGCAAAAACACCAACCTTAAAAAGCTATTCTAGCCAGAAGTACTAAGCTACTAAAAGCAAATATACAACACATTTTGTAATATGTACATGTGAATCTTAACAGTCCAATTCCAGGGTAGCCATTTTCTTTTCAATACTACATGTAACTAGTAAATTGGTACTACACTATTTGTTAAAACTACATAACAATCACTATTTTATAGTGCTATCAAGAGCTGACCTGTATATCTCATGAAGAAAAATAAATATTTTAAACTACTTCAAGTAAGTCACTTCTAAACAACACCTTGAAAAAAACAGTCACAAACTGGAGGGGGAGCACTCAGGAGAGTGCAAAACCTCCGCCGCCAATACTGCTGGGTCACTCAAGTGAACCTTATATCTTATTCATTAAATATGATGTCAACAGTGCTGACAGAGTTGGAGTTCTTTTCTCCATTTTTTTTTGGGGGGGGGGGGTTCGAAATCACTTAAAACATGTAGAAATGCAAAAAAAGAAATCAAAATTTTGTTGAAAAAAAGTTGCAAAAAATTTTGTTTCTCAATTTTTTTGGGGGGGGGGGGGTTGAAATCAATTAAAACATGTAGAAATGCAAAAAAAATATTTCTCTAAATTTTTTTTTTGGGGGGAGGGGTTGGAAATTACTTAAAACATGTAGAAATGCAAAAAAAAATCTTTTTGGGGTGGGTGGGTAACAATTTTTTTGGGGGGTTGGAAATCACTTAAAACATGTAGAAATGCAAAAAAAAAAAAAAAATTTATCTAACAATTTTTTTGGGGGGGGCAAGTCCAAAATTTAATGGCATGATCCTTGGACTATACCTAACCCCCCCCCCCACCAAGTTTCGTCGAAATCCGTCGAGGAGTTTTTCCGTAATACTGTTCACAAACAAACAAACAAACAGAAAGGGGTGAAAACAGTAACCTCCATCCATCTTCGAAGATGGCGGAGGTTAATTACACATTATAATACATCCTCAGCATCACTTTCTGGATCAGGCAGGATTGTGTTAGAGCAGTGTAGGCCTTTACATTCTCCACATGCTGGAAAACATTCTAGGCCAAATTTTCTACATGAGCATCTCTGTGTACTCCAGTTAGTTCTGCAATTGCAGTTGAAGGCTTCCAGAAGATTGTCAGGTGCAGGCTTCAAGTTAGTGTCCACAGGCACCATCTTACCATTGATGACAGAGCCTTGTCAGTAGAAGATATTTCAATTGAGCTTGGATAAAATTCCTGTGGCTGCTTCACTAATTTTACATCACTTTTAATAAGTTTGGCTGCAGTTTCTATAATTCTTAATTTCTCTTCATCATGGTCATACTTCTTGGGTTTGGAGGAGAAGTCATGGATGATAGAAGATGCTTTATGTCAAAATGTAACTACATTTTCTTTTCCACTAATCTCAGTGATGGTTATCTTGTCTCCAAAATGTTTCTCAAGTCTATGTTTCATGTAGGTAAATCCATATAGTTCAATTTCAGTCTCAACCAATATCTCTTCCATTTTGTTTATAAGATCCTGTATTGAGATTTGTTCCTCATCATTGACCTCCAAATACATGGCCACCTGATTAAAAGCATCTTCCCTTGCCGAATCAGGAGGTCTACCCTGCTTAAATCATTTCGGTTGGATTTTATCATCTGCCATGAACTGTTGTGGTACCTGCTTTCCTGTTCCAAAATTTGTGCTGCAAAGGTTGTGGTTTCCTGCATCTGCAGCATGCAAATCTTGTGCAAACTCAAGTCTACCATTCACAATTTCTGACCACAAATCCTTGTGTTCATTGCAACACTTCTTAATTTTATCTTGAAAATCCATTGATCTGACTGGAATAAGTTTATGACTTTTTACCTTGCCATGGAATTTATCTGGATGCCCACAGAATATGCAGTTATCTTTATAAATAAATGTATTTTCTGTGGATTGGCGTGTACTTGGTGTATTACTGAAAGAAACAGAGTAACATTCTTGCTTTCTGCTGGCACTAGCTATACACTTTGGAGAACAGAAGTCCTTTCTACACTTGACATGCACAACTTGTCCAGGAACAGTACTTGTACTGCTAGACCACAATGCATTAGCTTTTGCAATGCCTTCACATCCTTTGGTACCTAACGTTGCAGTTTTTTGTCCACTCAATAGAGGTTCCTTACAGAAGACACACTTGTCCATCTTTAATATATTACTTCAACCTGAGAGAAACAAAAACATGATTAGAATTGGAAATAAAGATGTTCCAGACTTTTAGGTGAGTGAGAACCTTTTCAGAATTCTCACCTATCCCCTGGATATACTTTTGCCCTACCCCCACACCCTTCTGATTCTCTCTCCCCTATGCATATTTAATTGAACAGCCCTCAGCCCCTTTCAATCATTAGTACATTTATTGTATCTTCTATGGCAACCACAATAACATAGGACAAAGTAAATAGACTATTCAGTTATCTTTACTAGGGAATTAAATCTGAAATGGTCATACATCCAAAATAACTATTTTGGTCAAATTCTCCAAACATCATCAACTCTAAAAACACTAATCTTAGGTCAATACCATTACATATGGTATTGTTAGAAATGTATTTTCATTATGAATCTGTTGATACCTCTATATTAGGGATAAGTTTTGAATTGTTCACAATATTACCATAAATCTAGACCCTACCCCAAAATTTTATTTTATGATATTTGTGGAAAAATGCTGCCTCAAACTGAAGTCAAAATGGAAATGTTCCAATGCTCCGATTTAAGGTGACTTTAGTATGTCATTCTACAACATATTTAGAGTGGAAAAAAACATGAATGATAACTATTGCAATTTGTGGTGGGTACATCACTATTTTGACCGGTCTACAGAGGGAAGGGCGTACACAGAGTCAGATGTGGGGCATCATGCAGGCGCAGGACCGGGTTACACCGTTTATGTGGGCTTGCGTGGGTTACACTCTTTCCGTGGGCTTGTGTGGGTTACACTCTTTCCGTGGGCTTGTGTGGGTTACACTCTTTCCGTGGGCTTGTGTGGGTTACACCCTTTCCGTGGGCTTGCGTGGGTTATACCCTTTCCGTGGGCTTGCATGGGTTACACCCTTTCCGTGGGCTTGCGTGGGTTACACCCTTTCCGTGGGCTTGCGTGGGTTACACCCTTTCCGTGGGCTTGCGTGGGTTACACCCTTTCCGTGGGCTTGCGTGGGTTACACCCTTTCCGTGGGCTTGCGTGGGTTACACCCTTTCCGTGGGCTTGCGTGGGTTACACCCTTTCCGTGGGCTTGCGTGGGTTACACCCTTTCCGTGGGCTTGCGTGGGTTACACCCTTTCCGTGGGCTTGCGTGGGTTACACCCTTTCCGTGGGCTTGCGTGGGTTACACCCTTTCCGTGGGCTTGCGTGGGTTACACCCTTTCCGTGGGCTTGCGTGGGTTACACCCTTTCCGTGGGCTTGCGTGGGTTACACCCTTTCCGTGGGCTTGCGTGGGTTACACCCTTTCCGTGGGCTTGCGTGGGTTACACCCTTTCCGTGGGCTTGTGTGGGTTACACCCTTTCCATGGGCTTGTGTGGGTTACACCCTTTCCGTGGGCTTGCGTGGGTTACACCCTTTCCGTGGGCTTTTTGGGTTACACCCTTTCCGTGGGCTTGTGTGGGTTACACCCTTTCCGTGGGCTTGCATGGGTTTCACCATTTTTGCGGGTTTATGTGCGTCACACAGATTAATTTCTGGCGTTGAAGTGAGTTTGTGATTAAGATTTTCCGTCTGAACCAATTAGTAATTATTATTTATGTTTTCTTTCCCCCAATTAGTAATTATAATTTATATTTTCTTTCCCCCAATTAGTAATTACTAGTACAGGCCCGTAGGGGCGTAAACGATGACTGGATTGGGGCATTATTTCAATGAGATCGGACCAACTGTATCATAAATGGCCATAACTTGGGAAACACCTGGGAAACATATTCAGGTCCCCAGCGTCAATTGTGACATCAAATCAAATGAAGAATTGTGACGCCCCCTCTCTCTCCCCTCCTCTCTCCCCCCTCCTCTCTCCCCCCTCCTCTCTCCCCCCTCCTCTCTCCCCTCCTCTCTCCCCCTCCTCTCTCCCCCCTCCTCTCTCCCCCTCCTCTCTCCCCCTCCTCTCTCCCCCCTCCTCTCTCGCCCCTCCTCTCTCGCCCCCTCCTCTCTCGCCCCTCCTCTCTCGCCCCTCTCTCTCGCCCCTCTCTCTCGCCCCCACTCTCACCCCCCTCTCTCGCCTTCACCTCCCTCTCCCCTCTCTTGAACTGTGACGCCCCTTCTCTCTCACCCCCTCTTTCCACCCTCTCTCCCTACCCTCTCTCCCTATCCTCTCTCCCTACCCTCTCTCCCAACCCTCTCTCCCAACCCTCTCTCCCAACCCTCTCTCCCAACCCTCTCTCCCAACCCTCTCTCCCAACCCTCTCTCCCAACCCTCTCTCCCAACCCTCTCTCCCTACCCTCTCTCCCTACCCTCTCTCCCTGCCCCTCTCTCCCTGCCCCTCTCTCCCTGCCCCTCTCTCCCTGCCCCTCTCTCCCTGCCCCTCTCTCCCTGCCCCTCTCTCCCTGCCCCTCTCTCCCTGCCCCTCTCTCCCTGCCCCTCTCTCCCTGCCCCTCTCTCCCTGCCCCTCTCTCCCTGCCCCTCTCTCCCTGCCCCTCTCTCCCTGCCCCTCTCTCCCTGCCCCTCTCTCCCTGCCCCTCTCTCCCTGCCCCTCTCTCCCTGCCCCTCTCTCCCTGCCCCTCTCTCCCTGCCCCTCTCTCCCTGCCCCTCTCTCCTGCCCCTCTCTCCCTGCCCCTCTCTCCCTGCCCCTCTCTCCCTGCCCCTCTCTCCCTGCCCCTCTCTCCCTGCCCCTCTCTCCCTGCCCCTCTCTCCCTGCCCCTCTCTCCCTGCCCCTCTCTCCCTGCCCCTCTCTCCCTGCCCCTCTCTACCTGCCCCTCTCTCCCTGCCCCTCTCTCCCTGCCCCTCTCTCCCTGCCCCTCTCTCCCTGCCCCTCTCTCCCTGCCCCTCTCTCCCTGCCCCTCTCTCCCTGCCCCTCTCTCCCTGCCCTCTCTCCCTGCCCCTCTCGCCCCCCTCTGCCCCCTCTCGCCCCCTCTCGCCCCCTCTCGCCCCCCTCTCGCCCCCTCTCGCCCCCCTCTCGCCCCCCTCTCGCCCCCTCTCGCCCCCTCTCGCCCCCTCTCGCCCCCCTCTCGCCCCCCTCTCGCCCCCCTCTCGCCCCCTCTCGCCCCCTCTCGCCCCCCTCTCGCCCCCTCTCGCCCCCCTCTCGCCCCCTCTGGCCCCCCTCTCGCCCCTCTCGCCCCCTCGCCCCCTCGCCCCCTCTCGCCCCCCTCTCTCGCCCCCTCTCTCTCGCCCCTCTCTCGCCCCCTCTCTCGCCCCCTCTCTCGCCCCTCTCTCGCCCCCTCTCTGCCCCCTCTCTCGCCCCCTCTCTCGCCCCCTCTCTGCCCCCCTCTCTCGCCCCCTCTCTCGCCCCCTCTCTGCGCCCCTCTCTCGCCCCCTCTCTCGCCCCCTCTCTCGCCCCCTCTCTCGCCCCCCTCTCTCGCCCCCCTCTCTGCGCCCCCTCTCTCGCCCCCCTCTCTCGCCCCCCTCTCTCGGCCCCTCTCTGGCCCCCTCTCTCGCCCCCTCTCTCGCCCCCTCTCTCGCCCCTCTCTCGCCCCCTCTCTCGCCCCCCTCTCGCCCCCTCTCGCCCCCTCTGCGCCCC
The DNA here is from genome assembly GCF_056783735.1 of Eptatretus burgeri. Taxonomy (NCBI): domain Eukaryota; kingdom Metazoa; phylum Chordata; class Myxini; order Myxiniformes; family Myxinidae; genus Eptatretus; species Eptatretus burgeri. The sequence continues at coordinate 110,901,590 of NC_140966.1, read as the reverse complement.
CTCTCTCGCCCCCTCTCTCGCCCCCTCTCTCGCCCCCCTCTCTCGCCCCCTCTCTCGCCCCCCTCTCTCGCCCCCCTCTCTCGCCCCCCTCTCGCCCCCTCTCTCGCCCCCTCTCTCGCCCCCCCTCTCTCGCCCCCTCTCTGCGCCCCCCCTCTCTCGCCCCTCTCTCGCCCCCCTCTCGCCCCCTCTCTCGCCCCCCTCTCTCGCCCCTCTCTCGCCCCCTCTCTCGCCCCCCCTCTCTCGCCCCCTCTCTCGCCCCCTCTCTCGCCCCCCTCTCGCCC
>NC_140966.1:110856309-110893809 GCF_056783735.1 Eptatretus burgeri | reverse complement strand
TCAGTGGAAAAGTCCAGCATCACCAAGACCAAAGAAAGCAAGGATGTCAAAGTGATACTCATTGCGTTTTTTGACATTAAAGGGCATTGTCCACTTTGAGTTTCTACTACAGGGTCAAACAGTGAATCAATAAGTTTACAAGGAGATCCTCCGGCGCCTCATGAGATCAGTCTGGGACAAGAAGAGGGATCTGTGGGAGAACAATGCCTGGATGCTCCACCATGACAACGCACAGTGCTCACAGTGCCCTGAGCATCCGACAGTTTCTGGCGGAGAAGAACGTGCCAACTCTGGAGCAACCCCCGTATTTGCCAGACTTGGCCCCTTGTGATTTTTCCTATTCCCCAAGATCAAGGGGACCCGATTTCCTGATGTGGAGGCCATCAAAAGGGCCATGACGATGGAGCTCCGGAGGATTCCAGAAGAAGCCTTCCGGGGGTGCATCGAAGCATGGAGGAAGAGGATGGACAAGTGTGTGAGACTGGAGGGAAACTATTTTGAAGGGGACAAGCTGTGATTTCAATATTTTTTTGGAATAAAATTTCTGTGAAGTCAGTCCGGTAAGACGGACCTCATGTATTTATATCATTAGAGAGCATGTCATGTGTATTGCGGTGAAAAAGAGGCCGCCAATATGGCTATGTACGATGCTGATTGGTGCTGCGTTCTATGGTGGTCAATAAAGCCTCCATATCCTAAACTGCGACTCAACATCGTCTTATTACAGTGTAATAGGGTGGTTGGTGTATAAAACTGCTTCAGTGGCACTAAACTTCTGAATTTTTAAAACGATCTTTAAAATCATTATTTTATTGAAATTCAAGTACAGGAGGGCCTTGCTGTTCGTGGGTTTCCCCTTTGCAGATTCACTCTGTCACGATGAATTTATTGATCCATGGTTTGCGGATTGCAGCCAATGCGCTCGAATAATTATTGGAGGTTGGTGAACTCTTTTTCCACATTTATTCACATAATTAACATGGGGCGTCTACACAATAACCCCCTCAAAATCTCGAACAATCACCATCACCACCATCTTCATCAACTCGTCTGTATTGCTGCCTTCATTAACATCACCATTATTTCATCGATTAGTTTATCATTATTATTGAAGGGAAGTTTCATGATCTTCATAACCCCAGAAAATAAAAATAAACTTTATTTTATGTTCTTAATTACATTTTTATTCATCTATCTATAATTCCAGCAATCTGTGTGTTTGTGTGTGTGTCTGTGTGTCTGTGACCGCTGTTTCTCGACAACCGCTGGTCCGATCTAATTGAAACTTGCCCAGATATATTGCTGGGGACCTGAGGATGTGCCTTTTCAAGGTTTGATATTAATCGGACAAGTGCTTCCCAAGTTATGGCCATTTATTTACCAACCAATGACAGGAACCGTTGCTGCGGCCATTTTTTATCAACTAATGACAGGAAGCGTTGCTGCGTAGCCGTGGTCGATGGGGAAGAGAAACTCAGCCGCGTTTGCCATTACGGGTTTTTTCTCTTCTCTTCTCTTCTCTTCTCTTCTCTTCGTATTTTTCCTTGCGAAAAGGCAAAATACGTTGGCGCTAATTGAATAATTGGCCATTAAAAGCCTCCGTATTCTTGCCCTGGACGAGGAAACAAAGAAGAAGCGCCGTTTCCTCAGCGATATTGTTTATGAAGAGGTGCTAACGAGATAAAGGTGTGTACAATGTACATGGAGACAATTTTTATTATTATTTATTTATTGAAGAAAAATTGTTCCAAAAATAATTTATCAAAAAAAGTGCACAACTTTTTTTGTTTCCAATTGTCAAAACTCTGTGGCCTTTTAGAAGTGTTAAGGAATTCAGCTCTACTTGACATGCTTGCCCACGAAATACATCTCAATTTGGTGGTAAAAACGACTCACGACAGGTTTCCTTACTCATTGCTCTGCAGTCTGCATTCAACCCCTTAATTTGTCATCTCATTGACCTCATTTCATCTATCTATAATTCCAGCAATCTCTGTGTCTGTGTCTGTCTGTTTGTCTGTGACCGCTGTTTCCCAACAACCACTGGTCCGATCTAATTGAAACTTGCCAGCTATATTGCTGGGGACCTGAGGATGTGCCTTTTCAAGACTTGATATTAATCGGACAAGTGATTCCCAAGTTATGTCCATTTATTTACCAACCAATGACAGGACACGTGCTGCATAGGCGTGGCCGATGCGCCATTTAGTTACCAATCACAGGACACGTTGCTGCGTGGGCGTGGCTGCGTAGGCCGGTGCACGGCCGGCCGACTATGACGTCGGTGTGTCACCGACTATGACGATGGTGATCGATCGGTGCCTTAGTTACCGTGGGGTAGGAGTGCCAATGGTAAATGGCAGCGAATGTCATGGCAAGCAAAGACAGGGAGGTAAACTTGATTTTAATTAACTCTGTGTGTAAGTATCACAGCAGTTGTTACTTCAGTGCAAGCGATAATTCGTGGAATGATGTGAACATTCCGTACGGGCACGCACTACTTTTGGATAGTGATGACTTACTGTATTCTAATAATTTCTCGATTTCTTATCCGCATTTATAGATAAACACAATGCCCCAATCCAGTCGTCGTTTATGAGAGCGAAGGAATGGCCTGTGTATTTGTTTGAAAGTTTTTTTTTTTTTGCACGTACGGTCATGCATCTACGGGCATGCACTAGTTAAAATAAATAGCATAAAACAATGCACAAACATGTCAATTGAGGGTACAGTTTGGACAAATTTTAAAGTTGAATTCCCGAACCCTATTTTCCCCATTACCCCCTAAGTTTGCGGATTTGCGATTCACAGGAATTTTCAAGAATGTAACCACCTCAAACACCAAAACCTTCCTGAATACACTTGAACACTGTGTGGGGTATCATGTTCTTTTTACTCTTGTTCTACCTGTGATGTGTGTACGAGGTCCGACATGATCTTTGGATCATGTCAAAGGAAAAGAGTGAAGTCCAGAAGTCAGACCTGTTGTCCTTGTGAGATATTAATGTTTATTGTGCAGGAACACACCTTGACAGGCAAGTATTGGTTGAACAAGCTTGACACACTGTTCCAGTGGCAATGTTCAGTAACGGTGCTCCACAGATTTATACAACACCATGGTGCTTTGTCACCAAAGTGGACTCCAGGGCTTTCCTCCATGACCACATGGTCTCGTACTGGGTTGAGGGATTTTATTTCTTTTTTTTGTTTACCTTGTCCAGGCTCGTATGAGAGCTAACACACAATGCGCAACAAGGGGGGCATGAGACGAGGGGCGGGAGTGGGAAGGACAAAACAGTGGGGAACAGAGACATTAGGAGATCTATGGAAGAGAGAGAGAGAGAGAGAGGGATGGGGCAGGGAACACGAGGTATACAAGATGGGCATCACAGGGACTTTCAGGAAGGAAAGCAGGGAATTTGAAGGAGGTGGGTTTGGGGTGGATTAACGGTGGTAGAAAAGATCGAGGATTTGGATGGGGGATGATAAGAGGTGGGAGTGGAAAGCTGTTTTGAAGGACTGGAGGGAAGAATGGGATTGAACAGAGTGAGGGAGTTTCTACCAAAGGCAGGAAAAAAGAGGAATGAAAGAGTGAAGGTGAGCAGTGATTCGTGATTTTGGTCGTTTTTGTAGAAGAGGGTTGTTGGCGGACCTTGAGCACCCTGCAAAAATATAGTGGGGCCAAATTGCAGACAGAGCGGTTGGGAGGGGGTACCACAGTAAGATACCACAGTAAGAGAGTTTGTTGAGCAGGTCAGGGTGCCAGACCGTGTCAAAAGCACATGATATGTCCAGGGATATGGCTCTGATTTCATGTCTGGCATTGAGGACCTCCACCCATTGTTGAGAGAGCAGAAGCAGCATATCCAGGGTAGAGTGACCTGGTCTGAATCCAAATTGATGATCGGAAATCTGGTCATTGGAGAAGAGGATGGATTCCATAACCTTGCTGATGATTGGTAGAAGGCTGATTGGTTTGTAGTTGCAGGGATCTGTTTTTGCACATTTTTTATGCAGGACAGTAATGTTTGCTGATTTCCAAGCAGATGATAGATGACTTTGAGCAAATGAGAAGATGAATATTACAGAGAGAGAGGGTGAGCAAGAGCAGAGGAGCAGGGTTTTAGGACACGTGGGCTGATGCCGTCTGGACCGGTTGCAGAATCTGAGTTGAGGTTTGACAGCAAGCTCTCCACCTTGTTAGGAGAAAAGGACACAGAGTCCAGAGACAGTTGGGTGCGACTGGGTACGGTGGTACAGAAAGCGATGGGTTTCGGACACAAGATTTAGATGCAAACGCCGAGTTTAGGCATTCAGCCTTTTTATGTGCGGTATCGGCAGTGCGGCCATTTGAGGTAAGGGAGGAGATAAAAGGGGAACAAACACCAGAAACAGATTTTATTAGAAGCCACCAGGATTTTGAGGAGGGAGAGAGGTTTGAGTGTTCATACTTGAGATGAGAAAGATGTTGTTTTCTGGCTCTCCTGAGGGGAGATGTACACTTGTTCCGAGCTTTGTGGAAGGAACTGAGATTACCCTTAGTTCGGTTTGCTTTCCATGAGGCAAAGGCAAGTTGTTTCAAGACAACTCCCTCGCCACAAGCTTCAGTGAACCATGGGCGGGAGGAAGGGTAGGACAACTGAAGACGAGAGGGGATAAACCTGTGCATGAGAGAGAGGAAGTTTCTTTGAAAAAATTCCCAGGATGAGTTGATGTTGGAGAAAGTAGCAATGGGAGACCAGTCTCGAAGTTTGATGGCTGCTTGGAGACCCTGCCATTCAGCTTGAGTGAAATGCCAGACTCGATGGCGCTGAGGTCGTTCTCTGATAACAGTCAGAGAGATGTCCACTCTGACAAGCACGTGGTCAGTAGAACTGATTGGAGCGGAGGAAGAACGGCAGATATTTTCAGGGATATTTGTCAAAATCAGATCCAGAAGAGATGGAGTACCATTGGTTGAGATCCGGGTCGGGAAGTTGACCGATTGAGTCAGTCCCAATGAGTCAAAGAAGTCTTTTGCTCAAGTGCCATGACAGGTGAGTGAGGTACCCACACCTAGCCAACTGGCATGATGACAATTGAAGTCACCACATATGAGGAAGAGAGAGTTTGGATGAGAAGATAGAAGTTGGTCCATGTTTTCGGATAGTGAGGTGTAGATGGAGTAATCACCGTTAGGTGGACGGTACAGTACACATATAAACATGAGGTTGGAGTGGAGGGGAAGCCGTAGCCAGAGGTATTCCTGGGGGTGTGGGGGAGTGAGGGCAGTGCATAGAGAGTGAGGAATAGTCTTTGATGAAGAGAGCGACTCCTCCACCAGGACGAGGCTCAGGTCTGTCATACCGAAGGAGGGAGTAACCAGGGAGAGATACTTGGGAGTATATTTATTTTCTTATTTATATATTTGTTTTTATACCAGCTACTCACCTTTTCTTCATCCTGAGTCTAAAGAAATCGGTAGTGTTTCCTCGCTGAACAGATAAAAGTGTGACCCTATTAATTATTTTGGCATCCGTTTCATTCTGCCCTCATCTGAGGAGGTGGATGCAGACAACAAAGGGCATTCAGCGAGATGCGTGGCCTGTTAGTTGGCAACAGCCAATTACCTCCTGTGGGGCACTTACCGTCTGCCCGCTCAACAGAGGCTACCTACTAGATCTGATTAATCTATCTTGTTAAAGTGGGATAGGCACATTCCGATGAAGAATCGTCCCCACCACGCATCTCCTCACCTTGCACTGGTACCATAATATGACCTTTGTGCGATAGTACGGTACCATTATTGTTGCATTTTATTTGTAAATCTATTTTTCCCCATTTTACTTGTTCACCGATGTACGTGAAACACGACTGTGAGTGATATCAAGGCTTACCCGTTGTTGTGGTTTGTTGGTGTTTATGCCTCGTCTACGTTGTAATCCTCAGATGCGATTGCAATTATCTTGTTTGGCTCGGCGTGGGTCATCTCGTGAGTCAGTGCTGCTCGGTGTTGAAACCCCTTTGATTACCTCGTTTCATAACTTGCCAAGCGTGCAATTCTTCCTCTTCCAGAAGTGCTTTGAACATGTTTTTTTTTTTTTTAAACACGTATATCTATTATATATGGAGATTGTACATAAATCACAGGCTGTGTGCATTAATGCTGTGTGCATGCAGGAGATAAGTTCCGCTTGGTCATCGCGAGCAGCTTGTTCGAGGACGGGACGCCAGACGACGGTGAATACTGTCCAGCTGATGACAGGCCAAGCAGGTAGAGACCATCAGTAAAGCTCAATGCACGTTCCGGTGATTCAATCCACTGTTTATTCTTAAAATGTGTTCATGATGAGGAAACCTCACTGCACACATGCCGTGTTACGAAATGACACACAATCAGCAGTGTCATGTTTGCCATTGTGAGGACGAGAATTTGATCTCGTTTTGTTTATTCTTTTTTTTTAATTTGGAACCTCATGTTCCAACTGTGATGACGTTTCATAAATTTAGCATATTGCCCTTGTACCCCAAGGGATGATACGAGGAACAAAAAGAAAAAGAAGAAGAAGCATATGTCGAGTAATAATCAATTGGTCACTTTGTTCGTGTTCGATAATAATCGCAATGCTCTTCACTGTTATTCTCATTTGTTTTGTTGCTCAGGGCAGATCAGTTTGAGTACGTGATGTATGGAAAGGTTTATCGGATCGAGGGTGACGAGACGAGCACTGACGCTGCAACACGGTTGTGAGTATTTTGAGCCTTCACCATTGCACCGTTTTATCACTCTCGGAGGGTTGAAAGGTCATTCAAATGGCAAAATACTTATTCTACCTTAATTAATAAACTCACCTGTGGCTTACCTGCTATCTTCATGCAAAACAGCTTGATAGATCGAAATGGAGACGGGATGTCGTCACACCGAGAAATCTGATTTTGGTTCAAAAGCTTGTTTGTTTTTTATATATATATATATATATATATATATATATATATATATATATATATATATATATATATATATATATATATATATATATATATATATATATATATATATATATATATATATATATATATATATATATATATATATATATATACACAGTAGACTCGGTGTAAGTCGTCACCATCAGGACTGAGAAAAAAGTGACGACTTAGAAATGTGACGACTTACGCGTATGCGGACATTCATGATGACTGTGGGGTGAAGGATGAAGTCGCGCGTGGCCTGGACACATATGTGTGAGAGCCGGCTATTGTACCAAAAGGAAAACGCAATCCTCGGGGCATAGGTGGGGGTGAGTTGGAAAGTGATCAAGCAAAGATGGAATTCATGAATCAGTTTATCAAAAGTAAAGATAATGAACAACTCTGTAAGACAACTCGTATACCATCGGTGATGGTATGGTGACAAATTACATGACACACAGTCATCGTGGTGATGATTACCACTCAATGCCAATGTGTAAGTGAGTGCGGTAATGTACAAAAGAAGCCAATATAAAACCATGATCGGACTTCAACACTAAGCTCGATCGATCCTTTACTTATTCGCGAAGTAATCCGTTATGTTTGACTGCCTCAAACTCTTGAGCATCTGGTGCATGAGAAAGCATTCAAACCGGTCATTGTATTCCATGATGTTGGCTGGGCAATCCTCCACCGAAAGAGAGTATCGGCCGAATATTTGGCCGAATCGGCCGAAACCGAATATTTGGCTGAGCCGACATTTGCCGAAACCAGATGATGAGCGCGTCATCGACATCTTCAAAGGACACACATTTCACACTACCCACCGGCCTCACGATCTTCTCCACTTGTCCAAATATCTTGCCCTTATTCTTCAAGATATCGTTCAATGTCTGCCGTTTGATGTCCAACTTCTCAGCTATGTCTGTTTTCTTCATCAGTGGATTTGCCTCGCAAAACTGGATAATGTCATATTTTTCTTGGTAGGTTTTAGTTGTAAGCTTACGCTTAGTCGCCATTGTCCTGCTTGCAGTGTGATCAACATGTGTACGCAGTTATAAATAGCCTAAATAAAATGCCAAAGTTTCAATTAGCAATTGTTGGTTTGTTTTATTTTGAACTGTTACAATTTTATTACATTTCAAACAAGTGGTAAGTTTCTTTTGCGTTTCAGTGTATGTGTGTGTGTGTGTGTGTGTGTGTGTGTGTATATATATATATATATATATATATATATATATATATATATATATATATATATATATATATATATATATATATATATATATATATATATATATATATATATATATATATATATATATATATATATATATATATATATATATATATATATATATATATATATATATATATATATATATATATATATATATATATATATATATATATATATATATATATATACACACACACACATACACTGAAACGCAAAAGAAACTTACCACTTGTTTGAAATGTAATAAAATTGTAACAGTTCAAAATAAAACAAACCAACAATTGCTAATTGAAACTTTGGCATTTTATTGATGACATGTCAAGTTTTTGACCGAGATACACCATCTCTTAAGTTTGTTCCACAGTACAGAACAGCACAGGGTGCAATTTCAGTCCCCTTTCAAGAGCGTGTGTGGCCACCATTGTTTTGGATACAGGCAGTGCATCGTCGACGCATACTGCCTACCAGTCTTTGGATGGATTGCTGCTGGATTCTGTCCCACTCAGTCCTCAATGTCTGAAGCCATCTGACTTATGACCATCTGCCTGTCCTGCCTTGCAGTGGTGACTCTTGGCCTCCCTGATCAAGGTCTGTCATCTGCAGAGTTGTGGAGGGTGTCTCTGTCCACCAGGGCCGATATCGTCTGGTGTGAACAGCCAAGGCGACGTGCCACCTCACGGTAGCTCAATCCGCCTTGCAGTATGCCCAAGGCACACTGCCGTTGATCCCTTGACGATCGTGGCATGTTGATTGAAATGCCAATTTTGCACTGGCCTTTTTAAAGCCAATATCAAGACATCACGTGCAGCTCATTAAAATCATCCCGTACCCCTTGGCTAATCACTGACAGTCAAAACGGCTGTTCAACAGCTGTGCTATGAAGTGACCATCTGTGACCGTTTTGTCTGACAGTGAGGACACTATTGTCCACAAATAAGTTCACAGATTTACTACACGCAGTGTTATTGTTGATATTTGAAGGTTTAAAAGGTGGTAAGTTTCTTTTGCGTTTCAGTATATATATATATATATGTATATATATATATATATATATGTATATATATATATATATATATATGTATATATATATATATGTATATGTATATATATATGTATATGTATATATATATATATATATATATATATATGTATATATATATATACTTCTTTTTTCGGCTGTTCCCGTTAGGGGTCGCCACAGCAGATCAACCGTCTCCATTTCGCTCCATCCTCCACATCTTCCATTGACACTCCAACCGCCCGCATGTCCGCCCTCACCGCATCCATGAACCTCTTATTTGGCCTTCCTCTTCTCCTCCTGCCTGACGGGCTCCATCCTCAGCATCCTTCTCCCCATATACTCCCCTTCCCTCCTGAGCACATGTCCAAACCATTTCAATCTTGCCTCTCTCACTTTGTCTCCAAACCGTCCTACCTGCGCTGTCCCTCTAATATACTCATTCCTTATCCTATCCATCCTCGTCACTCCCAACGAGAATCGCAGCATCTTTAACTCTGTCACCTCCAGCTCCGCTTCCTGTCTTTTTGTTAGCGCCATCGCCTCCAAACCATACACCATAGCTGGTCTCACTACCCTCTTATATACTTTCCCCTTCACTCTTGCAGCTACCCTTCTGTCACAAATCACTCCTGCAACTCTTCTCCACCCACTCCATCCTGCCTGCACTCTCTTTTTCACTTCTCGACCACACTCTCCGTTACTTTGGACAGTTGATCCCAAGTATTTAAACCCATCCACCTTCCCCACCTCAACTCCTTGCAACCGTACCATACCACCACCCTCCCTCTCATTTACGCACATGTACACCGTCTTACTCCTACTGACTATCATTCCCCTTTTCTCCAGTGCGTACCTCCACCTCTCGAGGCTCGCCTCAGCCTGCTCCCTACTCTCTCTACAGATCATGATGTCATCCGCGAGCATCATAGTCCATGGAGACTCCAGTCTGATCTCGTCTGTCAACCTGTCCTTCACCATTGCAAACAGGAAAGGGCTCAGAGTTGATCCTTGGTGCAATCCCACTTTTACCTTAAACCGGTCCGTCATTCCTACCGCACACCTCACCGCTGTCACACTGTACTCATGCATATCCTGCACAATCCTCACATACTTCTCCACCACTCCCGACTTCCTCATACAATGCCACAACTCCTCTCTTGGCACCCTATCATAAGCTTTCTCTAAATCCACAAACCCACAATGTAACTCCTTCTGGCCTTCCCTATACTTCTCCATCAACATTCTCAAAGCAAACATCGCTTCAGTGGTGCTCTTTCCTGGAATAAACCCATATTGCTGCTCACAAATCATCACCTCTCCTCTAAACCTCACTTCCACTACTCTTTCCCACAACTTCATGGTGTGGCTTTACAACTTTGTCCCTCTGTAATTTCCACAGCTCTGCACATCACCCTTGTTCTTGAAAATTGGAACCAGTACACTTGATCTCCACTCCTCCGGCATTCTCTCACTTTCTAAGATTTTATTAAACAATCTGGTTAACAACCCCACTGCCACCTCTCATAAGCACTTCCATGCCTCCACTTGTATACCATCTGGGCCAACCGCCTTTCCACTTTTCATCCTCTTCATAGCAGTCCTCACTTCATCCTTACTGATCCACCCCACTTCCTGATTCACTATCTCCACCTCTTCCAACCTTCTCTCTCTCTCATTTTTTTTATTCATCAGCTCCTCAAAGTACTCCATCCACCTTCTCAACACACTGTCCTCGCTCGTCAGCACATTCCCATTTGCGTCCTTTATCACCCTAACCTGCAGCACATCCTTCCCAGCTCGGTCCCTCTTTCTTGCCAATCGGTATAAATCCCTTTCCCCTTCCTTTGTATCCAACTTCTCATACAGCTCATCATATGCCTTTTTCTTAGCCTTTGCCACCTCTCTCTTTGCCTTTCGCCACCACTCCTTGTACTCCTGCTTACTTTCTTCATCTCTCCAACAATCCCACTTCTTTTTCGCCAACCCCTTCTTCCTTATACTTTCCTGTACTTCCTCGTTCCACCACCAAGTCTCCTTATCTTCCTTCCTCTGTCCAGATGTCACACCAAATACCTTCCTAGCTATCTCCCTCACCACTTCTGCTGTCGTTGCCCAATCATCCCACTCATCTTTCCCACCATCCAACACCTGTCTCACCTCCTCCCTAAATTCCACGCAACAGTCTTCCTCCTTCAGCTTCCACCATCTGGTCCTTGGTTCAGCCCTCACTCTCTTCCTCACCCTCACCTCTAAAGTCATCCTACAGACCACCAATCGATGCTGTCGAGCGACACTCTCCCCTGCCACCACCTTACAGTCTCTAATCTCTTTCAGGTTGCATCTCCTGCTAAAGATGTAATCCACCTGTGTGCACTTTCCTCCACTCTTGTATGTCACCCTGTGTTCCTCCTTCTTGAAATACGTATTTACCACTGCCATTTCCATTCTTTTTGCAAACTCTACCACCATTTGCCCTTCCACATTTCTCTTGTTGAGACCGCACCTACCCATCACCTCCTCATCCTCTTTATTCCCTTCCCCAACATGCCCATTGAAATCTGCTCCAATCACCACTCTTTCATCCTTGGATACACTCTCCACCACTTCATCTAACTCACTCCAGAAATCTTCTTTATACTCCATCTCACACCCCATATGCGGGGCATATGCACTGATGGCAGAATATATACACACACACACACACACACACACACACACACACACACACACACACACACACACACACACACACACACACACACACACACACACACACACACACACACACACATACATATATATTGTTGCGAATTTCGATCCGCCCGGCGTGCGATCGGCCAGGTAACTCTAATCGCGACCGCGTCGCCCACCGGAACGGACAATTCAGTCGTGACCCTCCGTGTAACTACCGCCAGGAGCTAGTCACGGGTGGGTCTTTCGACCACACCACAATCGTGCCAATTCGCCACCCGCGCCGGATAGGGTTTTTCGCCAAACTCGACCTACCTAAGTACCTGTGCGGGTAGTTAACCGGGCGATTGTACCTCGCCGCTGGCCGGCCTAGGACACGAACCGCTTAAGCGGTCCGTTCTGTGCTTCAGTGATAACCGAGCGGTGTTATCGCCGGCCCCGACGGACGTGATTATTTACCGGGTGCTTACACCCTTCCACCAATTCCTTCCGTGATGCAAGATGAAACTTTCAAACAAAGGAAAGGACGCAACGAAATGGGGAACAGTTCGACAAGTACATTTATTCCACACTCAGACAAGGCAAGCACCTATTCACAGCCATACAGTAAGAATGCAAGTTACAACCGAATACAAGCAAAGGTTTATTTATATGCACTTAAACAGTTTCTACTTTACAAGACATGGCGCCACAACACGCATTCACACAAAAGCAAAGGAAAGACCCCCTCAAAGGCAAGGGAGTCAGACTGGGCCCGTGGGCCTAATGCGCGTGGAACCTGGATGAGCGGCCAGGTCCACGAGACCGAAGGGTCCTACCTGCGCCCGCGTGGCACGATGGCGGGCAAGCTGCAATGTCAGCGTAGCTGCACCTGGCTTCGTGCCCCTGGCGTGGTCGGCAAGCTCCCTCTCCGGCGCTCCCCGTCTGCCTTTCCCGTCGACTTCGAGCTCCGTCTCCCGACACGACTGCCCTGCCGACACTGCAGACTTGACTTCTTCCGCTGCCACTCCACCGCTGCCACTCCGCCGCTGCCACTCCGCCGCTGCCACTCCGCCGCTGCCACTCCGCCGCTGCCACTCCTCTGCTCCCACTTGGTTCTCTGCTGATGTACTGCACAACTTGACTTCTCTGCCGACGTACTGTGCGCCTTGACTTCCCGCCCCGAGCAGCGCCGTGCTCGCCCTATTTAGCCCGGGGGAGGGGCGTATATGTAAATTTCTGGATCACAGCGGGTTCGGAGGTGGGGCTATACTTCCCGATGCTCACTCATTGGATGGATGAAAAGGGGGTGTGAAGCATTCCTGATCCGATTTTCAGGGCGATAGGAACGCATTCACAACCCATGGCCTGGGGTGTGGTAGAAAGGTGGAGGTGGTGGGAGTTTGGCTGTTGGCGGGCGTCGTTTGAGAATGGCGGTGAGGCGATGTTTGCGGGATGGAGTTGTGGAGGTAAAGAGGCGAAGGTGGTGGTGTTTGAGTTGTTGGGGGATTATTGGTCCAAAATAATAACAGAGAAAAGAAAAACGGCTAACTCAAAGGATCGCAGCCCGGTGAACACGGAAAAAATCCCTTTAAACAACGGTGGGGAAATCTAACTACACAATTACTTATCGTCATAACTGATCTAAGGTCCTTTATGGTGTATTGCGAATTTCCACAGCCGTAACACTATATATATATATATATATATATATATATATATATATATATATATATATATATATATATATATATATATATATATATATATATATATATATATATATATATATATATATATATATATATATATACACACACACACACACACACACACACACACACACACACACACACACACACACACACACACACACACACACACACACACACACACACACACGTATGAAAATGTATGTATATATAGAAGCAAAGTACCCGTCTTCGACGGGTAATTCGAAAGTGAAAGCATATGTCGGTTACTCACAGTTTCTGTGGAGTCAATTTTGTTACGAACGGGTCTCTTCCGTCGTCTCCTGCAACACATTTTAAAAAACAACTTTCCTCGTTTTCTTGTCTGGGGCATGGACGTGCAGCTTTGATCTTGATCCAACTCTTGATGCCTCAACATACAACATTCCGTGTGAGAAAACAGGCGAACGCAGATCTCGTCTGATTATGCTGAACGTCTGTCCCTGTGCTTTGTTTATTGTCATGGCAAAGCAAGGTCGTAAGGGAAATTGTAATCTACGGAACTGGAATGGCAAGTCACTGTCGGATGGTATAAGTGGTATCCTTGGAATTAATGCATGTTTTCCTGCTGCCGGTCCATTAATCAGGATTACTTCAATCACATTTGGGCTCATTCGGTAGACTGTACAGCGGGTGCCATTCATGATATTTGGTGGACCCAATGAACGTAGAACAATAACTGGGCAGCCTACTTTCAGCTTAAGTTTTTGGGGTGGTATCCCTGATATTTCAAGGGAATTCTGAAATTCAATGGGAAAGTGCACCGCTTCCTCCGGAGTGAGTGTGGTGTTGATTGCATTATATATCTTGACTTCTCCTGGGAAGCGGTCAATGATGGTAGAGTTGACAGCATCCACTGTTTCATTTAGAGGTGCGAGTATCGCTCGTTCTAACAACCAGTTGTTGTCGTTTGGAGCACGTCCTGTTAATCTGACATAGATTTCCTCGATTAATTTGGATGGAGTTTCGTGCTGGTGGATCCCTTCTGGTAAAGTGATGGTATCCGGTTTATTTTCAACAGGGTAGTTACCGTCTCCAATGTTCATGAGGACGTCGGCGTAATTTGCAGCGGTGGGGTCGTTTGTAAGCTGTGCTCGTATGTTGTCGTGCAGTCGGTACGTTTTAACGTTGCGCCATAACGGCGATCGCTTCAGCATCGCATCGACTATGTTTGCACGTGTTCCTTGCTTCACAACGGGTAGTATTTGACGGAGGTCTCCACAGATCATTACCGGGATGCCACCAAATGGTTTTGAATTTCCACAAATATCCTGTAGGGTGCTATTGATCGCTTCACACACGGCCCTGTGTGTCATCGGAGCCTCGTCCACAATAATTGCTTTGGCTTCGTTCATCATTCTCGCGATTGCTATCCCTTTTTTCATAGAGCAGGTTGGTGTATGTTGCTTGTGAGCATTCAGGGGTACTTTGAAGGCGGAATGTAGAGTACGTCCCCCTGTTAGTAAAGTTGCGGCTATACCACTCGATGCTGTAGCAATAGCGATATGGCCATTCGATCTGATCTTTGCGAGAATTAAATTCAAGAGGAACGTTTTACCTGTCCCTCCAGGAGCATCAACAAAGGTGATACTCGCTGTGTGTTTACTTTGTCGAGAAATAGTTCGATAAAAGAAACGTTTTTCCGTCGATAATCACAATTTTCAATGAACGTGGTAGGCGGTTTTACTTTCTTATTCAATGAAAGTGGTAACGGTTTTACTTCCTTCTTAAGAGCATTGGGTGTGTCCTGCCCATTTTCATTCCCAAAATTCATAACAAAAAGTACATCGAGCCACCTTCCCGATAGTAAATTAAATACCTGCCAATTTTCAGGAGGATACGATACGATTTGACATCGCAAAACGGGAACAAAATTCGGCACTTCTCTCTTATTGTATTGTGTGTGTGTGTGTGTGTGTGTGTGTGTGTGTGTGTGTGTGTGTGTGTGTGTGTGTGTGTGTGTGTGTGTGTGTGTGTGTGTGTGTGTGTGTGTGTGTGTGTGTGTGTGTGTGTGTGTGTGTGTGTGTATATATGTATATATATGTATATATATATATATATATATATATATATATGTATATATATATATATATGTATATATATATATATGTATATATATATACAGTCAAAGCTCGTTACTATGCCACCCGTCGGGACCGAGCAAAAGTGGCATAGTAGCGAGAGTGGCATAGTAACGAGATTTTGTAAAAACGGCCTTATTTTCTCAAGTTACCCATCTGTAGTTAATCTTTAGACAAAATTTATTCCAGCAAGTAAAAGGCACGACTGTTGTATAAGCTAAGCGAATGGAGAACATACACACACTAACAGAGTTCACACACTAACATATGGCATGGCGAGAAATTCACGACACACAAAGCTTTCAAGAATCGTCGGCTGGCGCATCTTCTTTCGGCGGATCTCGTGCATCTCGTTGTCAAGCCGACCGCACACTTGCATCACACCGGGCTTCCCGCTTCTCTGCTGCATGAACTTCCGGACGTTGCTACAAGCGCGCTGGGCTTCCTCGAACGGAACGATTTCCTCCTCGACAGTTACCTCGCCATCTTCGCTTTCCACCGGCCCCTCACTGCACAGAATCTACTCTGCAATCTCCTCCAGCGTGAAATACCCGCCAGTCGCGAGGTGCTCGTCGGCTTCGAGAAAGTCAGACAGCTCGATCTCCTCGTTCTCGTGCATCTTTTCCTCGGCAGGCAGAGCTTCCCAGATGTCGGGCAGCTCCGCATCCTGTGGCTCAGTTTGGATCTCCTCTTCGATGAACTTGACGCTCGAAACAGTTCCTGATCGTCGACTTGCCGACCTGCTCCCAAGCATGCCGGGCGACGTGTGGCGTCGAGCAACGTGAACTTGAACTCCTTTCCCTCGTCTATGGCCTCCAAGCCGGCGGCATAGCAGGAGCTTCTTTGTAGTGGCGCTTGAGGTTCTCTATGATTTCCTGATCCATTGGTTGCAATTGGCTGTCGTGTTGGGTGGGGAAGAGACCAGTTGGATGTTGTTCAGCTCGAGCTCGGGAGGGTGGCCAGAGAAGTTATCGAGACAGACCAGCACTCTGCGTCCCTGCTGGCCGAGTCGTCCGTCCCACGCATGCAACATCTCCTCGAAGAGCCTCCGCCGTCATCCACGCCTTCGGGTTCGCCTTGTACTTGACCGGGATCTCTTTGTTCTTGAAGGCACGGGGTTTCTTGGAATTGCCAATCACCAGAAGAGGGAACTTCTCGCTGCCGCTCATGTTTGCCCCAACCAGAAGAGTGATCCTTTGCTTGCTTTCTTCTCCAGTACACCGCTCTCCCTGAAAGCCATGGTCTTGTTCGGAAGCAGCTGCCAGAAGAGTCCAGTCTCGTCCAGGTTGAAGACGTCGTCTGCGGAGAACTGCCCAGTAAGGGCCGGAGAACCTGTTGTTGCCACTCAAGAAGGGATTGTGATCCACCGCTCCAGCTTCGCCCTGCACTGTCTTGAACGTGATGCCGTGGCGCTTCTTGAAATTGCCCAACCAACCGTCGCTCGCCATGAAGTCTGGGATGTGCATCAGCTCGGCCAGTTTCATCGCCTTCTCCTTGATCAGATCGCCGCTGACAGGCACATTCTGTCCTCTTTGATTTCTTCAGCCACATGAGCACTCCCTCATCAAGCTTCGGGTCGTGAGCCTGCGTCAACTTCATGCGCTTCGATGGAAATCCAGCTTTGATTGCAGCCTCGATTGCATCCTTCTTGCTGAGAATGCCCTTCACGGTGGTTCTCTTAACTTCGACGCCCCATTTCTTGCTAATATCCCTGGCCAACTTGGACTGATTCGGCTCCTTCTTCGCGGCATCGATGATCTCCTTCTTCTCCTTCAGCATAAAGTCGGTTCGCTTGCGTTTCTGAGCTGACATTATGGGCTGAATTTGAAAAAAAATGATGTCACTGTTGTACGTGTGCCTGCGTGTCTGTGTGTGTGCTCGCGCTTTTTTGTGTCTCGTTGTGCGTGTTGTGATTGGCTTGTTGTGGCTGGCATCGGGGAGAAGAATCGCGTGTTTTGACACAGTCTGACTATGCGCGTACGTATTGAGTTATGTTGTGCGCAGCTGGACTGTAGTTTGTCGCTTCGCCTTTGGACGTGAGTGTGATAAATCGAGCACTGCGCAATACAGACTTTTTCACGACTCGTGCCTTTTAACAGTCACACAGTAGTGGCATGGTAGCGAGTAGGGGTGGCATAGTAAATTTATTTTGTATTGAATTTTGTCGGGACCGAGCAAAAGTGGTATAATAGCGAGAGTGGCATAGAAGCGAGGTGGCATAGTAACGAGCTTTGACTGTATGTATATATATATATGTATATATATATATATATGTATATATATATATATGTATATGTATATATATGTATATGTATATATATGTATATGTATATATATATATGTATATATATATATATGTATATATATATATATGTATATATATATATATGTATATATATATATGTATATATATATATGTATATATATATATGTATATATATATATGTATATATATGTATGTATATATATGTATGTATATATATGTATGTATATATATATATATATATATATGTATGTATATATATATATATATATATATATATGTGTATATGTATATATATATATATATATATATATATATATATATGTATATGTATATATATATATGTATATATATATATATATATGTATATATATATGTATATATATATATGTATATATATATATGTATATATATATGTATATATATATATATATATATATATATATATATATATATATATATATATATATGTATATATATATATATATATATATATATATATATATGTATATATATATATATATATATATATATATATGTATATATATATGTATATATGTATATATATATATATATATATATATATGTATATATATATATGTATATATATATATATATATATATATATATATATATATATATATATATATATATATATATATATTTATTAATATATATATATAAAAATATATATATATATATATATATATATATATATATATATATATATATATATATATATATATATATATATATATATATATATATATATATATATATATATATATACACACACACGCACCGGTGTTTTAATTGTGCACACCTTGGCGATAACTCACCTTCGCCATCCAACATGTGCAGCATCATCGTAATTCCCCTCCCTTATCACCACCCCTCTTCTTTGCCTCCATTAGAGCGGCCTACGTGTCCTTCGGGGGACTTCTAATGAGGCTCCAGGGTGATGCAAACAACCTTCATGGTCTTGTCCCTGGATCTCGACTCTACTTACTGCTAAAGCGACTGGCTTTTTAGAAACTCTCTCACACTGAGCCCCGAGATTCCCTTCGGCTCGGCACACAATTTGCTCAGGACGTATCATGATGACCAAGTGGGCTTTTCACACAAAACTGCATCGATGAACCAACGTGTCATCGGTCTAGCGTGTGCAATTGGTGGTCCCATCGTCCAATTGTGGTGTTCACTCAGAGGATATCTTCACAATGAGGTCACGTGCCCTTCGATTCTTCTGCTCTTCAAACACTTATGTTATACCTGCAAATGACTTGCTTTGCGTTTTGGTAATGGCACAGATTGTTGTACAGGAAGCCAGAGTGCAGGGACAATAAAATGTACGACGTGTGTTTAGAGTGCACGGATGTTGATTTGAAAACACTTATCTCACCATATTTTGTTTATCACTAAAAAAAAATTTGTGCTGTCAATATATTCTGTGCACGAGAAAGGTAAATATTGTTGTTTCTCACCGGTGGGGGGGGGGGGGTGGATGCTCATAGTTAATGCCATGACGGTTTGTGTAATTGTAAAACTCTTACCTGTATTTAACTGTTTCTCGGGGAAGGAGCGCTGTGCAGGATGGATGCGGAGGGGTTGTGGGTGGCACGGCACTACCCCCTTACCAACAGAGAAACATATGGGCAATGTCCCTGGGCTCACCTGGTTGAACCAGGTTGACCGCTGGTCGGCATGGATGACCTACGAAATATGTAAATTTGCTGATGGGTTGAACAAACTGATGAAAGCACCGTGCAGTGATGATTCCTCACAAGTTATGTATATACCAGATAATTTCAGAAGAAGTCAAAAGGATCCTGGAATCGTAGTGAACTTTGACCTTTAAATTGACCTTCTTAATATGCAATTTTTGATGGGACTTGCAAGGCATCAGGAGGCCTTAGATCTCAGAAGTTCTCCAAAGTTTGGTGAAAATAGGACTATTAGTTTTAGCATCACTGGTGATGCAGATTGTGGTCGTTTCATCAAAATCGTGCAAATACCTATTTTGAGCAGGTCAGAGCTGTACTCACTTTAACCTCCTTAGACCTTGATTTTTTTTTTCTGTTTTTTTTTTTTTATGCCGTGAACAAACTTTAGTACATCACGGGTGATGAAGGTTGTGGTAAAGTTTCATTGAAATCATGTGTGTAGTTTCAGAGAAGAAGATCTGAGTGTTTACATACTTACTGACAGACACCACATGATGCTAATAGCTCATCTGAACTATGTTCCAGGTGAGATAAAGATGGCACACGTAGCGGGCATTGTTTACTTGCCAATAAAAGTGGTTCCTAAATGTCCCAGGGCAATGGGGTTGGGGTATCTGTTGGAGCGTTGGGATGAGATTCCTGATTCTCGAGGTCTGATTGGCAGAGCTCTTGGTTGTGAAAACCTTTGGGACCCTCAGGATGGGGATTGGTGAGATCCTCAGACTGATTCGTGGAACTCCTGGGACCATGGTTGGTGACTTTTGGGGTGAGGGGTTGAGTGTAGACTGACCACAGGGTGGGTGTTGGGTACAAACCTTCAATCTTGACAGAAAGCAGCTTATTTGTCTACAGTGAGCCTATCCATGTTGCTCCCTGATTCCCTCATGGTCTTGTAGCTTGGTCTAGAGTCTCCCTCCAGGTTCTGACCAGTGTCTTGCACCTGCACCGGTTGAGATGAGGAAGCACTCTGAGAGTTCCGCTCCAGTTCCATGCTCCATTGTTCTTCATCCCATTCCTTTCCCTCTATCGTGTGTGTTTAAGTGTGGAGGTATGTATGTGTGCATATGTTGCTCGCTGGTTGCAGGTGGGGGAAGTGGCAAGTAGGCACTTTGAGACGTTTGTGGTGTGCTCACCATGCTTGCATGCCTGGTGTTGGCTTAATGGTTAGGGTTGTGGGCTTGGGATCTGAGGGTCCTGAGTTCAAATCCTGCTCAGCCATTGAATTAATACTCGGTGGGGTGAACTGTGCCTGTCATCCTTCCGAGGTTGGCAAAATGAGTACCAGCTTGCTGGGATGATCGAGCCATTTGAGTATCCTGCGTTGGAGTGGTGACACATCCAGGATTGTGCCCAATCGCTCAGGAGACTGCTTCAGCAGCACCAATACTCTGTACAGAGTGTGGTCCCAATGGATGGATGGATAGCCATGCTTGCCCAGTGCGTGCTTGTTTGCGTGAACAGTCATGGGAATCAAACCGACACCAGTCCGTCAGGAAAGAAAGAGTGTCAGATATTGCTGGAGTGGGAGTGATTGTGAAGTACAATGTCACCAAGAGTTATGTAGAAGGTATACTCGCAATGCAGTAGAGACTAGGCTCATTGAGCTACAGTTAATGGATGATTCAGTTCTACTTGCCACCACAAGAACAGGTGCTGATGGGCCCTCCATAAGTAGGTTTACACTGAGGTAACAGCTCACACTGATATCAAAATGAAGACCAATTACTGCACCGTAGTCCCAAGAAGGAAGCCAGACAACACGCGCACACACACACACACACATTATGTACTAGTGCCTATTTACAAAAGCTATTTTATTTGAAGTTATAACCTTAACTTATAAACAATTTACTGATTTTCCAACTGCCCAGATCATCAGCTGGGCACCGTTTATCATCGAGGTTTCGATCCTTTCAGCCCAGAACCTCTCTAAACGGCGGGTCCACAATCCCGGTCGCAGGTCCACATCAGTAGATTACTCAACATCAATGGACCCACAACCTCAAAGTTGTGTCCAGCCAGTCAGTCAACACAGCAATGTAACATCCTTATTCAAACGTATTTATTTATTACTTTTATTTAAACTATTACTACATTTGAATAACTTTAATCATACACCACTTTATATAATAATATATTAAGCGATAATCACTTCACCTTGTAGACATGTCCATTACACATTACCTCCATCTAACCATCGACTCAAACTGTCATTCAAATATTCAAACGGTCATCAATAACGGATTTTAACATGCTGCACTGCATAGCCTCGCAACCACCAACAAATTATTTTAATGCCTCGGCCTTAGTTATTTTATAACTTGGTTTACGCAGTTCTTCAGCTAAAATGTGGGGTCGGTAGGTCGAAATATAAATATAATTTCAATTTTTAGAAATTATATATTTTTATGATTTTTTTTTCAGATGTTCCATGGAAAAGACAAGGGTAGTGGGGGGGGGGGGATAAATATAAATCCCAGACCAGGAGGATCTAAGAAAACATTGAAGATGGAAAACCATTCAAATGCAGGATGCCCATGTTCACTGTATCATCTGATGTGAAAAACAATAAAGAAGGATTAAAACTTGTTTTTACAATATAGTCTGGCATGTTTTTCTTATAGGAACCTGTTGGATCATCAAACAAATGGAAACAATGCTGAGAAAATTAATGCCCAAGTCATAGATGTGTGCGTGCACACCAGTGCATAGTGCTGGATATGATTTTAAAAAAAGGTGTCTACTCGGAGTCAACACGCTCAAAACGGTCAATCAGAGCCATAAGCAGCTTAGTTTTCAGTGGGCATCTGATCGGACCGTTTCTCCATCCCCATGAGCACATCAAAGGCTGATTTCTGGTCCGTTGAAGGCTGAATATCAGCATCTCGCAGGGAAACTTCGACGTACTTGGCACCGAAATCTTTCAATATGAACAGTGGTGTACAACTTTCGATGGAAACAAAATCGGCACGATCGAGAGTAGCGTACGAATCATCCCTGCTGCTGAACTGAATTGATGCAATAGTTCGGCCAGAATATTCGTCGTCAAGATGTTGCGTGATTAAATCACCAATACAGTCACTCAAATTTATACCACTGACATACTTCTTAATAACTCATGGCTCGCAGACTTCCTCTCCTGTCGCAGTCACCGTGTGGCCCTAAATGGAGTTCTTTCATCCCCTCTTCCTGTCCAGGCTGGAGTTCCTCAAGGTAGCGTTCTGGGCCCTGTTATTTTTGTGGTTTTCATCAATGATCTCTCCGACTCTGGAAAATCCTCTATATCTGTTTGCTGATGACCACCCTCTGCTGTACCATCTGTCATCCCTCAGACCGGCAAGCAGCAGCATATTCACTCACGGCAGATCTGGGTAAAATCACAAACTGGTCCAACACGTGGAACATGTCTTTCAATCCGGACAAATCTCACACTCTCACTATGTCTCTTCGAAAGGACCGTTTAGAAAATCCCCCCATCCACTTTCTCAACAATCCTCTAGAAGAAGTCCTTTCTTTGAAGCTTCTGGGTCTCACTATCTGCCATGACCTTTCCTGGGAAAGCCACATTTCAAACCTCGCCTCCAAAGCCAGTCGCCGACTGGGAATCCTCCGTCATGCAAAGTCCTTCCTTGGCCCATCTGAGCTCCTGACCACTTACAAAGCTTTTGTCCGCAGCCATGATGTGCGTTGTGTGTTAGCTCTCACACGAGCCTCGACAAGGTATACATACAAAAAAAAAATCACTTTCGCCCCAGAAACAACAGTCAATCTGAACCACGCTGGCCACTGCTCAGACGCCATGACCGAAGACCACTGCGCAACTCGAACTGCTCAGCTCGGTTAAAGGTGACTCAGCATTTTGGCGCGTGCGAACGAAATTATATTTTGAAAATAAATGCCGACGTTTACATTTCGGGTTTTGAAACTTTTGCACCTTCGGCGGAAAATGTATAAATATAAAAGGCTAAAAATGTATTTTATATTTATATTTCATTTCGGCAAATATACCGTCAGCGGATCCGTAAACCAAGTTATAAAATAACTAAGGCATTATTTATAATGTATTTTATGAATAACATTTATTTATTTATTTGTATATCTATTTATTTCATTCATTTTTTTTTTTAATCTAAATACTGTACCTCCTTTATCTAATGCATCTATTGATCAGTTTAATGAAAACAACACTGATGGTAGCTTGCAGACAGACAACACCAAAGAATAGCACTCTAATCTTTGTATGTGCCAATTGGAGAGCGTGTTGGAGTTTTTGTATTTGTGGTCAGGGATATCATCATCTGGAAGAATGCAACCTGACATTGACGGAAAGATAGCACAGACATCTAGAGCCTACGGAACACTGCACAAGGCAACGTTTAGCAACAGTGACCTTCAAGTATTCACTGTCACACTCTCACGATATCTCTCCGAAAGGACCATCTGGACCCCCCCCCCTCCCATATACTTTCTCAACAATTTTCTTGAAGAAGTCCTTTCATTCAAACTTCTGGGTCTCACTATCTGCCATGATCTTTCCTGGGAAAGCCACATTTCCAAGCTGGTCTCCAAAGCCAGTCACCGACCCGGCGTCCTCTGTCGTGCAAAGTCCTTCCTCGGCCCACCTGAGCTCCTGACCACATACAAAGCTTTCGTCCGCAGCCTGATGGAGTAGTGCTCTCCCCTCTGGGCTGGTGCTCCAGCCTCTCACCTTTCTCAGCTTCATGCTGTGGAAACAAAGGCATTTTGTATCATTGGTATCTCTCACGATGAAGCTGAGTCTTTGGGTCTCTCACTCTCTCACCGCACGCAGGTCGGTGCTCTTTCTGTCTACTACCGTCTCCTCTCCGACCACGCCCCCCCTTCTTTGCGATATGATATAATATGTCCCCCCCCCCCCATATTTCCGCAGGGCGCTCAAAGTCCGCCAGCAACCCCCTTCTGGTATTACCCTGTGTACCCCAGCCCATCGCTCTCCCTTCCACAGATCTCCTGATGTCTCTGTTCCCCACTGTTTTTTCCTTCCCTCTCCCACCTCTCTTATCTCCTGCTTCCCTTGTTGTATGTTCTGTGTGTTGGCTCTCATACGAGCCTCGACATTGTATTGAATAAAAGAAAAGAAAACAACAAGCCAAAGTGTCCCAAGCATATGTCCTCTCTGTCCTGTTGTATGTGTCTGAGTGGTGGACCCCTCAGGATAGATTTGAACGGGCTTGACTCCTTCCATCACAAACGCATTCACACCATCCTACCATCTCAAATCAGCAGCAGTGGCCCAAGCAGATAACATTTGAGTGTTAGGCAGCAGTGGGTGTGGCTTGGGGGGTACTGGGCAGGGACAGAGACAAAGTCTCCAAACATTGATTTGATTGGTTTGACCATCTGGCCCGAATTCCTGATGAGTGAACAGCCAAGATCAACCTGTTTATCTGTCTTCCCAAACCCTGCCTCCAGGAGGTCCACACAGTTCATGTGATCTGTACAGATGTAAAGATTCCAGTACAAAGAGGCAACAGCGTCAAGGGCAGGATGGTGATCAAATAACTGACCAAATACAGCAACGGAGTTATCAGGAGGACCCTGGATAGGATTCGGGTTTCAGCTGCTACTTTTCTGCCCTCAATCCCATCCAGGCGCAGCCAAGTGAACCTTACAAAAACTACTTGCAAGATTCAGCCCTCCATAGACAAAGATAAAGAAAGAAAGAGAGATGGACAAAAAGAAACCAAGCACACCAACAAAAAGCAAAAAAATAAACCACACACACACACACACACACACACACACAATTGTACAACATCAGCTATTCCTAGAATCCTCCTTCCGACAATTCACAGACTGGTGTTTGTGTTTGTTTGTTTTGCTGCTACTCTAACAGTTCTTTGTAGATTACATCCATACTTGCTACATAGGATCATCATGACCCCAAATAATGTGCAGGGGTGTTTTTGTTTTTATCTTCGCTGGTGGTCTTTGGGGGGGGGGGGGTGCTTATGCAAATTATCGATGTAAATGTATATCTTGTACCGCGACCTCGAAGTGTGGGAAGGTATTACAAGTCTCACCATTTACAGTGCAGTAATCCTGTACAGTAAGGTGTTTAATAAAAATTGGGGGGTGGGGTACATTGTCGAGGCTCATATAAGAGCTAACACAGAATATACAACAAAGGTAGCAGGAGACAAGAGGGGTGGGGTGGGAAGCACAAAACAGTAGGGAGTAGACACATTATGAGATCTGTGGATGGGGTGGGGTACACGGGGTAAATAAGATGGACACTACAGGGACTTTCAGGAAGGAAAACAAGCATGAAGGAAGTGGGTATGAGGTGGATTAATGGGGGTAGAAAAGATCAAGGTTTTGGATGGGGGAAGATGAGAGATGGTGGTGAACAGCTGTTTTTTGAAGACCTGGAGGAAAAAGTGGGATTGAAGAGAGTGTGGGAGTTTGTTCCAGAGGTGGGAAAAAAGAGGAATGAAAGAGTAAAGATGAGCGGTAGTTCTTTATTTTGGTAGTGTCACCAGAAAGGGGGTGCTGGTGGACCTTGAGCACCCTGTGGAAATATGGGGGGAGGGACAGATCACAGACAGACGTGGGGGGAGTGAGCCCGAAAAGGAGACGGTATAAGGCAGAAAGACCACCGACCTGCCTCGGTGAGAGAGTGGGAGACCCAAAGACTCGGCTTCATCGTGGGAGATGCCAATGATCCTAAATGCCTTGGTTTCCACAGCGTGAAGCCGAGAAAGGTGAGAGACAGGAGCACCAACTCAGAGGGGAGAGCACTACTCCATCAGGCTGCAGACGAAAGGTTTGTAAGTGGTCAGGAGCTCAGGTGGGCCGAGGAAGGACTTTGCACGACGGAGGATTCCCAGTCGGCAACTGGCTTTGGAAGCCAGCTTGGATATGTAAATTTCCCAGGAAAGATTGTGGCAGATAGTGAGACCCAAAGGCTTTAATGAAAGGACTTATTCAAGGGGATTGTTGATAAAAACAGTGAGAGTGTGAGATTTGTCTGGATTGAAAGACATGTTTCACGTGTTGGACCAGTTCGTGATATTATCCAGATCTGCAGAGAGTGAAGAAGCTGCTGCTTGCCGGTCTGAGAGATGACAGATGGTACGGCAGAGGGTGGAGTCATCAGCAAAGAGATAAAGAGAATTTTCCAGAGAATCAGAGAGATCATTGATGAAAACCGGAAAAAGAACAGGGCCCAGAACGCTACCTTGAGGAACTCCTGCCTGGACAGGAAGAGGGGATGAAAGAACTCCATTTAGGGCCACACGTTGACTGCGACAGGAGAGAAAGCCCACGAGGCATGAGTGGAGATGGCCGAGGATACCATAGGAAGAGTTTGATGAGCATGGCAGTGTGCCAGACGGTATCGAAAGCACGCGATATGTCTCATGAGATGGCTCTGATATCATGTCTGGCATTTGGTAATGTTTGCTGATTTTCAGGTTGATGGCAGATGACTTGATTAATGGTATATGACGCAGATGATTTGATTAATGGTAGATGACGCAGATGACGCAGATGACTTGATTAATGGTAGATGACGCAGATGACTGGATTAATGGTAGATGACGCAGATGACCTGATTAATGGTAGATGACGCAGATGACCTGATTAATGGTAGATGACGCAGATGACCTGATTAATGATAGATGACGCAGATGACTCGATTAATGGTGGATGACGCAGATGACTCGATTAATGGAAGATGACGCAGATGACTCGATTAATGGCAGATGACGCAGATGACTCCATTAATGGTAGATGACGCAGATGACTCGATTAATGGTAGATGACGCAGATGACTCTATTAATGGTAGATGACGCAGATGACTCGATTAATGGTAGATGACGCAGATGATTCGAATAATGGTAGATGACACAGATGACTCGAATAATGGTAGATGATGCAGATGACTCTATTTATGGTAGATGATGCAGATGACTCTATTTATGGTAGATGATGCAGATGACTCGATTAATGGTAGATGATGCAGATGACTGGATTAATGGTAGATGACACAGATGACTCGAATAATGGTAGATGCAGCAATGCCAACCCTCCCGATTTCATCGGGAGGCTTCCGAAAATTCACCCAAACTCCCGCCCTTACGATCACTATCCTTATCCTCCCGAAATTTTGATATTTTTGCACTGTTCACTAATCAGAATGTACTCGTATGAGAATTGAATGAAAAGCATCGTCTGCTACGTATAGCATGTGGTAACTCCATAACGTTCGCTGCTACCAAATTGTACGTAAAAAAATGCAAATTCAAATGAGGAGCAGCGAAACATTGGGTCTGGATCTCGCTTAGGCGATCATGCACTGAGATTTAGTGCATGCGGTATGTGTGCAATACAGTGCATGCGGTATGTATGCACAGTGTATATGCATGCGATACGCTCACTGCATGCAGCTGGGCCCCGTACCAGCCCACCGGTCGCGACCACCGTGCGGTGTTTAACAGCCGCTAGAGTTCTACGAGTCGCGCTGCAGCTGTGGAACATCGACTTCGAAGTTACCGATGCTTCAAGCCCTCGATGTTGATTACGAAATGGCAGAAAAGAAGCTTACGAAGACCAAGAAATGGTCTCAGAAGTACAAGACCGAATACAGTCTCCAATACCCGTGTATTCGAAAGTCAAGAGGAATTCATCATGCGTATTGTACAGTATGCAGCGTTGATATTTCAGTTGAGCACGGAGGTCGCGATGATATTCGGAAGCACGTTGGAAGCAAACGGCACACAGACATTGCAAAGGAGAGATCTTCGAGCACGAGTACCGGTACACTTCTGAATTATTTCACCAAACAAGGGACAAGCGAGGAAGAGGATGTTACCCGAGCGGAACTTCTCTTTAGTGGATTTATTGTGGAACATAACTTGCCCATATCAGTCTCAGATCATGCTGGACCTCTATTTCAAAAGATGTTTCCAGATTCAAAAGTTGCTTCAAAGTATGGATGTGCAAGAACAAAAACTTGCAAGATGTGCAAGATGTGCAAGAACAAAAAAAAAAAAAAAAAAAAAAAAAACAAGAACAAAAAGAAAGAAAAAAAAAAAAAAAAAAAAAGAACAAAAAAAAAAGAACAAGAACAAAGAAGAAAAAAAGAACACTGGTCAACAATTTTTTACTTTCTGAATGTTGTCTAGATTTCTACAAGTGAATTAGGGTATTCGGGCACTGCTGAATCAGGAAATGGCATCCGTTTCTCTCCATCAGGTCAGGTTTTTGTGCTAAGTTGATTTGAAAAAAATCAGATCTTGTGACAAAATCAATTACATTTTTGTGGCATTATCAGCTGATTTTTGTCAACACATATCATCCTAAACATGTTTTTAAGAAAAAAAATGTTTTGCCAACAACATTTATTGATTACATGATAGAAACATCGATTACTGTCATCTGAATGGTGGGCATTGATAAAGGTAAGTACAAGTAAATTGCATGTTGCGTCACCACTGTTCAAACTTCAGGGCTTGAACTTCCGTTTCTTCGAACTCCTGGAATGTTCAGCGGCATGGAGGTCTCTCTTCAGATTCCAACAGTAGTCAGCCATCATGACTGCGTCCCAGCGACCCTGATACCTGGTCTCCATCTCCTTCATGTCCTGATGGAATCTCTCCCCCTGCTCGTCACTCATTGAACCCAGGTTCTCAGGAAACCGGTTCATATGTGAAAATAGGTAGTGCATCTTGATGCTCATGTTGCAGTCCAGGTTTCTGAAAGCAGTCAGCATGTTGTTGACAAGTTCTGCGTAGTTTCTGGCCTTATTGTTGCCAAGAAAGTTCTTCACTACCAAAACAAATGTATTCCACGCTTCCAGTTCCACTTCGTTCATTGAGTTTTTGAACTCTGGATCTCTGATGAGCTGATGGATCTGAGAACCATCAAAGATGCCAGCTTTCAACTTCTCCATGGTCAATCCTGGAAAAGCCTGGCACAAGTAAGTGAAGCAGTCACCATCTTTGTCCAGAGCCTTGGTGAACTGCTTGATTAAGCCGAGCTTGATGTGCAGCGGTGGGAAGAGTATTCTGTCTCTGTCCACTAGAGGGTCGTTGATGGACGTTCCTTTCTTTGCATGGCACCAATTCCTCCCGCACAGGCCAGTCCTTCTTCGTGTAATGCTGAGCACGGTCCCTACTATCCCACATGCACAGAAAACATGGGTACTTGGTGAAGCCAGACTGTTGTCCCAACAAAAGTTCACCATCTTCAGGTCAACACAAATAAACCACTTATGCTGATCATAACCAATTTTCTCCAGCACGTACTTCACCGCTTCATACTTCTCCTTCAGTGTAGTCGAGGTGAGCGATGGGTACAGAGGCAAACTGGTTGCCGTTGTGTAGCAGAACACATTTCAGTGATCGCTTGCTGCTGTCAATGAACAGTCTCCAATCTTTGGGTTCGTACTGTGGCACTCAAGCTTGAGCAGAAGCGCATGTCATAAATTGGCGCATGTAGGTATTGTACATTCTTCAGAGTTCGTTATTTCAAGAAATACAACTTTTTGTATCACATTATTACAAAATCTGCCCCATTAACTTTAGTTTTGATCCACGAACTTTATGCTTTGCCTCACCAATTTTGGAAGATTTTGAGGTTTTATGACTTCAAACTGATCCCTTTTCGACATAATCACCTAGAACTATCGTACCTGAATACTTCTTGTCATTAAAATAATTATTTCCAATCAAAACAATTATTTGACATGACATTTTACCCCACCAACTTCTTCTAAAATGCTCCACACATGCGTACATGTGAACAAAAATGTAAAAAACGACATGTGGCCATATCTCAAAAACTTGACCTGATTGAACAAAACTAATGTGAGTTTTGGATTCAGCGCATCAGATTCGTCCTAAATCAGCTTAAAAAATGCAGACAACAAATTTGTTGTTGACCAGTGTAATTGGTGAGTTGTCAAATGTTACTGCTTCATCTATTGCCCGATATTGCTAGACTAGCTCCATTTAGCCTAGCTACAGGACGGTAGCAATGACAGTGGTGAGGCCCAGGTATAGGCTGTCCTGATTTCGTAGTATGACAACAGTGCTGGGATTGTGAAGCAAGGTTTGCTAAGTTTGCCTGCGTGCAAACAAGATTCCACTGGAGAAAACATTTTCAAACTGCTTGATCATGAGTTGAGTGACAGGGAAAATTCCGTGGGAAATTGTGTTTCCTTTTGTGCTGATAATGCCTCTGTCATGGTGGGCAAGCACAAAGGAGTCGCTGCTTATATCCACAAACAAAATCCAGAGTGCTACATCATGGGATGCCCTTGCCATATGATGCTGTCTGACCAAGAAGGCGGCTCAGGCCTTCCCCATTGAATTAGATGACTTTCTCATCGATATTTACTACTACTTGGACAAAGTAGTAACGCGTCAAAGGAGTGAAAGCACTGCAAGAACTCTGTGATGCCCCGACACACAAGATTCTGAAGCATGTCGCAACAAGGTGGCTGTCCCTTGGTCAGTGCCTAGACAGGCTGATTGAACAGTGGGAGCCACTTCGCCTCTTCTTCAAAGAAGAAGTACGAAGAAAAATGCAACCAACTGTAGCCAAGACTCTAACAACGAGCAAGAAGGACGGCACTGTATCTACTGCCAGTACTGGCACTGCAGGATCAAGCACTAGTGGAGCAGCATTCACCACTACCACTGCAGTATCTGCTGCGAAGAAGACAGCAGGGACAGCACCAAAACCAATGCTGAGAGCAGGTAGCATCACCGGCCCTTCATCACGTTCATCTACAAAGCAGATCCCTTCAGAGTCGAGAAAGACTGTGATAGTCCCATCTACAGGCAAAGAAGGACCCAAGTTAACTTCTGCTTTTGCCAAATCACTTGATAGAAGCTCAGCAAAACCTTCGAATCAGAGGTCTTCTTCCTTGGCTGCACCTACCTCAAGCTCTCTCCTCCAAACGTAAAATTGGATCTGGTACTACGAGTCTGACCTCTTCTGCTGGCAGTAACGCAAGTGTGATCGCCCTGCGGCCGAAAGTGTACTACGAGTTCTACAACTAAAAAGCGCATCTTCCTCAAACACTGTGCAGGAATCTAGAGAAAAACGTGTCAACAGGATGTTCTTGTCTCCACAAACAAAACTCTATTGTTTCTTCCTTCGATATGCTAACAAGCTTTTTGAGAAGGGGAATCTTCTGCTCCAAAGAGACGAACCCTGTATTCATCTCCTGCACGGAGAATTGAATGGTCTTCTGAAAGATATCTTCGTACGGTGTTTGAAACCATCGGTGTCATCGGTTGCTCTGGTAAATGTACCCTTCTCTGACAGAAATCATCAGAAGAATGATGAGGACCTCATGATTGGGAACGATGCCAAACTGTATATAAGGGAACAAAGGAGTCTCAAGAAATCCACCTTCACTCTGAGTGAGTCAGACATCCAAGGTTTCTTCAGTGCAGTTCGCTCATATTATGTGAAAGCCTACAATTACATCTTCAAAACCTGGCCGCTAGATGATGAATTAGCCAAGCATGCTCAGGTGCTGGATGTTAAGCTACACCAAGAAGTGGGGTTTGACTGTGTGGAGTCTTTCATCAAGAAATTCCCCTGTCTGTTCAGTGGCGGTGATAGTGACATAGACAGTCTTGAGAGTGAATTCGCTCACTACCAGGCAGACGCCTCCATAGCTACAATTGCTACTGAGACAGTGAGAGTGGATGAGCAGTGGCATCGGATTTCACAGCTCACAGATCCCTGCACTGGTGCCAAGAAGTATCTAATTTGAGCAAAGTGATGAAGGGAATCTTGGTCATTCCTCATTCGAACGCATCATGTGACGGGCACTCAGTCTTGTACGGAAGAATCATACTGAATTTCGTCCCAATTTGAGTGTCAAAACCCTGGAAGCTCTCTTAATTGAAAAACTAGCTCATAACACCCCTTGCTACCAGAGAGAATACAGCAAAGACATAATCAGAAGGGCTAAAAGAGCCACACAGCTGTCACTCAGCAAAGCTGCCATGGAAAAAGCAAGCAGCAGTAGTACCAGCCAGTAAGGTAAGAAAAATATTGCTTCTTTTGTGCTTTTTGTTAATCTTTGATTGTCCCCTAACTTACTAATATTAACATACATGTAACATTAAAAAAATGCACAATTTTCCCCCTTTTTTTGTTCAAAAAGTGGGAATTCTTAACATGTTAAATGCTCCAAAATAGGGCTCAGAGGGCACTAGAGAGCGTCTAGAACCCCAGAGCTTCCAGGGCCCTAAGGCGGGCCCTGGACCCCGCCGCAAGGGTCGAGCGCTCCGCGCTCGAGATGTGCGCTTCGCGCACATTATTTGGTGTCGGTTGAAAATCCTCCCTAATTCTGATTTCCAAAAGTTGGCATTTCTGTAGATGACACAGATGACTTGATTAATGGAAGATGATGCAGATGACTTGATTAATGGTAGATGATGCAGATGACTCGATTAATGGTAGATGACGCAAATGACTCTGTTAATGGTAGATGACTCAGATGACTCTGTTAATGGTAGATGACGCAGATGACTCTGTTAATGGTAGATGACACAGATGACTTGATTAATGGTAGATGATGCAGATTACTTGATTAATGGTAGATTATACAGATGACTCGATTAATGGTAGATGACTCGCATAATGGTAGATGACGCAGATGACTCTATTTATGGTAGATGATGCAGATGACTCGATTTATGGTAGATGATGCAGATGACTGGATTAATGGTAGATGACACAGATGACTCGAATAATCGTAGATGACACAGATGACTCGATTAATGGTAGATGACACAGATGACTCACATAATGGTAGATGATGCAGATGACTCTATTTATGGTAGATGATGCAGATGACTATTTATGGTAGATGATGCAGATGACTCGATTAATGGTAGATGATGCAGATGACTGGATTAATGGTAGATGACACAGATGACTCGAATAATGGTAGATGACACAGATGACTTGATTAATGGAAGATGATGCAGATGACTTGATTAATGGTAGATGATGCAGATGACTCGATTAATGGTAGATGACGCAAATGACTCTGTTAATGGTAGATGACTCAGATGACTCTGTTAATGGTAGATGACGCAGATGACTCTGTTAATGGTAGATGACACAGATGACTTGATTAATGGTAGATGATGCAGATTACTTGATTAATGGTAGATGATACAGATGACTCGATTAATGGTAGATGACTCGCATAATGGTAGATGACGCAGATGACTCTATTTATGGTAGATGATGCAGATGACTCGATTTATGGTAGATGATGCAGATGACTGGATTAATGGTAGATGACACAGATGACTCGAATAATCGTAGATGACACAGATGACTCGATTAATGGTAGATGACACAGATGACTCACATAATGGTAGATGATGCAGATGACTCTATTTATGGTAGATGATGCAGATGACTATTTATGGTAGATGATGCAGATGACTGGATTAATGGTAGATGATGCAGATGACTGGATTAATGGTAGATGACACAGATGACTCGAATAATGGTAGATGACACAGATGACTTGATTAATGGAAGATGATGCAGATGACTTGATTAATGGTAGATGATGCAGATGACTCGATTAATGGTAGATGACGCAGATGACTCTGTTAATGGTAGAGGACGCAGATGACTCTGTTAATGGTAGATGACGCAGATGACTCTGTTAATGGTAGATGACACAGATGACTTGATTAATGGTAGATGATGCAGATTCCTTGATTAATGGTAGATGATGCAGATGACTCGATTAATGGTAGATGACACAGATGACTCGCATAATGGTAGATGACGCAGATGACTCGAATAATGGTAGATGACACAGATGACTTGATTAATGGTAGATGACACAGATGACTCACATAATGGTAGATGATGCAGATGACTATTTATGGTAGATGATGCAGATGACTCTATTTATGGTGGATGATGCAGATGACTGGATTAATGGTAGATGACACAGATGACTCAAATAATGGTAGATGACACAGATGACTTGATTAATGGAAGATGATGCAGATGACTTGATTAATGATAGATGATGCAGATGACTCGATTAATGGTAGATGACGCAGATGACTATTAATGGTAGATGACGCAGATGACTCTGTTAATGGTAGATGATGCAGATGACTCTGTTAATGGTAGATGACACAGATGACTTGATTAATGGTAGATGATGCAGATTACTTGATTAATGGTAGATGATGCAGATGACTCGATTAATGGTAGATGACACAGATGACTCGCATAATGGTAGATGGCGCAGATGACTCGAATAATGGTAGATGACACAGATGACTCGATTAATGGTAGATTATGCAGATGACTCGATTAATGGTAGATGACACAGATGACTCACATAATGGTAGATGACGCAGATGACACTATTTATGGTAGATGATGCAGATGACTCTATTTATGGTAGATGATGCAGATGACTCGATTAATGGTAGATGATGCAGATGACTGGATTAATGGGAGATGACACAGATGACTCGAATAATGGTAGACGACACAGATAACTTGATTAATGGAAGATGATGCAGATGACTTGATTAATGGTAGATGATGCAGATGACTCGATTAATGGTAGTTGACGCAGATGACTATTAATGGTAGTTGACGCAGATGACTATTAATGGTAGATGACGCAGATGACTCTGTTAATGGTAGATGACACAGATGACTTCATTAATGGTAGATGACGCAGATTACTTGATTAATGGTAGATGATGCAGATGACTCGATTAATGGTAGATGACACAGATGACTCGCATAATGGTAGATGACGCAGATGACTCTATTTATGGTAGATGACACAGATGACTTGATTAATGGTAGATGATGCAGATGACTCGATTAATGGTAGATGATGCAGATGACTTGATTAATGGAAGATGACGCAGATGAGGTGTTTTGAATTCGAAGCATTAGGTATTGTTACGAATTCGCGCCCGCCGGCGTGCGATCGGCCGCGTAACTCTAATAGCAGCCGTGTCGCCCACCGATCGGACAATTCAGTCGTGACCCTCCTTGGAACTACCGCCAGGAGCTAGTCACGGGTGGGGGTTTAACCTCACCACAACCCAGCCCGCATTCGACCCGCGCGAAATAGGGTGAATCGCCGAATGTCGATATACCGAAATACCCACGCGGGTAACCTACCGAGGGGTTGCACCATGCCGCAGGTCAGCTTAGGACACGAACCGCTTGAGCGGTTCGTTCCGTACTACAGGGGTAACGGAGCGTGTTATCTGCGTGTTATCACCGACCTCGACGGTTCCGATTACTTTACCGGGTGTTTAAAACCCTCCACTAATTTATTCCGCGATGTAAGATGGCACTTTCAAACAGGGAAAGGACGCAACGAACGGGGAACAGTTCAACAAGCAGATTTATTATTTACATACACGTAAGGCAGTCATGCAATATGTACAGCCAAGGCAAAGAATTCCTGCACGTATGTACAGCCAAAGAAATGCAATAAAAAGCAATACCACCGAATAAAGCAATGTCCAAGCACTTAAACAGGTTTACTTCACAGACGGCGCCACACCATGCATACAAAAATAAAAGGTAAAGAAAGGACCTCCCTTTCTTGGCCGGGATAACCCTCTCCGACACTCTCCTCGTCCGGACGTACAGGTCCACCACAGGCCGCACTGCGGCGCCTCCCATCCGCGTCTCCTACCAACAGGCCGCGCCGGGCCACGAGCGCGGGAACGAGCGAGGAAGGGGAAGAAGTCGTGCACCACAGGGAGAGCTCTTCAGGACCAGAAGCGCACGAACCAGCGAGAGACAGGGGGAGCTCTTCAGGGCCTGAAGCGCATGAACCAGCAATCGCCAATAGAGACCCTTTCAGAAAACGCGCTCCAACACGACACACGACTTCTCTCCACACGACTTCACTCGCGACACGACTCTTGGCCGCCTTTTCCTTCAGCGCTCGCGTTTCTCCTCAGCCGACTCCGACCCGCACTCGCATTCCTCCTCAGCCGACCCCCGACCTCGCGCTCGCATTCTGCCTCAGCCGACCCGTTTTCGGCTCCGCCTCCCTTCGAGCTTCTGCGAGAAGCCTCTCGAAGGGGGGCGTGCCCTCTCGCTCCCCCCTCCCCGCGCCGTGCGGGGGGACGAGGAAAGTCAGTTTTGGCTCAGATCCAAGAAATTATTCCCCCAAAATCAGACCCCTCCCTTACATGACCTTTGACCCCGGGCTCGGATCGCACCTCCCCCACACCAAGCGCGGGGAAACTAGGCGGGAATCCTAGGCGGGAGAATCAGGCGGGAAAAGTCCGCGCAGGCTCCGCAAGAGCTTTTGTTCTACTCACAAGTTCTCGGACGGTTTCCGACGCAGAAACCGTCGCCGCGTGGTCCATGGAGGATGGCGTTTGTAAGCGGGGGTAGTGGCGAAGATGGTGGTGGTTGTTGTGGAGGTTCAAAATAACGAAAGATAAAGAAAATGCTAACTCAAAGCATCGCAGCCCGGTGAACACAAGAAATTCCCTTTAAATAACGGTGGGGAAATCTTACTGCACATAAACTTACCGGCATAACTGATCTGAGGACCTTTATGGTGTATTGCGAATTTCCACAGCCGTAACAGTATGTTTTTCCTTCATGCACATAGCCTGGGTTATGTTTTTTTGCCTACACAGAGCTGTCGTTTGCCTATACATCGCCCAAATAATGGTATGCGTCAGAAGAACGTGTTGCATGCTTGGAACAAGATCGCAAGTAAGGTATATACTCTGCTAGTACAATAT
>NC_140966.1:110798809-110848809 GCF_056783735.1 Eptatretus burgeri | reverse complement strand
AAAGATCTGTATCGTTACACCTGGAGATGCGTGAGGCTGGAGGATATCCTTCTCGAACTTGCGGAGACCCTCCCAGGTGTCACTCTTGTATAATGTGCTGTCATCCTTGTTCTCTCCCCAGAAAACAAATGGCTCATAGGTAACATTGTTTCTTTGGTTTATCCTAGGCAGGAGGGCGAGAGAGAGGGTTTTCATGAAAATCGTACTAAAACACACCACCACTACTTCAACCACCCATGTGGTAAGGGGCACCAGAAAAGACAAACAAAGAGAGAAGGCCTAGTTTCCATTTGAGCATTCATGGTGTTGCTTGGCTATGAGCTTGTAATGTGAGGGAAATCGGAATACCCGGAAGGTGTCAAATTTCAAGGTGTGAGTCGTTTGGTGCTGTTTGAATGTCTCATCCATTGTTCGTACCTTACAACATCCCGTTTTGTAGTCGGAAGTTGATGATCATTGGACTTGTAGGTAAATTGTTCACCAATTAGATCATCCTCCAGGCCTATACTATGCCAGGCCTTTGACAAATCTCAGATGTTTTTTGGAATGATGGCCAGGATGAGAATCACATCAAATTAAATTAATGGCCAGGTTGTACAAAATCACTTGTATTGAAGAAAGATGGAAGGACAATACCAAACGTCAGACGAAACAGCAATACAGTTGGCAACCTTGGAAGAAAGAGAATTATGAACCAGAACTGATAGTGATAGAATGTGAGGGACGTAGAACCCAGAAAGAGCTGGTAAGTGGAAAATCATCAAGTGTCGACAAAATTCCAACGTAACCCTTTAGGGGGCTTGGGGAGGAGACGATCAACATTTTAACAGCTATCTGGACACAGATCTGGAGCAGGATTGTAGGGCCACCCAGGTGGAAACATTCAGTCGACATACCATTGATATCCATTGATAAAAGGTAGAGGAGCATCTTGTGAGCCAACGGTCATCCATTTCTTGTGCCTAACTGTTTGCGGACGTCCTCCTGCAGTTGGGTTACTTCTATTTTTTAGGAGGTTGGTGGCAGGATTTGCACTCTGGCCACCGTAAAGCACATCATTACGCAAAACACTCAAATATATGGAAACCTGAAAACCCACTCGGTGGGAGAACCTCCTGTGCTGCTTCCCTCCGCAAGCCAGCTCACCGGATGACGGGATTGGGGAAAAGCCTTCGGGACCCCAATTCCTTTATGTTAGGAGGAAATCACGGAGTAAGCCGCCAGGGTCAGATTGCGGTGATGTGTGGGGGAGTGGTGCTGAGGTGTCATCCACCAGACGAGGGTCTCCTTGGGTTAATCTGAGGTGGTCCCTTCGGGTGGGTGCCTGGAATGTCCTACCTTAAGAGAGGATGATCACCTGTCTCTGTTATCATCTAAGCTCAAGCGTTTCGACATTGGTATTGCAGCACTATCTGAGGTTCGGAGACCGGATTGCGGCGAGATCATGGCAGGTGGTGACACCTACTATTGGTCTGGTCACTCCGATGGCTAACATGCCCAAGGAGTTGCTGTAGATGTGTCCAATAAGCTTACTCCAATGATAATTGAGGTAACACCGGTCAACGAGCGTATTATGAGACGAAGGATTTGTCACTCCTTAGGCGTCATTTCCCTGGTCTCTGGATATGATCTGACTGAGGAAAGTGATCTCACAATGAAGGACGCATTCTATGCCACGCTCAAGTCTGTGGTTGATCAGTTCCCCAGACGAGATAATCTTCTAGTCTTGGGGGATTTCAATGCATCGACTGGAAATGATATGGATGGTTATGAAACGTGTGTTGGTCCCCATGGGTCTGGAACTGTGAAACTGAATAGCATCAAGTTCCTTGACTTTGCAAGAAGTCATGGACTTAGGGTGGCTGGTTCATGGTTTCAGCGCCCACAAGCTCATCGCTGGACTTGGTATTCCAACGCTGGCGGTGTGGCAAAGGAGATTGACCATGTCCTCGTTGATGGTCGTTGGAGGATGATCCAGAACTGGAGGGTCGACCAGAATGCTCAGTTCCTCAATAACAACCACAGGCTTGTTGCAGCAACTCTGAAGTTGCAGCTTAAATCCAGGAGAATGGTACCTTCCCAGCCTAGGCTGGATGTTGGCAAGCTCAAGGATGAGAGGGTAGCTGAGGTGTTTGCGAACAGGCTGAGTGGAGATTTGGGGGGTCTGGGTGCTTTGGGGATCCTGAAGAGTTATGGAGTGCCTTCAAGACCACCATTCTTGATGTTGCCGGTGGATATCTTGGAACTCACCATCGGGTGTAGAAGAATTTTGTCTCTCAAGGGACACTTGATACCATTGACCAGAGTCGCAGGGCCAAGATTAATGGTATAGCTGAGCTGTTCAGGGAGCTGAGGCATAAAAGTGTACATGCGCTAAGGGTGGACAAGGAGACCTATGTGCGAGGAATCTGTGAGGGGGTAGAGTATCACCTGTGGTCAAAAGATTCTCGTCCTGCTTAGAGGGGAATTCGTGCATTGCGTTCATCCAGGCCCGTCCCTTGGTGTGCTGCAGTTAGAGCAGAGGGTGGTAGGCTTTTGACAGAGTAGTCTGAAGTGAAGGTCCGCTGGGCCGGTTACTTTGAGCAGCTGTTACAACATCTGTCAAGTTGGATGTCAGGGGTGTTACTATCCCTATTGCTGACCCTCCAATCAACTGTGGTCCACCTTCGTTTTTGGAAACACAGGCTGCGGTGAACCGGTTGAAATGGAGTAAAGCTTCTGGGATCTGTGGCATCCATGCTGAACTTCTCAAGGCTGGTGGAAATGATGCACTCGTGTCGTTGCATGCAGTTCTGTGTTCTGCCTGGAACACAGGCATCATCTCAACTGACTGGAAGAGGGGCCTTTTTTGTCCCTCTCTGGAAAGGGAAGGGTGATCGTCAGGACTACAGCAACTACAGAGGGGTGACACTGTTCTCAGTGCGGGCAAGATTTTTGCTCGGATATAATTTATTGATAGGGTTCGCCACCATCTGCTTGAGCACCAGCGTCCAGAGCAGTCAGGCTTTACACCAAAGAGGTCAACGATTGACCGTATCCTTGCTCTTCGGGTCCTCACTGAATGCAGACTAGAGTTTCGGCAGGGGCTGCTTGCAGCCTTTGTTGATCTCTGCAGAGTGTTTTATTCACTGAATCATGGTGTCTCTGGAGGATTCTTGGTCTTCGTGGGGTGCCACCAAAACTGATCAATCTGATGTCTGAACTAAACTCTGGTACTGAGTGTGCTGTGAGATGTGGTGGTGCCATCTCTGACTTATTTCCAGTTGTTACTGGAGTTCATCAGGGGTATGTACTGGCCCCCACACTTTTTAGTGCTTTCTAAGTGCTTTAGTGCACCCACACTTTAGACTGGATTCTGGGGAGGATGTTGGAGAGATCAAGCTGCGGTGCATCGTTTGGGAGAGTCAAGATCTCTGACCTGATTTCACAGATGATGCAGTTATCTTTGTGGAAACTCTGGACATCCTTTTGGGGGCTCTCGAGGTGCTGAATGAGGAGTCTGAGCCACTGGGATTACGGGTTTCCTGGGTCAAAACTAAGATCCAGGCTTTCAATAACATGTTGGATGCTGCTATATTGTCTGTACCTGTTTGTGGTGAGGATGTTAAGGTCATGGAGAGATTCGCTTACCTTGGCAGTGATATTCATTTCTCTGCTGGCTGTGAGCAAGAGGTCAATAGATATCTAGGTCTGGCCTGGGGAGTCATGGATTCCCTGGATCATGTGATGTGGCACTGCCACTACCTCTGCAGGAGGACGAAAGTCCAAGTCTTTGGTCTTTCGTGCTTCCAGTCTTGCTCTACGGATCAAATTGAAGACCAATTACCGCACCATAGTTCCAAGAAGATGTGAGATTTGGACTCTGACCAGGGATCTGAGACAGAGACCTAATTCCTTTGGTACCAGGTCTCTTCGGAGAATCCTTGGCTATCGTTGGTCGGACTTTGTGTCCAACTAGCGGTTGTTGAGAGAGAGACTCAAATGAGATTTGTTACCTGCATAGTCCGTGAACGTCAGCTGCGGCTGTATGGACATGTTGGTCGTTTTTCTGACGCTGATCCTGCTCACCAGATTCTCCTAGCGAGGGAGCCTCATGAGTCGAGGAAGCTAATGGGCCGACCACGTGCCTCGTGGTTGCAGCAGGTTGATCGGCATCTCAAGGAGATGAGGATGGGCCAGGTATCTGCCTGGGGGATGGCCAGACGGAGGCCGCTGGAGTACCGGCAGAAAGTGAACGCAGCGACGCTCTGTTCCAGCGCATGCTCCCATACCTTACCTGACCTGACGTACCATTGCCAACGAAAGGGGTGCCAAAAGAATGTTCAAATTACCAAACCATTAATTTGATTTCACATGGTGGCTAGATATTGAGAAGGATCATTCAACACAGAATAGAAGATTTAATTGAGCAAGAAATACCCCCTTGAGCATGCAGGTTTCAGTAGAGGAAGAGGTACTGGAGATCAAATTGTAAATCTGAGGTGGATCAAGGAAAAGGCAAAGGAATATCAAAGAAAGGTGAATCTCTGTTTTATACATCACGAGTGTGGAGCGGCTCACAACACTCACTTCTCCACACATTGTTACAGAGATTTACATCATAGATTTGCTGTGTTGTCATGATTTCCACCAATCATAATACAAACATTTCTTTTGTGCAAATACATTTGTAATATAAAAAGGTCCAAATGGTCTCAATGGTCAAAGGTGTCTAATCTGTCTGAAGAGTATCAGGGGTCTAATGGTGTTAAGATCGAAGGCATCTAAAGGGGTGTAAAGGTCTGGAGGTCCTTGGGGTCAAATGGGTACAAAAGTCTTGAGGGTGAAAGAATCTAAAGTGTTGAAAGCATCTTCAAGGTAAAAGGAGTCTTTTGGGTCTTCGCAGCCTTTGGGGACTTTTGGGTCTTCAGGTTTTTTGGGGGTTCTCGTGGACTTTTGAGTAATCTGGGTCTTTTGGGTCCTCGAGGACTTTTGCGTCATTGCTGGGGTAATGTCTAAGGATCTGCATGCCTCTCTCGGATTGGCTAATGTCAGTGTTCATGAGGCCACCATCAGGAAAACACTGAACAAGAGTGGTGTTTATGGGAGGATAGCAAAGAGGGAACCCCTGCTCTCCAAGAAGAACATTGCCGCCTGTCTCAATTTTTGCCAAAGACCACCTGGATGATCCAGAAGAATGTTCTATTGGAAGAATGTTCTGTGGACAGATGAGTCGAAAGTGGAACTTTTTGGCTTAAATGAGAAACTTTATGTTTCGTGAAAACCAAACGCTGCATTCCAACAGAAGAACCTCATCCTAACGGTGAAGCATGGTGATGGGAGTATCAGATGGGAGCTTTGCTGCCTCGGGACACAGACAGCTTGCCATTGTTGATGGAACCATGAATTCTGGATTGTACCAGCAAATTCTACAGGAGACTGTCAGGGCATCCATCCATGAGTTGAAGCTTTAACAGGAAGTGGGTCATGCAGCAAGACAACGATCCCAAACACACAAGTAAACCTACAACAGAATGGCTGAAGCAGAAGAGATTTCGCGACTTGGAACGGCCAAGTCAAAGTCCAGACGTTAACCCAATTGAAATGTTTTTTGCAGAACCTGAAGTGAGCAGTTCATGAAAGAAAGCCCGCAGATATCCCTGAGTTGAAGCAGTTCTGCAAGGAGGATTGGGACAAAATTCCAACAAGCCGATGTGCAGGACTGCTTCAACTCAGGGATATCTGCGGGCTTTCTTTCATGAACTGCTCACTTCAGGTTCTGCAAAAACATTTCACTGTTTTTTGGACAACATTCCACCCCGACACACCATACGACTGAGGTTTGCACAGTAGTCCCTTATGCCGCACCTTATCAAAGGACTTTGAAATATCCAATCAACTAAACGGGTCTCTCCCCTAAAATCTAAGGTCCTGTTAAAATGATCAGTAATTTGGGAGAGTAAGCCAGACGACCTGGAATGGGGAAAGCCATTGTGACAGTCTGTAAGGAGTTCATTGTCCTCAAGTTGATTAAGAGCTGTTAGACGAGGGTGCAACAGAAAAACACGATGGATCCAGTTTGGACAACTTGGAGTTAATGAGGTGAGAGCGGCAGATGCGACCAACACGTCTGGGGGGAATCATAAGTGTTTGTAAACCCCAATTAGCATGGACCAGAATCGGATGTCAAGTGAGATTCCCTGTTATCGTTATCCTTGTGTCAGTCTCTTCTCCCCATCACCCCGTTGTACTTTCATTGACCCTGAGCACGGAGGGGACAAACCTCTGTTTGTTTGTCGAACACAGGTTTTATAAGCATGGTCTAGCCACGTGTGCTACTTTCGCACTCACCAGCATATGCACAAGGCCTGCAAGCAGGGGGGGGGGGGCAGAGGGCTGTCTATACGATGCAGGAAAACTGCATTATGACTTGCTGACTCACAGCCCCGGACCCCCCAGAGAGCAAGCCACTCAGCCATGACCAGTAGTGCCTCCATGTTGAGGTTCAATGAAAGTACAACGGGGTGATCTAAGATGCACATGCAGGGGAGATGGGGAGAGGAGACTGGCACAAAGATAACAGGGAATCTAACTTGACATCCGATTCTGGTCC
Organism: Eptatretus burgeri; assembly: GCF_056783735.1. Classification (NCBI taxonomy): domain Eukaryota; kingdom Metazoa; phylum Chordata; class Myxini; order Myxiniformes; family Myxinidae; genus Eptatretus; species Eptatretus burgeri. The sequence continues at coordinate 110,842,217 of NC_140966.1, read as the reverse complement.
ATGCTAATTGGGGTTTACAAACACTTATGCTCACACTCATTTGGATGTAACAGCTGAACAATTAACCCCTTATCAATCCAGATTCATAACAAATCTTTCTGGTTCAGGGATTTTTCCACGTGTCGGTGGAATCTGGCACTCTCACCGAAGATGGGAAGGTGGACGGAGATTACGTTTTCACCCCTGTCTGTTTGTCTTTCCCTGTATGTTTGTTTGTTCTTTGAGCAGGATATGTCGAAAACTTGTTGACGGATTTGGATGAAATTTTGTGGACAGGTTCGACGTGTGACGAGGACAAATTGATTCGATTTTAGTGAACATCCGAATCTGGATCCGAGCCATTGAGAGAGAGGGCCAACAAGGACATACAGCAAGACGCATCAAAGGATCATGTACAGATTCGGACGAAACTTGGTGGACCAGTTGGGTAGCACTCTGAACAAAGTACAAATCCCTTCACTCTCATTCTGGTATCGTTAGTTGGAATGGTGACCAGTCCGGGATTTTAACCCTTACCAAATAAACTTCCTCGGTAGAACTGGCTCTGTATCCAGAATGATGCGCAAGTAGATCTGCGGGCTATTTTATGGATCACCATCCAAAAGGTGCAATGGTCACATGATTTGTTCAACACAAAGTTGTTTTTAAAATCATAACCAGTTTGGGACAGCACTGCCTTGGTATTAAACTCATCATCATCATCATCATCATCATCATCATCATCATCATCAACACCGCGCGAACAACTTGTTCGGGATTCGTGAATCCCATTTTATTGGAAATGCTCAGGAGTTCTGTGTAAAAGGCAACTTGAACGAAATAAGTGTTGTAGGTGTTGGGGGCAAAGGATTTGTGTGCAGACAGCTGAATGCGTCAGTGACATCTCGGTGCCGTGATGGATTGTCAACAGAACTTTGAGGATGACTTTTGTTGAGGCTACAGTGTTTGAGCAACATGACAGCCACACTCCTACAATGGAGGGAAATGGACTGGGTGAAGGATTTGTTATGGAAAACGATGCTCGGAGCCAAAAACGATGCTTGGTCAGTCTTGGAATTCAGACTTTGTCGCCTGGTTTTGGGGTTGACCTTGTGTCGTTACAATACGAGGTGAGTGATGAGCATTCGGAAGCAGAGGAGGACTTGAGAGGTGAACCAGAGATCCAGCTTTAGCAGAGTGTGGGGCCCTTGGAGCGGCTGAGTGAGGTCAAGTTTGTTTTGCCAAAGCGAGCTGTGCACGGCGGGGGTGTGCTGCGACGACTTCGTGAGCCTCGTACCATCGGGCGCAAGTTGTCCACAGACCAGACTGTGCCCATTGCACCTTCACTGGTGCGGGGTTCTTCCTGCAGGCTGACCTGGTTGAATTCACGAGGAACCAAGGCAACACCGTGGGTGTCATCCACGTGGACATTCCACGCCAACTGCTCTGGGCATTTCATCAAGGTCACCCTCTCCCTCGTCACGGCACGGCACAGCCGTGTGCAGCGTGATACCTCACTGCGAGGAGATTCACCTGCCAGGCTCACTCACCACACATGGCTGGCCTGTCACCAACTGCACATTGTGAGCATCCGTACGCCATCAGGGGCTTTCACTGCAAACGGTAGGAATTAAATCAATTGCATTTTAAATACCCTTCTGTTTCATGTCGTGCGCTGGTGTCACCTGGTTACCAATGGACAGAAAAGTTTACGGTGATCGTGTTAATTGTCTGGCGCTCCCCTCCGGGTTACCTGCGGGGCACTCGCTCTGAGGCATGGAGGCCACGCGTAACAAACTGAATCGAAGCTTTTACAAAACATCTGGCAACTTCACCTTTAAAGTAGATCAATATGCCAAGAGTACACATGATAAATACCTTTACTGGAAAATAATTTTAAATTGTAAAGATATAAAAACAAGAGAATTGCTTTGGGGTTCTTTCTCACCGACAGCAACTTGCACTCCACGTGATGTTGGGGACATTGATTCGCCTGTAAGGATCTGACCAGGACGGTGGTGTCCAACTCCCGCAGTCCTTCCCACAGCCGATGAAATCATGTCCTGTTATAGCACCGGTCACTGCGAACGCCGTACCATGTCGGTTCAGGCAGTTCTCTGTAATCTCACGGAGTTCTGTTTCCCCTGATTTCCACTCACCCCTGTTGAATCCCGAACGCTGAGGGACCGCATTGGTGAGTGTAAATGTCGCTTCTTTCGCCAGTGGTGTACGTTGCAACTGGTTCGGATTCAGATGGCCCTTGTCAAATCCATTCCCAATGTAGTCTTGATTGATAGCTTGAAAAAGTGGCAGGCACGATCGATTCGGGGTGTTCAACCACCCTGCTGTGTCCATGTCATCCCCTAAGTTGCAGGGGTTGTTTTGGTCTCCAAGACCTCCGAGCTCCACCTTCCAACTTTCATCCGGTCTGTCTGGTCCTGGATCGACGTTGTAGGCCGAGTAAATGGCCGAGCGGTTGCCTGTGTCGAACAGCGTCACAAAGTGGAACCGGTTTTCATACTTCTGGCAAATAATTTTCACACGTGCACCAGGGTCTTTAAATATCGGAGGAATACCATTGAGAAAGAATTTCTTGCAATCGGATGGTACCTCATTCCAGCTTTCGAACACCATGGCTGGGATGCCAAGAGAGATGCTGAAGATGATGATGGAAAGCAGGTTTGGATTCATCATAATGATCATACAAGGCAGCAGAGGATCCCTGTGTGGGAAACACAATCACCATTAATAACATGGGAGAGGTCGTGTTTTTATTTATTTATTTCTTTTTAAAATACTTGGCTGGGGCTTTTGGAATGGTAACTAAACTGTTGGAGGTCTTGCCTTCAAACCAAATTTGGGAGAGGCACACCTTTCAGACCTGGAAAGGAACGTGGTGGAGATAGTTTCCAGGCCCAGTAACTAACGTGCTGGAAGCAAACCCCCCAGACTCGGTAAATAACATGGTCGGCATGAGGTCTCCAGACCCGGTAACTGGCCTGGCGGAGGCAGTTTCCAGACCCAGTAACTAACGGGCTGGAAACAAACCCTCCAGACCCGGTAACTAATGTGATAAAGGTTCAGTTTCTCGACCCCGTAACTCAAGTGGTGGAGGTACGATCTCCTGAACCCGTGATTAATGAGGTGGAAGCAGACTCTCCACAGCCCCGAACTAGAATCAGCCCTGGGACTTGTTGCTCAAGGAAAGGTTCAGGGTGATATCGCTGAGCAAAACATCAATTTCTCAGCAACAACAGAATATTTGTCTCTGTGAAGGTTTGTGTCTCCCTGTTTATAGGAACAAGATCAACCAGCTCTAAGCTTGCTGTGTATGTATGTTAAGAACTCCATTGATCATTGATCATTCTCATGACTCTAATCACCCATCCCAACTCTGTTACTCATCTGTGGCAATTTCAGCTGTCACTATGCCAGCTGGTTGGGTTGTTGTCTCAACAATAACCAGCCACAGTATTGCAACAAAACTTCTTTGTGACTTTGTGGGTTTGACCCAATCTGTAATCTTTGCAATCCAGATTTCTCCTCCTGGTACGTCCTCACTCCTGAACCTCGTTATGACTAACTTTCAATCCAATCTTTCTTGTATCCCTTCCACATTCATTGGCTTCTCTGATCACTTTCGTGTCAAGGCCCATAACTCTGTCTTTTGCAAGGAAGCAAACTCAATGATGCAGCACATCAACAAAGGACTTCTGTGACTCCACGGGACTGACTCGATCTGTAAACTTTCCAACCCAGATTTCTCCAAATGGCAAATATTCCTTTCTGGACTTGGTGATGACAAAATTCCCCACAAATGTCTCCTGTTCTTTCTCTGCTCCAATTGGTTCATGTGACCATGTGCTTGTGAAAGTCAACATCTCTCACACAGAGCTGCCTTAACTCCGGCGAATTTGGCATTTCACTCAAGCAGATTGGCAGGGACTGTGCTTTCTCTTCCCGTAAGGCAATCTCAGTGCATTCCAAAAATCCTGCAACAAGCGTGTGTCCACTCTCACGAGAGCCAGAACACAACATCTGTCCAACTTCAAGATTGAACTTTCAAACTCGTCTCCCTCCTCTAAAACCTGGTGACAGCTTGGAAATCTGTCTCTGGTGTATGCTCCCCTTCCATCGCTTCCCTCACTTCAAATGGCAACACAGCTGACTGCTCGGGAGAAGGCCGAATGCCTCCATTCTGTGTTTGATTCCAAATCTTGTGTCCCCAACCCCTCACTCTTGGTACCCATCCTTCCCTGTCATCCCCAACTGCTCCTGGACTGTGTGTCTTTTGCACCTGAGAAGGTTCTTTCAACTGTCGACTCAGACTCTGCTACGAGATCGGCCAGCATCAGTTCACTTGTCCTAAAAACCTGCTCTACTGGTCTTGCACTCTCTCCCCTCCTCTCCTCTCCTCTCCTGTCATCTTCTACCTGCTGAGAAATCCACGAATATAACTAGATTAATTTTTTTTAAAGGTGCAAAAACTGATCTCCTTAACTACAGACCAATAAGCTTACTTCCAATCATCAGCAAGGTCATGGAATCCATCTTCGCTGTTGATATGAAATCCTTCCTTTTTCCCAAAAGCCTCATCTCAGATCATCAATTTGCATTCAGACCCGGTCACTCTACCTTGGACATGCAATGGATGGAGGACCTCAATGTCAGACATGAGTTCAGGGTCGTCTCTCTGGACATATCTCCACGCTAACCTGACTGAGGATATAAATTTCAGCTGAGGATCGGTAAGTTTGGGGGGTTCTTAAGGAGGGTTCCAGTGTGTGATGTCATGGAGCCCAATAACTGGCCCGTTATTAGGCTCAAGACCACGTGGCCTTGCCGACTGGGTAGCCAGCACCAATGAGTTACCAGAGTGACTGATGTTGCATGCCAGTACCTTTGTAAGCGCCTGGTGCAATGAATCGCTGGTGCTCTTTGCTTCCTCTGGCCGTTCTGGTCTGCTCCTTCCTCTCTGGTCACTTTGAGTGTTTGACTAGCTCTGCTCCTCACTTCTCCTCCTGGCCTGCACGTCTGCCAGCAGGGTGTTGTGCCCGCCCACGGTCTTGTCCAGGTTCTTGGAAACTATCTTTGTGTTTGACATAGTCAGAGAACGAAGGTCTCATATGAATGCATGTTGTGTGTGTGTGTGTGTGTGTGTGTGTGTGTGTGTGTGTGTGTGTGTGTGTGTGTGTGTGTGTGTGTGTGTGTGTGTGTGTGTGTGTGTGTGTGTGTGTGTGTGTGTGTGTGTGTGTGTGTGTGTGTGTGTGTGTGTGTGTGTGTGTGTGTGCGCGCTCACATCGAACACCTCAACTATAAGCGCATTAGCACATTATGGGTTTCATTTCTCCATGATCTGGTTTTCATTTTCCGAGTTCATTTTTTGTTTTCTTACTCAATGTTTTGGTTAATAAAGTTATGAAGTGGTTAACCTTTTATTGACACACCCTGTATATTTGGCAAATGCCATCTGTCTGTCTGTCTGTCCCACCCTGAAACATGGAAAACGCTCCTCGGACAGTAAAATGAAGCAAAAGTTGCTTCGAATTAATTCAAATCAACAGGAAAATTATAATTTTTTTCAATCGGATCAAAAATTGAACCTGGGTTGCATATAAGGCCGACCGCTGCTTTGATTGCTCCAAAAATTTTTTTTCCTGTTGAGCAATATCTTTGCAGCTGTGCTATCATCACGTAAAATGAACCAAGGTACCAATATGAACCCATAATCGGTACTATCATTGTGTAAAATGAACCCATGATCAGTACTTTCATTGTGTAAAATGAACCAATGTACCAATATGAACCCATGATCGGTACTTTCATTGTGTAAAATGTAGCAATATAAACCCATAATCGGTACTTTCATTGTGTAAAATGAACCAATGTACCAATATAAACCCATAATCGGTACTTTCATTGTGTAAAATGAACCAATGTACCAATATAAACCCATAATCGGTACTTTCATTGTGTAAAATGAAACAAGGTACCAATATGAACCCATAATCGGTACTTTCATTGTATAAAATGAATCAAGGTTCCAATATGAACCCGTGATCGGTACTTTCATTGTGTAAAATGAACCAAGGTTCCCATATGAACCCATAATCGGTTCTTTGATTGTGTAAAATGAACCAAGGTTCCCATATGAACCCATAATCGGTACTTTCATTGTGTACATTTTATGAAGGTACCAAAATGAATTGAGCATGTGATGCGATATCTTTGTTGTGAAGAAATATGATTTCATTGTTTTTAACTCTTTTAACCAGCAGAAGAGTAAAAGGGTTCATTTTTTATTGCTCTCGTATTTTTACCAGGGGTTTCCAGCTCGTCATTTCTAACAGTGTGACATACTTTCAATGAGAAAATACTTGTTGGTTTTACATTGGCTTAATTACCTCCTCCATCGAAGGTGGACGAGGTGATGTTTTCACTCCTTTCTGTCTGTCTGTCTGTTTTTCTGTGTACAAGACATCTCAAAAAGTTGTGGACGGATCCGAATGGCATTTAGTGGACAGGTTCGTTGTGTGACAAGGATGAAGTGATTAGATTTTGGTGAAGATCCGGATCTGGATCCGACTACTAGAATTTTTTAAAGTGATTTTTCACCAATGAGAAAAAGGGCCAAAAATGATATATAGCACGACATCTCAAAAAGTTGTGGACGGATCCGGATGAAACTTTTTCTAGGTGGTGGGAGAGGAGGTTGGTGAGAGATGGTTGTGGTGCGAAAAGGAGATTGGGCTGAAGATGGATCTATCAAGCGGGTTGATGGGAGATGGGTGCGGTGTGGCAAGGAGATTGGGTTGAAGATGGATGTTCAAATGAGTTCATTGGGAGATGGGCGTAATCACGATGTCATGCGTGAGATGGGCGTGCTCAGGATGTCATGCGTGAGATGGGCGTGGTCAGGATGTCATGCGTGAGATGGGCGTGGTCAGGATGTCATGTTGGAGATGGGCGTGGTCAGGATGTCGTGTGGGAGATGGGCCTGGCCAGGATGTCGTGTGGGACATGGGCGTGACCACGATGTCATGCGGGAGATGGGCGTGGTCAGGATGTCATGCGTGAGATGGGCGTGGTCAGGATGTCATGCGTGAGATGGGCGTGGTCAGGATGTCATGTTGGAGATGGGCGTGGTCAGGATGTCGTGTGGGAGATGGGCCTGGCCAGGATGTCGTGTGGGACATGGGCGTGACCACGATGTCATGCGGGAGATGGGCGTGGTCAGGATGTCATGCGTGAGATGGGCGTGGTCAGGATGTCATGTTGGAGATGGGCGTGGTCAGGATGTCGTGTGGGAGATGGGCGTGGCTAGGATGTCGTGTGGGACAGGGGCGTGACCACGATGTCATGCGGGAGATGGGCGTGGCCAGGATGTCGTGTGGGACATGGGCGTGGCCAGGATGTTGTGTGGGACATGGGCATGGCCAGGATGTCGTGTGGGACGTGGGCGTGACCACGATGTCATGCAGGAGATGGGCATGACCACGATGTCGTGCGCGAGATGGGCGTGACCAGGATGTCGTGTGGGACATGGGCGTGACCACGATGTCATCTGGGAGATGGGCGTGACCACGATGTCATCTGGGAGATGGGCGTGGCCAGAATGTCGTGTGGGAGATGGGCGTGACCACGATGTCATCCGGGAGATGGGCATGACCAGGATGTCATGTGGGAGATGGGCGTGACCAGGATGTCGTGTGGGAGATGGGCGTGACCAGGATGTCATGTGGGAGATGGGCGTGACCAGGATGTCATGCGGGAGATGGGCGTGACCAGGATGTCATGCGGGACATGGGCGTGGCCAGGATGTCATACGGGACATGGGCGTGGCCAGGATGTCGTGTGGGACATGGGCGTGGCCAGGATGTTGTGTGGGACATGGGCGTGGCCAGGATGTTGTGTGGGACATGGGGGTGGCCAGGATGTCGTGTGGGAGATGGGCGTGACCACGTGTTGTGCGGGAGACAATCATCCAGATGTTGACTGTGTGCTGACCGAAGGGAAGGTGAATTTAATTGTTGTTTTTGAAATCCGGAGAGAAAATAAATCTCAAAAATTTTGCAACTAAACATGGCGAATAAATTTTTTTTAATTTCTTCCTTCGAGGGAATGAAACAAGGTGTACACTTGCACGAGACGTGAATTAAGAAAAATGATGCATGGTGATGAATGAATGATGAATGAATGAATGACACACTGGAATATTTCAAGCAGTGAAAGCTGAGGGAACATGTTGAGGATTGGTGGAGGTCAGGTCAGGTCAGGTATAGGAGCATTTGCCAGAACAGCGTGTTGCTGCGTCACCTTCCGCAGGCACTCCAGGGGCCTCCGTCTGGCCATCCCCCAGGGCAGATGTCTGGCCCATCTCATCTCCTTGATATGTCGATCAACCTGCTGCAACCACGAGGCACGTGGTCAGTTCATTGGCCTCCTCCACTCATGAGACTCCCTCGCTGAGAGAATCTGGTGAGCAGGTTCAGCGTCATGAAAACGAGCCACATGTCCATACAGCCGCAGCTGACGCTCACGGACTATGCAGGTAACAAATCTCACTTGAGTCTCTCTCAGCAACCGCTCGTTGGTCAAAACGTCTGACCAGCGATAGCCAAGGATTCTCCGAAGAGACCTGGTACCAAGAATCCTCCAGAGGACATCCCGATTCACTGAATCAAACATTCTGCAGAGATCAACATCGGCTGCAAGCAGCCCCTGCCGAAACTCTCGCCTGCGTTCGGTGAGGACCCGAAGAGCAAGGATACGGTCAATCGTTGACCTCTTTGCTGTAAAGCCTGACTGCTCTGGACGCTGGTGCTCAAGCAGATGGTGGCGAACCCTATCAAGAATTATCCGAGCAAAGACCTTGCCCGGCACTGAGAGCAGCGTCACCCCTCAGTAGTTGTTGCAGTCTTGGCGATCACCCTTCCCTTTCCAGAGAGGTACAACAAGGCCCCTCTTCCAGTCAGTTGGGATGATGCCTGTGTTCTAGGCAGAACACAAAACTGCATGCAACGACACGAGTGCAGCATCTCCACCAGCCTTGAGAAGTTCAGCATGGATGCCACAGATCCCTGGAGCTTTACCCCATTTCAACCAGTTCACCGCAGTCTGTGTTTCCACAAACGAAGGTGGACCACAGTTGATTCAAGGGTCAGCAACAGGGATTGTAACACAATTGACGTCCAACTCGACAGCTGGGGGATCAGCGTGGTACAACCGCTCAAAGTAACCGGCCCAGCGGGCCTTCACTTCAAACTCCTCTGTCAAGAGCCTACCACTCTCTGCTCTAACTGCAGTACACCGAGGAACGGGCTTGGATGAACGCAATGCGCTAATTCCTCTGTAAGCAGGACGAGAATCACTTGACAACAGGTGATGCTCTACCCCCTCACAGATTCCTCACACAGGCCTCCTTGTCCACCTTTAGCTTGCTGCACGTACAGTTTTATGCCTCAGCTCCCTGAACAGCTCAGCTCTGCCATTCAGCCTGGCCCTGCGACTCTGGTCAATGGTATCCAGTGTCCCTTGAGAGACGAAATTCTTCTTTGCCCTATGGTGAGTTCCAAGACATCGACCGGCAACATCAAGGACGGTGGTCTTGAAGGCACTCCACAATTCTTCAGGATCTCCCAAAGTACCAAGACCCCCCAAATGTCCACTCAGCTTGTTTGCAAACTCCTCAGCCACCCTCTCATCCTTGACCTTGCCAACATCCATTCTTGCCTGGGATGGTACCATTCTCCTGGATTTAAGCTGCAACTTCAGAGTTGCTACAACAAGCCTGTGGTCAGTGTTGAGGAACTGAGTACTTCAGTAGACCCTGCAGTTCTGGATCATCCTCCAGCGACCAATGAGGACATCATCAATCTCCTTTGTCACACCGCCGGCATTGGAATACCAAGTCCAGCGATGAGCTTGCGGGCGCTGAAACCATGAACCAGCCACCCTAAGTCCATGACTTCTTGCAAAGTCAAGGAACTTAGTGCTATTCTGGTTCATAGTTCCTGACCCATGGGGACCAACACACGTCTCATAGCCATCCCTATCAGCTCCAGTCGATGCGTTGAAATCCCCCAAGACTAGAAGTGTATCTCGTCTGGGGCACTGATCAACCACAGACTCGAGCGTGGCGTAGAATGCGTCCTTCACGGTGAGATCACTCGCCTCAGTCGGCGCATAAACAGAGACCAGGGAAATGACACCTAAGGAGTGACGAATCCTAAGTCTCATAATACGCTCGTTGACCGGTGTTACCTCAATTATCATTGGGGTCAGCTTATTGGACACAGCTGCAGCAACTCCTTGGGCATGGTAACCATCAGAGTGAGCAGACCAATAGTAGGTGTAACCACCCACCATGATCTCGGCACTATCCGATCTCCGAACCTCAGAGAGAGCAGCAATACTGATGTCCAAACGCTTGAGCTCAGATGATAACAGAGACAGGTGATCATCCTCTCTTAGGGATAGGACATTCCAGGCACCCACCCAAAGGGACCGCCTCGGGTTAACCCAAGGAGACCCCATCTGGTGGATGACATCTCAGCACCACTCCGACACTCTCCCGCATTCTGGCCCAGGGAGGTTACCCCGTGGTTTCCCTCCTATCATCAAAGATTTGGGGTCCCAAAGGCTTTGTCCCAATCCCGTCAGCTGGTGAGCTGCTCTGCGAAGGGAAGCTGAACAGGAGGTACTCCCATGTTGTGGGTTTTCAGATTTTTTAATGTGCTTTTCGTATGTTTTGCGGAATGAAGGGTTTTACGGTGGCCGGAGTGCAAATCATTCCACCAACCTCCTAATAAGAAGCAACCCAACTGCAGGAGGACGTCAGCAGACACAGTTGGGCACTAGATATGGATGGCCGTTGGCTCACAAGGAGCTCCTCCACCCTTTGACAGGTTTTGTTCTTCATCCTGCTGGGTGTCCATATCCAAACACCCTCCTCACCAGGAAACCTGGTAGGGGAGACGGTTTAGTCACCGACAACCCGACCATGGAACAGGTTATTACAGGTTTACATGGTACCTGTAGCAAGTCACAGATCTAATCTGACCAGACCTGACAATAATTGGTGTTGCCATGAGGTAAATCTCACAGATGGATGTTTTATGAACGTGCTGAGGATTGTCGATCCTCCACCCCACCCTTCACCTGTCGAACCTCCACCTCACACCTCACCTGTCGAACCTCCACTCCACCCCTCACCTGTCAAACCTCCACCCCACCCCTCACCTGTCGAACCTCCACCCCACCACTCACCTGTCCAACCTCCACTCCACCCCTCACCTGTCGAACCTCCACCCCACCCCTCACCTTTCGAACCTCCACTCCACCCCTCACCTTTCGAACCTCCACTCCACCCCTCACCTGTCGAACCTCCACCCCACCCCTAACCTGTCGAACCTCCACCCAACCACTCACCTGTTGAACCTCCACTCCACCCCTCACCTGTCGAACCTCCACTCCACCCCTCACTTGTCGAACCTCCACTCCACCCCTCACCGATAAAATCTCCTTGGGGGGGTGTCGGGAGGGTTTGTGAGCGGGTTGAGTGTGGGGGAGGGGTTAATGGGTGTGGTTTGTGGGTCAGGTGTGGTATGTTTTTTTATTAATCCTTTATGTATCAAATACGCTGATTAAAATGATTACTTTTGACCTTGTTGATCATATTGACGGTGGGTTCTCATGAGTTTCATTGTTTGTGGAGCATGGGGATATTTATTTCACTAAAATGATGTGAAAAAAGCAAATTGAGATGATGATAAATATTTTGGACAAAAATGACCAAATCGGTAACTGATTATAAAATAAGCTTGTGAAGCACCACAGTGCGACAGGAGGAAGGTATTTATCTGTGAGTCCAAAAAACATACCTCCATTCCCTAGAAAAAACGCAGCACAATCACTGTGCAGGTTAAACGAACGAGTGGTCCATCATATTGGGCAAGCCATCTCAGGGGTCCATCATATTGGGAAAGCCATCTCAGGGGTCCATCATATTGGGCAAGCCATCTCAGGGGTCCATCATATTGGGCAAGCCATCTCAGGGGTCCATCATATTGGGCAAGCTATCTCAGGGGTCCATCATATTGGGAAAGCCATCTCAGGGGTCCATCATATTGGGCAAGCCATCTCACTGGTCCATCATATTGGGCAAGCCATCTTAGGGGTCCATCATATTGAGCAAGCCATCTCAGTGGTCCATCATATTGGCCAAGCTATCTCAGGGGTCCATCATATTGGGCAAGCCATCTCAGTGGTTCATCATATTTGGCAAGCCATCTCAAGGGTCCATCATATTGGGCAAGCCATCTCAGGGGTCCATCATATTGGACGAACCATCGAGACATAACACCATATTTCACAAACTCTATATTTGATACACCACAACGGATAATTAATCTTACCTTGCAGGGAATGATCACTGTGACGGATACACCGTGTCTTGACCGGCCCCACCTCCACTCGCTCCTCCCACGCACTCCAGCAGTGAAAACACCCGGAAGTCTGCAACGGGTGCTGCACAATGATATCAGAGCCTCTTACTGTGGCCTGTACATGGTACGCGGTACCAGGTACACGGCACAACTTGGGTTGGAGCGGGGAAATGGATGGGTTGGAACAGTCGGTTCAAATCGACAGCCTTAAGGGCGGAAACCCGGGAGGGCGGGGCAGCCAGATCTGGAGGGTGAAGTGAGGAGGTGGGGATTGGTGCAGGATATTCCGATAAAGGAGGTGGGGAGTGGTGCAGGATAATCCGATAACATGCTCACCACGAGTCGTTTGAGTTAATGTCCTGAGGATTTGGACATATTGGTCGCGCTCCGATGCCCAGCAGTAGCTGAGCAGTTTCACGAAGAGCTGAACTCTTCAATACATTCTTCATTTTAATGACAAACAGTCTAAGCTTTTATATAATAATAATCATAATATTAATAATATAAAAGCTTTTCACAAAATGTAATTATAATACATTGAAACGTGGGAATCCTTGAGGGTTATTTCAATTACTTCCCTTTCACACCATCAAGGCACATTGGGCTGCCCAGGCAATTTCATTGGCAAGAGGTCCAGTGCTGGACGGGTTACCGCTCCAACACAGGTTACCCCAAATGGTTATTACCCCAGTACACTGGTACTCATTTCACTGACCTCGGAAAGATGACAAGCCAAGTCAACCCCACCTGGCATTAATTCAATGGTCGACATGGGCTTGAACTCAGGACCCTAAGGTCTCAAGCCAGCCACCTTAACCGCTAAGCCAATACCAAGCTGAATTCAGCCTCATCAGGTTTAAATTATATTACATTCTCTTAAATGTAACAATACTATATAGAATAATTAAATTTAATATTTTCTGCTCAAATATTAGAGAATTGTTCATCTATTAACCCCTTCCTGGTTAAAACCTCCAGAGTTCAGGCTGATAGCACACCTCACTTCTTTTATCTCGTCCACGGAGCCTCCTTCCGAAGGATGTTCAATCCCACCCTTACCACCAGGGGTAACACCACCTTGTCACGTGATCCCCAACCATACCTGTGATCTAACCAAACTTATTACTGTCACGTACAAGTCTCTCTCTCTCTCTCTGTCACTGTGTCTCTCTTCCTGTTTATTCATTCAATCCCTTGTTTATCATGTCCAGCTGTTTTGCCACTATCAGTTGTGGTCTATTTATTTATTTATTAATCCCTCTGTCACCTTGCTCTTCCATCAGGAGTTTCAATCTTGTTTAAAAATACTTCTTATGGCAAACTATTCAACACTCATAACCACACCTATCCCAAACCTTTTACCAGTAGGGTCTCTCCCTTACTCTCCCCTTATTTCCTTCTTTGTTCTGTCCATGCATTTTTTCCTTCTGGCTCCTCACTCTTCCACGAGCCAAGATTTTGTATACAAAAGGGACGGGTTGTGTTGCATGAGCTTTGGAGACGATCAATGAGTTCAGAAGTGTGCCTCGTCTCGAGAGGAGTCCGCTGTGATGGCATTTGAGGTGATGGAGGACATTGTGAGGAACACACCAGAGACGAGGCAACGGCTCCTTTCAAATTCCCCGTGATGCCTTCACTTAATCGGGAAACACATTTGGACTTCGAAGGACAGTTTGGCCTTTAGGTTTACCAAATGTTTCAACTCACCTAAAGATGGACACGCTTGTTGCTAGCCATGCAAAATGACATACCGTTGCCCTGGCTCAGGGTAAGGTTAACATTCAATGATAATATAGTTGTTTGATTGTGAGTGTGTGTGTGTGTTGTTTGTTGGTTGTTTTTCCCAGAGGCAATTCTGGATCCAGAGGGTGTGCAAGAACAATCATTTTGCAAGAGTGCAGATTGCAATCGCTGTGAGTCAGTTGTCCTGAGCAAATATCCTGACTCCACATTGCTGGAAAAACTAACACTGGCCAAAGAGATTTGTACTTTTACAAGAATAGGGTAGAGTAGCCAAGTGGAGCAGAGGAGTCACAGGAGTTGGGTCACATGTCCGTTATCAGGTCAAGGAATGAGGATGTATACCATCTGCGGATTTCCTTGTTCCCAGATTGCGTCATTCCTGTGGAATGCAGAAGACCTCAGCCGTGAGTCCAAGAAATGCCATGATTGGTTGTTGCAGTGCCACCTCTGAGCCAACGGCCATGGCTGCAGCTCAAATCACCAGATATAAAGGGGGAGATAGAGAGATATGGGATTAGGAGCAATCTGTTGGTCCATGGAAACAGAAAAAGTAGTCGATGTAGAGTCGTCATCGAAAGTAGATGGTGCGTCATGTAGATAGACATTAAATGGCTCCAGAGAGTAATGTGGACCCAGAGATAACACGAGGGTCATGATGGATTAGTCTCTCGACATAACCAGCAAATCCCACCACTTGTGGGTCTCGTCTGTCATAAAGGAAAAATTGCTATCCAGAGAGAGGCACAGAAGAGTCAGGGATATCCTTTCAGAAAAATAATTGTTAAACTTCCATTGTGTCGAGTGGCAGCAGCAACCTGCATGGAGACATCTGTGATGTCATAATCGAGTCCTTTCAATGTTTGAGGTTCATACTGTTTGTTGGGGAAGAGGTGGCGAGAGGCAGGGGCACGGTCACGTGGCCGAGGACCGGAGGAAGGACCGTGCCTGTGATGAGAAGGGATCCAGTGGATATGGTTATTTTGTGTTCGGCCATGAATTCCCATTCACTGCAGAATTGCTTCTGTTTCACAGCGCAGGTACAGGTAATATTCAGGTGCACATCATACGTAGAGTCAAGTCAGGGTTGGTTAAAATTGTAAGCAAAAGCAAACAGTGGGAGGATAGGCTTCGGTAGGATAGTTGCCCCAGCCCACCCCAATGGATAGAGCCAATCCTATAAATAAATAAATACACATATAGACACATCCTATAAATAGCAAGTTGCCACCTCGGAATTTCCACCTTCTATACACACTGAAGGCGAGTTGTTCTCTACTTACCTGCAATTGTTGAGAACCCCCAAATTGGGATTTATACTAACCGATAATTCAGGTGAAATTCCCCAACAGCACCGTGTGAAAACCTGTTTACCAGGACATGGATGGACATGCGGCGGCACTAACGCACGCCATGATGGTGCAGCTTGTAATCCAAGCTTGTGTCCTGGCAAATTCCAGTTTGCTCCTCATATCTTATTGGAATAGCTGTTTCAACATATCGTGTGGATCTGTTGAGATTGCGTTGACATCTCCTTTTCCGTTTGTTGGAGCCAAACCATGATGAGAGAAACCCCCACTTCCAGCAGGGAAATCCTCTTCCAATCCCCATGTTGGCAAACATATTCCCTCCTCCCTTGCATCTCCTCATCACACTGAGTTCCTCCCCATGAAGAATAGGGCATGACACCATTTTTAAATCCCCGTCTCTCCAAAACACTGTATTTTATTCATTGCTGTCCTGAACCCACTGGTTTGCTATCTTCTTGTGTCCCGCACCCCCATGCTCCCCCCCCCCCCCCCGCAATTCTCATCTTTTTTTTTCCACTCTCTCCATCATCTGCTTGTGTGCTTCCAATTCTTCCCGCACGTTGATTCATAACATTTCATCATTTTTATCAACCCATTTATTTCATTCTTCATGTATGTCATTTCGGTCATACCGGCTCCTCGTGTGTTTCTCAATGAAACTTTTCCTGTTTATTTATCCTCTCATTCTCCTTCTCCTCCTCCTCCTCCTCCAACAACTTCCAATTCTTCTGTTTACTCTCCTCCTTTCCTGGTTTATCATTTACAAATATCAAACAGCTTAGCTTTCGTCAACCCTCATTGTCAGTGTGTGTGTGTCACCACCTTGCTAAATAGGTGTGCAGGTTCACCTTTCCCTCTCAACCAGCACCCTCCTCCTCTGCTAATACCTTTACCTGTATCCCTACACATTGGGTCTCCAACCCCAACCTCCCCCTTACCCCTCATTACTCCCCTATACATTGCCAATGACCCCTCATTCATCCCCAAATGTGCACCTCCCAATACTTTCCATCTCGTCCATGAACACATGAGGAAAATGGTCCAATTTTGTCTTCCAGGTTTCCACGTCATGACCAAATGTTATTTATTTAACAGAAACTTTTCCTTCACTTTTCCCAGATTCACTTCCTGATTATTCCTTCCGCTGCTTTGGCAGATCTAATGGTCGTGGTTGATGACGGTGAACATTACAGTTTATGTCAGAAACTCTCTGTACCATGTTGTCCTTGTCCCATGTTGTCCTTGTCCCATGCTGTCCTCCTCTCCGATCCCCTTGGATTATCCGTGCCCTCTGTGGCACAATTTATCGTTCATGTGCGTGCTCCACTCCATCGCTGCTGTGCCCCCACTCCACCGCTGCCGTGCCCCCACTCCACCGCTGCCGTGCCCCCCCCACCACCACCACCGCTGCCCCATTCCCACTCCAGTGACTATTTATGTGTGAGACTTTGTCACGAGATGTGACAGCTGTCATTTGATCGATCGATCCACAACGACAGGCAAGTCTTCCAAATATTTCCCCAAACCAGACGTGACATGGCATGAACAATCAACTCGGAACCCCATCCTTCTTCTGTCCTTCCCATTTGTACCCCAAGTACACCGAACCTCCATGAAGTTTCCTCCCTGACGAGCAGCAGCCAGCCATGTTTGCCAATCGATTATATAAATGAGGAACCAACCCGAACATCCTCCTTACCAAACCTTTGAGACCATTCCTGGCACAGCAAAAGCTAACCACAGTTATAACCTGTTCCCCTTTCACATCAATCAGCCTTTGGAATGACGTCGCTCACTTCTGCAAACATCACACAAATGTATACAGTCCCCACTATGACCAGCACAAGGCTGTGGATAAAAATACCACGATGGAAAACTACACACGGAACCATGTTAATCTTGTTAGAAGAGCTGTTAGGGTGAGGGTCAGGGTTAGGATTAGGGTTAGGGTGAGGGTTAGGGTTAGGGTTAGGGTTAGGGTGAGGGTTAGGGTTAGGGTTAAGGTTAGCTGTTACTGCTGGATTAGGGTTCCCTGTTAGTGTTAGGGTTAGGGTTAGCTGTTAGGATTAGGATTAGGGTTAGCTGTTAGGGTTCGGGTTCGCTGTTACTCTTAGGATTAGGGTTGGCTGTTAGGGTTAGGTTTAGGATAAGGATTAGGGTTCACTGTTAGGGTTAGAATTAGTGTTAGGATTAGGGTTAGCTGTTAGGGTTAGGGTTGGGTTTAGCTGTTAGGGTTTGGGTGAGGGTTGGGTTTAGCTGTTAGGGTTTGGGTTAGGGTTAGCTGTTGGGTTTAGCTGTTAGGGTTTGGGTGATGGTTAGGATTAGGGTTAGCTGTTGGGGTTAGGGTTAGGGTTGGGTTTAGCTGTTAGGGTTTGGGTTAGGGTTAGGATTAGGGTTAGCTGTTGGGGTTAGGGTTAGGGTTGGGTTTAGCTGTTAGGGTTTGGGTGAGGGTTAGGGTAAGGATTAGGTTCGGTTTTGGTAAGGGTTAGGGTCGTTGGAAGAGTTAGGGTTAGGGTTAGAAATACGAAAGCGAAATTCGCTCGCGAAAGAAATACATACATAAACGTTGCTGAGGAAAAATAAGGGCTCCAGCGCTCGCAAAGGAAATGTGTGTGAACGTGTCTGTCGTAAAGATAAAAAAAATCTTCCCATAAGAGAGGGGATAGATATATCCTTTACCCTTCTCAACGCATCCCACTTAAAATCCCATTAGACATGGGGATGGGGCTAATCTGAACATACATTTATGGCAATAACTATCTGAGGACCTGGATGTGTGGATGCCTTCACCAGCCCGGATTCTCAAATCCGTAACAATATTATTAGTTACTACCCTCACCAGGGGAGAGGGTGTTGCATTTGGGTCCGTGTGTCCGTTTGGTTTTGTTACTTGGTGAAAATAATTTTTTTGCCAAGTATGTCGGTCTGTCGCCATTGTTCCTTGCAAAATCGAAGATTTTTCAAGTATATTGGTGAGTCGGTTTTGTTATTCTGTCTGTCTGTCTGTTTGTTTGTCTTTTTGTCTGTTTGTCTGTCTGTTTGTCAACTACAGGTCACAATTTTAAACCGATCCTCATGAAACTTCGCCACATGGTCGAGTTTGTCAAAAGGAAGAAGCCGATTGTTTTTGAGGTCAAAAGGTCAACAACTTTGGTGAGATTTCTAAAATCCTCAACTTTCGTCTGATTCAGTTGAAATTTGAAGAGGGTATATATTTCAGGTCACTGAATTCAACCACTAAATATTTTGGAGGTCCACCTCGGCTGAAAGGTCAACTAGGGCGGATTTCTAAAATTGTCAATTTTCATCCGATTCACATGAAATTTGAAGAGGATTTGCATATTTGGTCATTGAAATCAACCACCAATTATTTTTGAGGTCAAACTTGTTTTTGGATTTTGCAAGTATCGTGCTCTGCACGACGTCTTCTTCTTTGTCTGTCTGTCTGTCACACCATTTTTCACCATTTTTCACCATTTTTCAAGCAATCGTTCTGAATTTTTTTTTTGTGTGTGTGCAGGTGACCGGCCAAGGTGAGCAACAATTAATTTTGGTGGTTTTATTAGAAGGGGTTGCTGGTGGACCATGAGCTCCCTGTGGAAATATGGGGGACAGCTCACAGACAGAGCAGGGTGGCGAGGCCAGAGAGGAGGTGGTAGAAAACAAAGACCACTGACCTGTCTGTGGTTAGAGTTTGAGAGACCCAAAGATTCATCCTCATCGAGGGAGATACCAATGATCTTAAATACCTTGGTTTTCTGTGCTGGGCACTCGGTAGAGCGCATACCTCCGCCACATAATGCCTGATCCACGAGAACATATCGGGCCCAAGACATTTTTGAAATATCATACCACACATATCTTTTTTGCCCTCCAACTCTCAATGGTGAAGAATCACATTCAAAGTTCTACTAATCAGATCCGGATCTTCACCAAAATCTAATCAGTACTCCTTGTCACACCCACAACCTGTCCACCAAGTTTCATCCGGATCGCACACAACTTTTTGAGATATCCTGCACTCAGACAGACGGACAAAGAAACAAACAGACAGAGAGGTGTGAAAACATTATCTCGTTCACCTTCGATGGCGCAGGTAACCAGATGCTTCCAGGATTTGGAGGAGGGAGACAGTTTTTTAGAGTTCATACTTGAGATTAGAAAGATCTTTTCTGGATCTCCTCAAGGTAGACACACACTTGTTCCGAGCTTTGTGGAAGTGCGGGGGGGGGGGCAACTTTGAGAAGGGGTCGTGAGGGGGAGATTGGAGGGAGAAGGATGATCGGGGGAGTTTTTGAGAAAAAGGTGAGAGGGAAACTTGGAGATGAAGGGAAAACGATGAGAGCAGGCACAGTGAAGGGGCAGGAGGGTGATTGAAGAGGTGGGGAGAGGGGAAGGATGAGACTTTGTAGTGGTTTGGTGAAAAAGGGAGCAGGTAGGGGGAGTCACAACATTTGAGGGGTTGGGAAGAAGGGGGGGTGTGATGAGAGGAAAGAAAGAGCATGTTTGAGATGTTGAGAAGTGTATTGATTGAGAGTGAGATATCTGTTTGGTTTGAAAGGAGCTCACAGATGTTAGAACACGACACACTTTGGGACACCAGAGGAGGAGCTGTTAGTAAAACAGAGGACAGTGAAGAGGGGCTACGAGAGGAGATGGGATGAGGGGCAAGATTGGAGAGGTAATGAGAGGGTATAACAGGTGACGAGTTAGGAGGAGATTGATTTGAGGAGGTGGGGTGAATTGGCACTGAAGTTGAAAAAAAGAGGGACGATTGATGGACCACGAACATGCATTGCAACCTGGGATTTATTTTTAAAAAAATTTTTAACTCAGAGATGCCATTAATGACATTACGTGAGGGATGCAATAAAGGAGAAGGAAGAGAATGGAGAAAAGAAACGTTGTAACAGTGGAACTTTTTAGATACGGGATGAAGGAAAAGGTCGCCCCCCTCCCCCCCCAAGGAACCCCGATGTGAAAGGACTAATGACTACTCACCAATTAGGACAAGTTTTCAAACAAAACCGAACTACAAACACACGGTAAACATGGAGACAACAAAATAACAACAAAAACACAACAAAAAACGACCGAGAAACTTATCCTTGAGAAGGTCGGCAGAGACCCCGGGGGGACACCACTGTAACTCCACTTTCCCAAGAATTCCCAAAATTATAGAAGTACAAGCGGCACTAACCACAATACTGCTGTAAGTTATCTCATGACTCTCGAGGTGGAAACTTAACTCCACCAAACAGTTGATACACGAACCTCCAGCAGGTTGTGAATGGGTGAAGGGTCTGTGGTGGTCACGTTCAAAAGGATCTTGTCCCAAGAGTGCGCACAGGACGAAGCCGACTGGACAGTCACATCTTGAAGTTGTCTCCGAGACAACAGTAGATTCGACGAGTAGATGGAGTTCAGCAAATGGTACCTGACCGGGTATTGTATAAGAAGTGAAGCTGAATCTCCACTGACCAATGTACAGCAGGCTGATGGTGGGCCATCGTGGTTCAGGAATAGGGGAGTTGTCATGTGCTCTCAAGGGAAGACTTGAGCTGGCAGTGGAAATGCTCCACCATGCCATTTGCTGCTGGATGGTAATCTGTGGTTCGCACACAGTCGGTTCTCAAGAGCTGAGTCGGTTCACGAAATAGAGCCGATTCGAACTGGCCACCATGATCCGAAGTGATAGTTGATGGAACACCAAAACATCTGATACAGGTGAGGACAAAGGCCTGAGCGATGGTAGGCGTGATAATGTCAGCTGTCGGTGTAGAACTCTGGCTAATGGCTAAAATGGTCAACATAAGTCAATAAACAGCAATGTCCATTTTCAGGTGGTAGGGGACTGACAAGATCCACATGAACCCTGTCGAAACACCTATCTGGAGTTGAAAAACTACCGATTGATGTGAGTATGATGTTGGATCTTGGAGCATTGATATTGAAGACCTTGCTTGGCCCGTTTGTGTTGATGCGTGGCCAGGTGTAGCATGTGGCGATGATTCGCTGGGTTTCTCAAATACCTGGGTGCACGAGTGAGTGAAAAGTGTTGAAGGCTGTACGACAAAATGCTGCAGGAATGAAAGGGTGTGACTGTCCTGTCGATGTATCACACATGAGGGTAGTGTTTGTCCCTGGGAGCAGTCCCTCACAATATGTAAGTGAACTGACTGCAGACTGTAGACGTTGGGGCTCTATGTTCTCCTGTTGTACTGCTGCAAGTGCATGAAAAATCGATGGCCGGTGTGTTGGTATACGACAAATAACGCCAATATCTCGATTTGTGAGAAGGTGTCGGTCACCGAGTTCGCAATTCCTTTGATGTCCCGAATGTTGGTGGTGAATTGCGAGATATAACTTGGTTGGCGAAGTGTGCAAGGAGAGTGAGAGTCGGAATAGGTAGATAGAGTGAAAGTTAAAGGTTTGTCGTCAGTCAGGACAGGGAATTGTCTGGTCTCGAAGAAGTGGCGGAAGTGCTTGGTGGCAAGGTGTACAGCGAATAATTCCCGATCGAAGGCGCTGCACTTCTGTTGGTTGGTTTCAGCCTTTTAGAGAAGGCTAGTGGAGGCCAGTCGGCATTGATGAACTGGTGACATGCCGCACCCACCGCAACCTCAGACGCGTCTACCGTCAGACATGTTGGTGTCTGGCTTCGGATGAATTCGGAGTGAGGTGTTGGCCAGTGCGTCTTTGAAGATGACAAAGGCTGACAAGGTTGGCTCCGACCATCGGAACACTTCAAGGTGCTTACCAGTTGCAAGTAACTTGTTCATCGGCTGCGGTGTTGTGGCTGCATTTGGAATAACTTGATGGTAAAAGGCGACGAGACCCAAAAACTCGTGTACATGTGGTAAATGTTTGCGAGCCTCAGTGGTGCACGTTTCTGTCTGTGCTGTCACTGATGATTCGGCAACAAGCGATGAAACTGGTCCGGCAGCTGAGGGGGTGTGTAGCATTGGGATTCTCATGTGTGTACTATTTGTGAATGTCTTCACAGCTGTGGAGGAACCCTAGGAAGGGTTTGAAACAGCAAAGGGCTTACCTTGCACAGCCTTTCGTGGTTGCTTTATGCAGCTTTCTTCAGCTGGAAGGGCATGGGAGGAGTCAATTAATTGATATAATCCTCGCCACTTGGGGTTAATTGATTCGGCGAGAGTTAATTGGTTATTCCCTGCATTCACAGGTGAGAGATGAGAGTGGGTAATAAAATAAAATTCAAAAAGTTGTGCACAAGAGATTGCATATTCATGCATATAAGATGCAGATAGTGCAACCTTTAGATCAGAGAACCTCACCGGTTGATGGATTGGCCGTGGTGGGGAAGTCCCATGGTCTCCTGATGTGACGTCCTTGGACTTCTTCTTGTGGGGATATGTGAAGGATTGTTTTCCAAACCCTCTATTGCTGATTTCGAAACATTTTATGCAAGGATAACCGATTGCATCAGCAGTGTGACGAGGGATATGTTGGCCAAAATGTGGATTGAAGTGAATTGTCGTTTGGATGCGCTACGTGCCACTAACGGTGCACATGTCAAGGTGTATTAAAGAACACAAGAAACTTTCTGAATTATGTGACAAAATGCAAAAAAACCCAAAAAACTGCATCATTGTACCGTACCTCTTTTGGCTTGGTTGCAATCAAATTTTAAAACCGGTACAAAATTTTGTGGACAGCCTGTACTTTTGTCCCTAAGGCTAAAATTATCTTCATCATACAATCGATAGTAAGTTTACCCAATCAAATGTTTTGAATAAATCAACATTTCAGGTGCATACAAGATTTCAGGTGCATACAAGATATTCCTTAAATTGAACCTCAGTTTTATCTTTCAAAGGAGGCTTCTTCTTTAATTATTATTATTCTTATTATTATTATTTATTATTTCTCCTATCGTGGTATTTTGCCAACGAGCTTCTGCTGGAGTGCTAGTAGTCTTTGGTGTAATGTAATTGCTAAATGGATCATGTTCTGTTCTTACGTGCCGTGAGTGGTAACTACCATAAAGTTATTTACAGCACAAATGTATCTTTACCCCACGAATCACCCCCAACATGGTGTTTGTTTGTTGTGTTGTGCCACTTATTTGGTGCAATGCAGACATTGGAGAGAGTCAGAAGAAAACTTTATTTCCGTTCGACGTATATATTGTAACTTGCGTTTATTGAATAGATATTTCATAGGAAAAGCTTAAGGTAACACGTGTAAAAGGCAAGAAAATTCGGTTTGGGGCTCCTTAAAATATACCGAAACAACAACAACAACAACAACAACAAACAAGAAATACAATCATCCAACACAACCAGGTAGATTCATTATTTTGTTTATGGAAACAGCAAGTTTGTAAAAGCCATGAAACGTTCCTCTCCTCATACAGCATGGTTCTTACGACAGGACAACAATTACATTGTGCACACAGTCGTTTAGAGGAAGAGAGGTTTGTCTGCAGGCCGGTAACACGGACCACCACCCAAAGGGAACAGTGTGCGATTATCACGAGGCTTTCCGAAAGCTTGTTCTTCAACCACTCATGGGCTTAATGTTCCTTCAGGAGGCACGGCTTCCATAAATGGCTTACACAAATTAAATACATAGTTCACACACACACACACACACACACACACACACACACACACACACACACACACACACACACACACACACACACACACACACACACACACACACACACAACAACTTTACATACAGTTTACCACACAAGCAACAACTTGCATACAAAATTTCCATACACAACCAACAAATGACATACATACTTTACACACACACACACACACACAAACAACAATTTTCACAAACAACAAATTATATACATAGTTTACAAACACAAACAACAAATTACAAACATAGTTTACACACACAAATATTGCATTGTTAAAAGTTTACATTGTCCCCCCTCCCCAGGTGTGGTTGAAAATAAAAACTACAGAAAACAACGGATTCCAATAAATGCAACACACTAAGGTAAGTTTCGTGAACATTCATTTCCTCCACCATATAATTAGACTCAACCTGCGGTGTGATTTTTTTTTGTTTGTTTTTTTTTTAACTTCCATTGTATACTATGACAACATTTCACACAAGGATTTCATGACATGCTGAGATTTCACAAAAAGTTAACGTTTACACGGATTATTTACAGAGCCGGGTTGTTCAGTGCAGGCTCAAAGCAAGGCTGAATTCAAACAAGAAAAACCTCAAACAGAATGAATTGTCAATTGAGGGAAAGATCTCCACAGAGCGTTACGACGGGGCGCCACCCAAAAGGAGAACGTCCGTGGGATGAAGGTAAACTGCAACACATACACAAATGACATTGGTGACAAAACCAAACCGTGATCTTGTAAATTATATAACGTCAAAATAATCATTTTCATTAAATATCTCGGTCAATGTGATGTCACAGAGGAGCAATTGTGACGATTTACAGACTACAGTATGACCCCCCCACCCCCTCCTTCACAGCGGCGTATGCTGATTGGACAAATCATTTGTTCAAAACGGGATTCGATTCTTGTTCTGTGCAATTATTATCCATTAATCCTATTTTTTTTTCCAAATTGTACAATAGACAATTGTAACAAGTAATGAAAATATTTCAAACCAGAAGGGCACTCGGTAGAGCGCATACCTCCGCCACGTAATGCCTGATCCATGACAACATATCAGGCCCAATAAATCTTTGAAATATTGTGCTATATATCGGTTTAGCCTTCTCTCTCAATGGTGAAGAATCATTTTTTTTAAAAAATTGTCAGATCCGGATCTCCACCAAAATTGAATCAGTTATTCCTTGTCCCACACCCAACCTGCGAACCAAATTTCATCCGAATCCATCTACTACTTTTTGAGATATCCTGCACACAAACAAACAAATGAAATTGCTCGTTGAGCAAGGAATTGCCGGAATAACTTTGTCACATCTCCATGATCTCTAAAAAAACAAAAACCTGGAAATCAATTTGGTTCTTATTAGTCGATAGTGCTACTGTTTAATGGGTTATAGCACTTAGTTTGGTCATGATCATAACTTGGAAGTCAATCGGACTTGAAATGGCGTTTTCATCGCAATTTGAAAGTTTTGACCTGACCCCCCTGACATTTGACCCCCGACCGCTCAGAAGGGTGTTGGTGTGACACCCCCAATGAGACATGTGGTTGGATGCCGACGTCTGTACCCAGTTTGGTCTTGATCACTGAAACGGTGTGGCTGCTACAGGGTAAACAAACACGTAAACAAACAGACAGACAGACACAGAATGACACACACAATGACACAAATCCGAAGGATTCCGGCAATTACCAAGAAAGATGTCGTGTATGGCACGATACTTGCTTAATCCATAAAACAAATTTGACCTTAAAAAAATAATTGGTGGTTGAATTAAATTACAAAATACATAAATCCTCTTCAAAGTTCAAGTCAAGTGGATGAAAATTGACTTTTAGAATCGTCTATGTCAACTTTTTGGCCTTTGTTGACCTCAAAAATACTTGTTCGTTGAATTCATTAACCTGATGTAACCTGGTGTTGGCTTATTGGTTTGGGTGGTGGCTTGGGATCCTCAGGTCCTGAGTTCAAGCCCCATTGGCTGCTGAATTAACATCAGGGGGTTGACTCAGCCTGTCATCCTTCTGAGGTTGGTGAAATGAGTACCAGTGTAACAGCCAAAAGGCTGCACACAAAGGGAAGGGGTGTTGAT
Organism: Eptatretus burgeri; assembly: GCF_056783735.1. NCBI lineage: Eukaryota > Metazoa > Chordata > Myxini > Myxiniformes > Myxinidae > Eptatretus > Eptatretus burgeri. Next base: position 110,816,012 of record NC_140966.1, on the reverse strand, counting down.
GGATTGATTGAATCTGGTATCGGTGGGGTGCAGGTATGATGGGCCGAATTGTCTCCTCCCGTGCGTAATTCCTTGTAATCCTCGTGATGTGCAAATCCTCTTCAAATTTCAAGTCAATGGGATGAAAATTGAGGATTTTAGAAAGTCCACCCAAGTTGCTGACCTTTGGCCTATCTTGACCTTTTGACCCCAAAAACAATAGGCTTCTTGCTTTTGATGAACTCTACCATGTGATGAAGTGTTGTGAAGATCGGTTTAAAATTGTGACCTGTAAGTGATAAACAGACAGACAGACAGTCGGACAGAACAAGTAAATAAAAACATGAAATATCTTTGCCCCCATTGTTTTAGTAATTTTGCTGTGCAGAGTTAAAAGGCTAACCCATATTTATTTATTTACAACTAAAATGGCCGCCAGTCGGCTATCTTGGATCTGATCTCAACAAACAAATGACGTGCATACTTAAGCCATCATTCATTATCTGTATGTCACGTTTGAACAACATCAGTAAATGCATGTCCAAGAAATGGTTGAGGATGTGTTCAACATCGGGGTTTTTTTTTTTCAACTAAAATGGCCGCCAGTTGGCCATCTTTGATCGCATCTCGAAACAAAACTATGTGCATATGTACACCATCATGTGTAGTCTTTGTGCCAAGTAGGAATAAAATCGGCCTATAGATGTCCGAGATATGGTTGCGGACGCACGCGTGCACTAATGGACGGACACGAAAATCGAGACCAAATCCATCAGCCCCTGTTTCAGACTAATTCCAACGGGGATAATAACACACGCAACCAACTAATATACTGGAAAAAATCTTCGAGTTTTTGCAAGTAACAAGATGACGCGTGCTGAGCATGATACTTGCAAAATCCACCCACCCAACCTCACCTCCCCTCCACTAAAAAAAAAACAAAAGAATCTGCCATGGATACATCAAATTGTCCATTTCATTGAGATTAAAATTGACGATCTTGATGCTGAAGTCATTCCGATGAAAATTGATTTTAGAAAGTTAACCTTGAGTTGACCTATGATCTCAAAAATAGTTGGCTTCCCTACTCAGTGACCCACTATGCAAATTCTGTTCAACTTTCGAGCCAAAGGACTTCCGGTTCCAGGTTTGAGGCAATGGCTGCTTCTCTCAGGGGTCTCTCTGATGACCTTCTCAAAGTTAAGTTTCCGGTCGTTCCGTGTCCCATTTTAACCGTTTATTTTCTCACCTACGTGTTCACTGTGTGTTCCCAGCTCGGTTTTCTTTCAAAAGTCGTGCTGCTTTTTGAGTTTTCTTCAACCTTGTCTTATCGGGGTTCCTTGAGGCCTACCCGTCCTTCCCATCGAGGTGTCCGATCGTTTTTATTTGTATTCTCTCCCTATTACCATCAATTCCTATTTTCCCCACTTTTCACACTGCCCCCAATCTATCTATCCCTCCCAAGTACACCCTCTGTTTCTTGTCTTGAATAATAATTTTTTTTTTAAAACCAACAACCCTTTCTTCCTCCATACCCACGAGCACCGATCCTCCTCCTCTTTCGTCTTCTTCTCATTATTATTATTATTATTATTATTATTATTCCTCATTCTGCCAGTACACCATCTTCCCTCGATTTGAGCTGATCCACTCTCATCATTCATTACCTTCACGATTTCATCCCACAACCTGCCATTCCCTAATCTTACCTAATCTTCAAAAATCCATCAAAGAAATAATAATTTTCCTTGTATCCTTTCTAATTATACACCTCCCGAAACCACGTGTCTCTCTCTACCCTCTTCCTGGTACTTTTCATCAATCCATCAGCTTCACTCTGCCACATTTCCAACCTGGCCTCCAAAGCCAGTCGCCGACTGGGAATCCTCCGTCGTGCAGAGTCCTTCCTCAGCCCACCTGAGCTGCTGACCACATACAAAGCTTTCGTCCGCAGCCTGATGGAGTACCGCTCTCAACTCTGGGCTCGAGGTCTGCGCTCTACCGAGTACCCTCCTAGTTTACAATGTTTTAATTATTTGTTTATTTACTGTTTTTTTTTTAATAAATATGTATGTTCTCCGACTGATTTACAAATCTTGGAGTCCAAACTTTATGGACGTTCTCACATTATAATGGTAATGTACGTACTTTATGGATGATCTAACATTCTAAATGGTACGTACTTTTTAGAAATACGTGTGTTGTTGCTGTTACTGACTTCCTCATAATATTCCACCGTTAACCACACCCATATCGGTCTGATTGGCCGTAGGGCAAATGTGTCTAGCGGCCACGTCCCCATCGGGTTGATTGACAATCGTAGTCCCGCCCACTCCTCTGGTCCCTCTGGTCTGGTCCCTTGACAAAGGAATGCAGTTTTGTGTACTTTTCGTGGAATCCTTTCAAGCTCTTAAAATTATGACAGCAAAGGATGCGGCACAAAGTCAAACTGTGTCAGAAGGTGCCAGAGTTATTGCCATTGAGATAGGTAGCTCAGAAATACACTGTCTGAAGATGATGACGATGATGACGATGATTATGATGATGACGATGACGATGAATGAATGAGAAGATTTGCTGGTTTTGACCGATGTAGGTTTTTTTGGGGGGTTTTTTTGGTTTTGCCATTGTTTGGAGAACTGACATGTGATCCCTACCAAGACGATCAGCTGAACAGACCAGGTAGGATCTCATATGGAGCCAAAGTGATTTTTTTACACAAGGAACTCCACTTTAGTTTCATATGGAGTGGTTTGGACCGACATTTTTTTCTGGGCCATCCTGGCATAGAGATTGCGGCGCACTCTCTCATATCAGCGGACAAGCCATAGGACAGATGTCCAAAGAAGAGAGGTTTACATGTTGCTTTTTGTGTTGTATTGTGTCGTGGGTACTATAGTTTACTGCGTAACTTGGTCATGTCGTCTGTATTCGAGTTTACTGTTAAACTTGGTAGTATAACATGAATGTGTAGTGTTGTATGTACTGTAGTTTACTGTTAAACTTGGTAGTGTGGTATTGATGTGTGGTGTAGTGTAGTGTGTACTATAGTTTACTGTTAAACTTGGTAGTATGGTATTGATGTGTGGTGTAGTGGAGTGTGTACTATAGTTTACTGTTAAACTTGGAAGTGTGGTATTGATGTGTGGTGTAGTGTTCTATGTACTGTCGTTTACTGTTAAACTTGGCAGTGTGGTATTGATGTGTGGTGTAGTGTAGTATGTACTGTAGTTTACTGTTAAACTTGGTAGTGTGGTATTGATGTGTGGTGTAGTGTTGTATGTACAGTAGTTTACTGTTAAACTTGGTAGTATAGCATGAATGTGTAGTATTGTATGTACTGTAGTTTACTGTTAAACTTGGTAGTATAGCATGAATGTGTAGTGTTGTATGTACTGTAGTTTACTGTAAAACTTGGTAGTGTGGTATTGATGTGTGGTGTAGTGTAGTATGTACTGTAGTTTACTGTTAAACTTGGTAGTGTGGTATTGATGTGTGGTGTTGTGTAGTGTGTACTATAGTTTACTGTTAAACTTGGTAGTGTGGTATTGATGTGTGGTGTAGTGTTGTATGTACTATAGTTCACTGTTAAACTTGGTAGTGTGGTATGGATGTGTCGTGTAGTGTTGTGTAGTGTAGTATATATACTATCGTTCACTGTTAAACTTGGTAGTGTTGTGTGGATGTATAGTGTAGTGTATACTATAGTTCACTGTTAAACTTGGCACGGTGGTATGGATGTATAGTGTAGTGTGGTATTGATGTGTAGTGTAGTCTGGTATGGATGTGTAGTGTAGTGTGGTATTGATGTGTAGTGTAGTGTGGTATGAATGTGTAGTGTAGTGTGGTATTGATGTGTAATGTAGTGTGGTATTGATGTGTAGTGTAGTGTATACTATAGTTCACTGTTAAACTTGGCAGTGTGGTATGGATGTATAGTGTAGTGTATACTATAGTTCACTGTTAAACCTGGTGGTGTGGTGTGGATGTATAGTGTAGTGTATTCTATAGTTCACTGTTAAACTTGGCAGTGTGGTATGGATGTATAGTGCAGTGTGGTATTATGTATAGTGTAGTGTATACTATAGTTCACTGTTAAACTTGGCAGTGTGGTATGGATGTATAGTGTTGTGTGGTATTGATGTGTAGTGTAGTGTGGTATTGATGTGTAGTGTAATGTGGTATGGAGGTGTAGTGTTGTGTGTACTATAGTTCACTGTTGAACTTGGTAGTGTGGTATGGATGTATCGTGTAGTGTATACTATAGTTCACTGTTAAACTTGGTAGTGTTGTATGGATGTATAGTGTAGTGTATACTATAGTTCACTGTTAAACTTGGTGGTGTGGTATGGATGTATAGTGTAGTGTATACTATAGTTTACTGTTAAACTTGGTGGTGTGGTATGGATGTATAGTGTAGTGTATACTATAGTTCACTGTTAAACTTGGCGGTGTGGTATGGATGTATAGTGTAGTGTATACTGTAGTTTACTGTTAAACTTGGTGGTGTGGTATGGATGTATAGTGTAGTGTATACTATAGTTCATTGTTAAACTTGGTGGTGTTGTATGGATGTGTAGTGTAGTGTATACTATAGTTCACTGTTAAACTTGGTAGTGTGGCATGGGTGTAGTGTAGTGTGGTATGGATGTATAGTGTAGTGTATACTATAATTCACTGTTGAACTTGGTAGTGTGGTATGGATGTATAGTGTACTGTATACTATAGTTTACTGTTAAACTTGGTGGTGTGTTATGGATGTATAGTGTAGTGTATACTATAGTTCACTGTTAAACTTGGTGGTGTGGTATGGATGTATAGTGTAGTGTATACTGTAGTTTACTGTTAAACTTGGTGGTGTGGTATGGATGTATAGTGCAGTGTATACTAGAGTTTACTGTTAAACTTGGTGGTGTTGTATGGATGTGTAGTGTAGTGTATACTATAGTTCACTGTTAAACTTGGTCGTGTGGTATGGATGTGTAGTGTAGTGTGGTATGGATGTATAGTGTAGTGTATACTATAGTTTACTGTTAAACTTGGTGGTGTGGTATGGATGTATAGTGTCGTGTATACTATAGTTCACTGTTAAACTTGGTGGTGTGGTATGGATGTATAGTGTAGTGTATACTATAGTTTACTGTGAAACTTGGTGGTGTGGTATGGATGTATTGTGTAGTGTATACTATAGTTCACTGTTAAACTTGGTAGTGTGGTATGGATGTATAGTGGAGTGTATACTATAGTTTACTGTTGAACTGACCCCCCTTCAATTTCCTTGTAATAACAGTGAAGACGTCACGGAGACTTTTCCAGACCCCCGATCACCGTCCACCCGACCACCTGACCACCTGGCTGTGTATTTATTAATGTAAAGATTGGTGTCGAAACACTCACGAGGTAAAACAACAAAACAAAACAAACGTCTGTGTCCTGTGGGCCGGTTCGATGTTCACAGAGACAGAGTGGACAAATGAGGGCCCAGTTTCCCCAATAGAAACAGTCGAGTGCTGGAGACACATCATCACTGGTGGCCTCACCTGGGGCTTATTCACTCATTCCTGATGAGGCCGATGGGGCTGTGTCCACTATGTCTTCGCTACAGGGGACATGTTTATCTGCAACGTTGTGCTAAGAACTTTAGAGAAATAAAATTTAACAATGTCATAAAATTTCATGTACATGTCGTGTGTTATCAGACGTAATAAAACTTCATTTCAAATAGTGTAGCCCCTGCGCAGCCTCTTGGATAAAACTTTGCTCCGGTTATTCCAAAATGTGAACCCACAATGTGAGGACCGAAGGAATAACCAAAGTTGTGTAACTAGATTGGTGGAAACTCCAACTGTAGAGTTTTATGTTCAACGGATGTTGGAGTGGTGAGCGTGTAAATGGATGTGCGTGTGTGGGAGGACATGATGTCGCACTCATTGCTGATCCTTCTTCTTGTGACCACGTCGAAAGCGCGACTGGATGGCCAGGGCGGCCTTCTGCGTCTCCGGGGCCGTCAGGTCGATGTCCACTTCCTCCGCAAGGTTTTCGGTGTCTGCAGGTGTCTCCGGGCAGGCTGCTCCTCCGGACATTTGTCCACCTAGCAGACCCGGCACAGTTCACACGACCCTGACACGGTGTATTCAGGTGTACATATTCACACGGTTTTATCCTATCACTCATTTATTCATTTACAAACACTGGGTGGTGACTAGGGAATGCGTCACGACATTGATAAAGAAAGGCGAGAGAGAGATAGGAAGCTGAGAGGAGAAATAGTGCATGGCTAGATGAGACCCAGAGAAGACCGAAGCGTTTGCACAATGATGACGACAAATCTGTAATGTGACGTCATAATGAGAAATTCCAATTGGTTTACAAAAAAAGTATTTTCTTACCAACAACACAAATGTGTAGATTGAAAAGGATGTGCCACAACCCCGATGAACCAAATTTCCCGACGATGATGAATTCACGAGGAACAGACGAGTGGTAGATCCCTCGGTATTATCACCGAAAATTTACTTTATATAAACTCAACTCTTCAGCATCGGCATGTGGGGAATGAGCAGCAGAGAGTGAATTTACAACAACAATGGAAGTCGGTAGTGCGCAAACCTCCACCAGGCTGAGCAGTTTGTTTTTGCATCCCAATGATAAGCCGGATCTGCATCAGGACCTGAACCAAAATCTAATCGGTTTGTTCTTGTCACCGACCCAACTCATCCTCCAAGTTTCCTCCAAATCCATTGCCAACATTTTGAGATATCGTGCTTCATGTTGTTTTTAGCCCGATCACTCAATGGTGAAGAATCACTAAAAAAATCTCCGATCCGGATCCGGATCTTCACCAAAATCTAACCATTTTGTCCTTGTCACACACACAACCTGTCCACCAAATTTCCTTGGAATATGTTCACAACTCTGAGATATCCTGTTCACAGACAGACAGACAGACAAACAGACAGGGGTGAAAACATGACCTCTGCCCACCTTTGGTGGTGGAGGTTAAAATGTCCATTTAATCACATGTATTTCCAATAACTTCACAATTAATACAACTATTAGCATCTTCAACCTTCACTAACTTCACAATTAATACAACTATTAGCATCTTCAACCTTCACTAACTTCACAATTAATATAACTATTAGCATCTTCAACCTTCACTAACTTCACAATGAATACAACCTTTGTCAGGTCAGGTCAGACGAGATCACGAACCTGTTCCATGGTCGGGTTGTCGGCGACTAAGCCGTCTCCCCCACCAAGTTTCCTGGTGAGGAGGGTGTATGATGTGGACACCCAGAAGGACGAAGAACAAAACCTGTCAAAGGGCGGAGGAGCTCCTTGTGAGCCAACGGCCATCCATATCTAGTGCCCAACTGTCTGCGAACGTCCTCCTGCAGTTGGGTTACTTTTTATTAGGAGGTTGGTGGCAGGATTTGCACTCCAGACACCGTGAAATCCTTCATTCCGCAAAACATTCCAGAAGCATAACAAAAACCCACCCCTGAAAACCCACACCGTGGGTATACCTCATGTGCAGCTCAGCAGGGCAGCTCACCGGATGACGGGATTGGGGCAAAGCCTTCGGGACCCTCATTCCTTGATGAGGGAACCTTATGAGGGAACCATGGGGTAACCTTCCAGAGTCAGACTGCGGTAGTGTATGTCGGGGTGGTGCTGAGGTGTCATCCACAAGACGGCGGCCTCCTTGATTTAACTTGAAGCGGTCCGTTTGGCAAGGTGCATGGAATGTCCAATCCCTAAGAGAGGATGATCACCTGTCTCTGTTATCATCTGAACTCAAGCATTTGGACATCGGTATTGCAGTTCTCTCTGAGGTTCGGAGACCGGATTACGGTAAGATCATGGCGAGTGGTTAAACCGACTATTGGTCTGGTTACCGTGACCAAGGAATTGCTGTAGCTGTGTCCAATAAGCTGATTCCAATGATAATTGAGGTAACACCGGTCAACGAGCGTATTATGAAACTAAGGATTCGTCACTCCTTAGGTGTCATTTCCCTGGTCTCTGTATATGCTCTGAATGATGCGAGTGATCTCACCTTGAAGGACGCATTTTATGCCACGCTCGAGTCTGTGGTTGATCAGTGCTCCAGGTGAGATCATCATCTCGTCTTGGAGAATTTCAATGCATCGACTGGAGCTGATAGGGATGGTTATGAGATGTGTGTTGGTCCCCATGGGTCTGGAACTGTGAACCAGAATAGCACTAAGTTCCTTGACTTTGCAAGAAGTCATGGACTTAGGGTGGCTGGTTCATGGTTTCAGCGCCCACAAGCTCATCGCTGGACTTGGTATTCCAACGCTAGTGGTGTGGCAAAGGAGATTGACCATGTGCTCATTGATCGTCACTGGAGGATGATCCAGAACTGGAGGGGCTACCGGAGTGCTCAGTTCCTCAATACTGACCACAGGCTTATTATAGCAACTCTGAAGTTGCAGCTGAAATCCAGTATGATGGTACCATCCCAGCCTCGGCTGGATGTTGGCAAGCTCAAGGATGAGAGGGTAGCTCAGGAGTTTGCGAACAGGCTGAGTGGAGATTTGGGGGATCTGGGTACTTTGAAAGATCCTGAAGAGTTGTGGAGTGCCTTCAAGACCACCGTCCGTGATGTTGCCGGTGGATGTCTTGGAACTCAACGGAGGGCGAAGAAGAATTTTGTCTCTCAAGGGACACTGGATACCATTGACCAGAGTCGCAGGGCCAGGCTGAATGGCAGAGCTGAGCTGTTCAGGGAGCTGAGGCCTAAAACTGGACGTGCACTGAGGGTGGACAAGGAGGCCTATGTGCGAGGAATCTGTGAGGGGGTAGAGCATCACCTGTAGTGAGGTGATTCTCATCCTGCTAACAGGGGAATTCACGCATTCTGTTCCTCCATGCCCATCGCTCAGTGTGCTGCAGTTCGAGCAGAGGGTGGTGGGCTCTTGACGGAGGAGTCTGAAATAAAGGCCCACTGGGCCGGTTACTTTGAGCGGTTGTACCAGGCTGATCCACCAGCTGTTGAGTTGGATGTCAGGGGTGTTACAATCACTGTTGCTGACCCTCCAATCAACTGTGGTCCACCTTCGTTTGTGGAAACACAGGCTGCGGTGAACCCGTCGAAATGGGGTAAAGATCCAGGGATCTGTGGCATCCATGCTGAACTTCTCAAGGCTGGTGGAAATGCTGCACTCGTGTCATTGCATTCAGTTCTGTGCTCTGCCTGGAACACAGGCATCATCCCAACTGACTGGAAGAGGGGCATTGTTGTCCCTTGTGAAGGGAAGGGTGATCGCCAAGACTGCAACAACCACCGAGGGGTGACGCTGCTCTCAGTGCCGGGCAAGGTCTTTGCTCGGATAATTCTTGATAGGGTTCTCCACCATCTGCTTGAGCACCAGCGTCCAGAGCAGTCAGGCTTTACACCAAAGAGGTCAACGATTGACCGTATCCTTGCTCTTCGGGTCCTCACCGAACGCAGGCGAGAGTTTCGGTAGGGGCTCCTTACAGCCGATGTTGATCTCTTCGGCCATGAGCCAGACCCGATAATTTTTGGCCACCTGTACCATCAGAGGGGAATAATGCTCATCATAATTTTTGGCAGGGTGTGCATCTCTACAGTCAGAAACTATGTGATCACATTGCATTGGTGGTAGCTTTTTGTGTGTTCTTAGCCGTTTAGTAACTCCATCCCAAAATAAACTTTTCTGAAACCAGCGTAAGACAGAAGAAGACATTCTATTTAAAACTAATGGTTCTCTCTTATTATCGGCTACGAGATGAGGATATTGAAGAACTGGATCATGATCATGATTTCTAAGTTCATCTTGAACATTTTATATCACTTACAATCAGTGCATATGATCAGAGATGTCTTAGAAAATATAAAAGGACCCATCTTTGGTTCATAAGACAATATGTCCATCAGCAAGCAACACATTGGGTCGAGGTAATGGCCTTGTTAGTGCGGAACACCACATTTGTGTTTCTATCCTGTAATTTTATGCCCGACAACAGAAGATTGTGTTTCCTTTTCACCTTTGACTCATTCATCAGATTACACATGATTAACCATCTTGCTACTTATTGATGATTAACCATCTTGTCTTATTGGTTTATATTGTGTAACACGGGTGTTTGATACCTTCATATGTGCATTATTGAGTATCTAAATCCCTGAAATTCTGTATTTTTTGAGAAATTACAGGGAAAAACGCATTAATCTTGTTTATGAACATGCTATCATTTACCTTTGTTTGATTCTTGGAAAGTATCCTTCAATAACAACAGGGAAAATATCATGACATTGTCCAAACTACATAAATCCGTCCAAATTAGGTATTTTTTCATTTGGTGGAGTGGGGTAACATTGTCTGCTATACTGATCTTAATATACAACATACAAAAACGAAATTTAGATTTTTGGATTTCTTAATAAATCTGCTCAACCCCCATGTCGTTATATTGTTCCAGAACTTTTATTTACTTTCCACAGTAAATGATAGACAAATACTTTTCTAGAGGCGGTACGATTTATCACACAGGAAATAGACACTGATATATTAGTATCCCCAATGACATACCTTTCAACCTGTTAAGCACGTTTTGTTGAGAAGCAAATGATCCGAGCAAAAGATGAGACAAATTTCAATGTTAATGTTTGACTGACAAAAAAAAGTTAAGTTGAAGTAGGATGTCTTACCTCTTACTGGCCATTTTGCACAAAAGCTTATTTTAGGGTAGGCATATAAACAGGGTGATAACACAAAAAGCTACCACCGATGCAACGCTATGACATATTTTCTAACTCGCGGGTTCTATATCTTGCCAGAAATCATGATGAGGATTATTCTACACAGATGGTACCAACCAATCCCACTGGCTCATGGACTATCTGTAAAGCGTTTGATTTAGTGAATCGGGATGCCCTCTGGAGGATTCTTGGTCTTCGTGGGGTGCCACTAAAACTGATCAATCTGATGTCTGAACTCTACTCTGGAACTGAGAGTGTTGAGAGATGTGGTGATTCCATCTCTGACTGATTTCCAGTTGATGCTGGAGTTCATGAGGGGTGTGTACTGGACCCCACACTTTTCAGCACTTGTATGGACTGGCTTCTGGGGAGGATGTCAGAGAGATCAAGCTGCGGTGTATCGTTTGGGAATGTCAAGATCTCTGACCTCGATTTCACAGATGATGCAGTCATCTTTGCGGAGACCCTCAATATCCTTTTGGGGGCCCTCGAGGTGCTAGATGAGGAGTTGGAGCCGCTGGGATTATGGGTTTCCTGGGTCAAAACTAAGATCCAGGTGTTGAATGATATCTTGGATGCTCCTATCTTGTCTGTACCTGTTTGTGGTGAGGATGTTGAGATCATGGAGAGATTCACTTACCTTGGCAGTGATATTCATGTCTCTGCTGGCTGTGAGTCAGAGGTCAACCGATGTCTGTGTCGGGCCTGGGGAGTCATGGATTCACTGGATAATGGGGTGTGGAGCTGCCGGTACCTGTGCGGAAGGACGAAAGTCTGAGTCTTCAGGTCATTGATGCTTCCAGTCTTGCTCTATGGATGTGAGACGAACTGTGACCACGGATCTGAGATGGAGACTTAATTCCTTTGGTACCAGGTCTCTTCGGAGAATCCTTGGCTATCGCTGGTCGGACTTTGTGTCCAACAAGCGGTTGTTGAGAGAGACTCGGATGAGATTTGTTATCTGCATAATCCGTGAGCATCAGCTGCGGCTGTATGGACATGTGGCTCATTTTCCTGATGCTGATCCTGCTCACCAGATTCTCTCAGCGAGGGAGTCTCGTGAGTGGAGGAGGCCAATGGGCCGACCACGTGCCTCGTGGTTCCAGCAGGTTGATCGGCATCTCAAGGAGATGGGGATGGGCCAGGCATTTGCCTGGGGGATGATCCCTGGAGTATCGACGGAAGTGGACGCAGCGACCTGCTGCTCTGGTGCGTGCTCCCATACCTGACCTGACCTGATTATCAGCGGCGCACCTTCGGTGGGCAATTTAAAGTGGTGATATCCACAGAATGATACCTTTTTTGTGTATAGAGTTGAGGCTCATGGAAGAGCTAGAAAGAACACTGAACGGATCAGGATGCCAAAGAACAAAAGAAACAGTAGAGATAGAGACGGAGGGGACACCCAAGTGGAGTTGAAGAGGGAGACTTGGACAAACAATGGGTGTGGGGAGGAATGAGGGGCAAGAAAGTATACTTGGGGTGGACAAGATGGATACAGAAGTAAACTCTCAGAAAGGAAAAACTGGACACTGGAAGGTGGTGGGCTTGGGAGTGGGGAGGGGGAGTCAACAGGGGGTAGAAGAGATCCTGGTTTTGGATTGGGGATGACCTGAGATTGTAGTGAACAGCCATCTTTAAGACCCGGAAGGAAGAATACGATTGAAGATAATGTGGATGTTTGTTCCACAGGCAGGAAAAAGAGGAATGAATTAGTGGAAGTGGGCAGTTATCCTGAATTTTGGGAGTTTCACCAGGAGGGGTTGATGGTGGACTGCATGTGCCCTGCAGAAACCTGGGAAGGGGGGGGACAAAGCACAGAAAGAGCAGAGGGTGCAAGACCAGAAGGAGATTGTAGAAGATAGATACATCACCGACCTGTCTGTGATGTGAGGGTAACAGGCGCCCATATACTCGGCTTCATCGCTGGAGATTTAAATAATCTTGAAGACCTTGGTTTCCGTGGTGTCATGCTGAGCAAAGTGTCAGACAGTGGCATCAGCCCAGAAGGGAGAACAGTACTTAGCTGCAGATGAGTGCCTTGTAGGTGGATAGTTCAGGTGTGCCAACGAAGGACTGTGTATGATGGAGGATGCCCAGTCGGCAACTCACTTTGGAGGCCCACTTTGAAATGTGGTGTTCTCAAGAAAGATCATGGCTGATAGTGAATGCTTGAATAACTGAAATTCTTCAAGGGGATTGTTAAGGAGATAAAGGGTTAAAGGGGGTTGCCAGTTTGAGATTTGTGAGGATTGAAATACATATTCCAAGTGTTTGAAAAGCTTGTGCTTTTGTGAAGGTCTGAAGAGAGGGATGAGGCTGTAGCACGTCTGGCCGAAGGATGAGGGATGTCACGGCAGAGGGTGGAGTCATCAGCAAATAGATGGAGGATTTTCCAGAGTCAGAGAGATCTTTGATGACGATCAGGAATAGGACTGGACCCAAAACACTGCCTTGGGGCACTCCAGCCTTGACAGGGAGAGGAGATGAGTTAGGGTATTACTTTGTCCTGGAACACACTGTACATCAGATTATTTTTGGGACATACTGTAATCATATTTTCTCTTGCTGGACCATACTGTAAAGTTTTTGTGATGTAAAACGAATGATCAAGTTTGGAATTTTCAGGATATACTGAAAACAGTTGTGATTGCTTTGAGAACTGTGACCCCAGAGGCAATGGCACACAACACATAGTGGTTTCCGAGATAGTTATTTCATTATTATTTGCTCAGATAGTCCTTCCCTTATGTCTAATGGGTTTATGGGTCAATATGTGTTGTGTGGGATTAGGTTGATTTGTTTTTTCCACCCTTCTCTCCCATCTTCATTCCCTGCACATCAATCTCTCTCACGCAAGTAAGTATGCCAATCACACATAGCTAATTTTCATCCACACGCCACATCCCAATTTGAATTGCATGCCACAATCAAACTGACATCACTTCAACCTTCATCACACTCTACCCACAAGTGCTACAATGGTCACATAATATCCAGACACCTTTATTTTCACTCCACGTCATTGTGACATTCCTCAAGCTCATTGTACATTCACCATTGCTCATCAACCATGATGCCTCAACCACAGCAAGCCACCATGCCACCTCAACCACAGCGAACCGCCATGCCAACTCAACCACGAGTCACCATGCCACCACTACCACTACCTCAACCACAATCACCACGGATGCCTGCCTCCACCTTTGCTATCGGTGCATCGTGGTCATTGCTCCCACTACTCCAGACACTTTAGACCTGGATGTTCAGACGTCTGTAAGTCAAAGCGCGAATGTGCGTATCATGTCACCATTTAACACCATGTGGAAAGCCCTGACACTCTGCCTGATTGTGGTCCCTAATTTGATGTGTAGCACTCGGGAAGTGCAGTCTAAGATGTCGGTGCCATGGTAAATATGGAGGTCTGTTGGGATGGTCACTTGGAAGCCAATGCCAGCATCTTCGTGGCTGTGACCTTGTGTGATTGGTGCTGGTGCTGGAGTAATTGTATGTGCACTAATGGGGGTGCCATAAATCACAGACACCCCACCTCGCAGCCCTTTTGATCCACGGTAAAGCTCCGCCCCTGGCCAAGAACTATTTAAGCCATGCGTTCCAGATGCGAGTCGAGGAGATCTCTTACTTTGTCTTGGTCGGCGGAATGAAGAGGGTGGAACGGAGCAAGTGGAACAGAGCTCGGAGAAAGTAACACTGGGTGAGCAAGTGATCCAGCTGCCTTACTTGGTGCATTCATTCAGACCATGCCAATACAAAATTACATGTACAGATAATCCCTCACCTCACGCATAAGTAAGCTGTCTTCTCACTCATTCTGTCTCTCTCCCCATCGTCTGCTTTGGATGTGAAAGGAACTCAGTGGGCAAGTCCCAAAGAACCGTTCTTTTCAGGGTGACCTCATTGACACACACCACTTTCCAGTTTCTTCGTCGCACCTCACTCGCACCACATCAAGTATGCACCGTAGACACAACCGCGATTCCTCCTCTTTTACCCCTCCTCAGCGTTTGGGCAGCATGGGTTCGTCAACCCTTATTGGTGAGCAAAGAGGTCAAAACCACCTCATCCTTCTCTTAACTTTCTCCCTGATCTACCCTTCTGTGAATGACCCCGATGGCGGCTGTTTTGTTATAATAACTAAGATTGTCCAAGTAGTAGTATCAGGTTAGCTCTGCCCTGTATCTCTTTGCTTATCACTGCATGTCTTTTGCCTCACCACACCAATCTTGCATGTCCCTGCTGTAAGAATCTTCCTTGTAAAACAAGTAAAAAAGACATAAAATGTCAGAGCCCCCATTGTTTTAGTAATTTTGCTGGACGGAGTTAAAGGGCTAGCCCATATTTATGTACAACTAAAACAGCCGCCAGTCTACCAGTCAGCCATCTTTGACCAGATCACAAATTAAAGTGAGGTGCAACTGTATGCCATAATGTACTGTGTTTGTGCTAAGTTTGAACAAAACATGACCATGCGTTTCTGAGAAATGGTTGGGGACACATTTAAGTAACAAAATGGCTGCCAGTCGGCCATCTTAGATCTGATGTCGAAATAAAATGACGTGCTTATGTAAGCTGTCCTCGTTATTGGATTGCCAAGTTTGAATAAGATCGGTTAATGCATGTCTGAGAAATGGTTGAGGACGTGCTCAACATCGAGTGTTTTCCAACTAAAATGGCCACCAGTCGGCCATCTTGGATCTGATTTTTTTTTTAAAGACTTCTATATGTAAGCCGTCATTCGTAATAGTTTTGCCAAGTTTGAACAAGATGGGTAAATGCACGTTTGAGAAATGGTTGAGGACTTGTTCGATACCAGGTTGTTGTTTTTTACAATTTAAATGGCCGCCAGTCTGCCACTCGCCCATGTTTGATCAGATCGCAAAATAAAGTGAGGTGCACATGTATGCCATCCTGTGCTGTGCTTGTGCCATGTTTGAACAAAATCCGACTGTGCTTGTCCGAGAAATGGTTGAGGACGTGTTCGACACCGGGTGTTGTTTTTCAACTAAAATGGCCGCTGGTTGGCCATATTTGATCACATGGCGAAACAAAATGACGTGCATTTGTACACCATCATTTTTTGTCTTTGTGCTAAGTACGAATAAAATCAGTTCATCCGTGTCTGAGATATGGTTGTGGATGCACACACGCACACACGGACATGAAAATCGACACCAAATCCATAAGCCTACGTTACGGACTAAGTCTAACGGGAACTAATAAACCCCTTGGCTTGACTATGCCACATACCTTTCCATCGTGCTTTCTTTTAATAAACTAGTGCGGGCCCGTAGGGGCGTGCCCGTAGGTGCGTGCCAGTATATGCAGCTTCGTGCCTGCAGTATCAGGTCCCCAGCATCAATTGTGACGTCATATCAAACGAAGAAGAAGAATTGTGATGCCCGTCTCTCCCCCATCCTCTCTCCCCCCTCCTCTGTCCCTCCCCTCTCTTGCCCCCCTCTCACCCCCTTTCTCACCCTTCTCTCTCCCCCCTCCTCTCTCCCTTTTCTTGCACCCCCTCTCACCCCCTCTCTTGCCCTTCTCTCTCCACCCTCCTCTGTCCCCCTCCTCTCTCCCTCCCCGCTCTTGCCCCCCTCTCGCCCTTCTCTCTCCCCACTCCTCTCTCCCTTCTCTTGCCCCCCTCTCACCCCCTCTCTCGCCCTTCTCTCTCCTCCTCCTCTCGCCCCTCTCTTGCTCCCATCTCACCCCCTCTCTCACCCTTCTCTATCCCCCCTCCTCTCTCCCTTCTCTCTCCCCCTCTCTCTCCCCCTCTCTCTTGCCCTTCTCTCTCCCTCCCCTCTCTTGCCACCCCCCTCTCGCTCCTCTCACCCCCTCCTTTCTCCCCCTCCTCTGTCCCTCCTCCTCTCTCTCCCCCTCTCTTGCCCCCTCTATAACCCCTAGTCTCGCCCTTCCTTTCTCCCCCTCCTCTCTCGCCCCTCTCTCTCGCCCCCACTCTCACCCCCCTCTCCCGTCCCCCTCTCTCGCAGATATTGGTCGACAGATAAATGGCCATAACTTGGGAACCTCTCGTCCGATTAATATCAAACCTCGAAAAGGCACATCCGCGGGTCCCCAGCAATATTCCTGGCAAGTTTCAATCAGATCGGACCGTCAATCGTGCAAAAAAATAATAATAAATAAATAAATAAACATTAATTGTGACGTCATTCGTGATGTCATAGCACCGTGTCTTGTCATTGGTCGACAGATAAATGGCCGTAACTTGGGAACCGCTCGTCCGATTAATATCAAACCTTGAAAAGGCACATCTTCAGGTCCCCAGCAATACACCTGGCAAGTTTCAATTAGATCGGACCAGAGGTTGTCGAGAAACAGCGGTCACACACACACACACACACAGACACACACACACACACACACAGACACACACACACACACACACACACAGACACACACACACACACATACACACACACACACACACACACACAC
>NC_140966.1:110778809-110791309 GCF_056783735.1 Eptatretus burgeri | reverse complement strand
TCTCTCTCTCTCTCTCTCTCTCTCTCTCTCTCTCTCTCTCTCTCTCTCTCTCTCTCTCTCTCTCTCTCTCTCTCTCTCTCTCTTTTTATATATTTTTTAAATCATGTGGTGTATCCCATGACCTCAGACCAGGTGGGGTTGCATTTCCAAAGTAGACTTTTCCATGAAGCCAACGTGAGGATAGCCGCTTGCACAGTGTCCCGCTCGTTGGCCTTCGGCACGTTCAGCATGTTGGAGACTCGGGCATCGTCTGTCGACGGAAGAAGTCTTTCCTTGGAAAATCAGAGCTACTGACAATCTACAAGGCCTTTGCTTGTAGCTCAATGGACTAGTGCTCTCTTTTTCCATGCTAATGCCTCAGCAGCTTATATACGTATCCTCATTATCAGAAATCCAAAGCTCTCAACATTCCCGGAATATCCCACAATGAGGCTGAAGCATATGGCATGTTGTTCTCACATCATGAACAGGTCAGTAGCTTCCCTCTCCTTTGATTTTAATTTTAGGGTATCTCTGGTTTTGCTCCATCTGCTCTCAGCCCCTCTCCAAGATACACAAGTTCTTTCGGTAAATCCGTCCTTGGTCAACTCCCCAAATCCAGGCTTACTACACACCCCCTCGTCCATTGTTCCTCTTTTCTCTCATTGTAAAACTGCCTTCCAGAGACTGATCAATCCCAATGTTCCCTCTAGGGCTTCAAGCAGATGGTGCTCCACCACCTGATCATGTTAGGTCGTGTTGTCTGCATCATGTGGTGTTGGCGTGTTGCCATTCATTTTGTGTCATGATCACAACCAACGACAAATACAAATTACCATCTGTTCTGTCCTCCCGCGTCGTCTCAGCCTCGTTTTTCCGAATCTGAAAGAAAGTGTCCGAGTTAGTCATGCGTGGACCCTCAGCCAAGCATGTTTCACTGATAACATTGCAAGTACGTATGGGGCACTATGGACACGCGCACGCACACTCACACATTCTCTTTACAGAGCGTTGGAGCTGCTCAAGCAGTTTCTTGGTGAGGGTCATACTGGGTGGTTTGCCATTGCCTTTCCAGCATTGTGGGTTTTTTTTTTTTTTGGTCCATGTCCTGTCCTTTCAAATGCTAAGCATCGAGCAAGGAAGCAGCACGTACCGTTTTTAAACTCTTTGGCGCTCACCATCGCACCACCGAGTCTGGTACAAGTCATCATAAAATACTGTTCACCAATTCTTGGGTGGTTCTCCTGTAAACTGAAACCAGGTGCACTCAACATGGTCTGGAGGGCAACGTGCTCCGGCTTCCCAAAACCGTTGGGAAATTTTACCTTTCCCTCTTTGGGAATCCACCAACACGGCAACTATACATTTATTTATTTATTTGTATGCAAGCCTCGGATGATGGAAGAGCGATTTCATCATCAAGTTGGACCTCGAGTGGATTCAGATCCATCTGTGGTCGCTTTCCAAGTGTTCATTTAAATTGCAGACTTGGTTAAGCAGTTGAGCAAGAAGACGAGAATGCCCCCATTCGATCCTTGGGCTATTGAAGGAAGTGCTCTGTGCTTGTTGAAAATCTACCTGATTTTTAAATGTTCGCATTCTCATGCAATGTGGTGGTGGTGGTGGTGGTGGTGGTGGTGGTGGGAGTACAGTACAGTATCATGATTAGAATAATTAGAAAGCATCTCAAAATGCAAAGCCCATCCGTGTTCACTTTGTGCTCCTAACTAAACATGATGAAAAGGACGGCCAAAAACAAAAAGGTACTTTTATTATTTAGTGTTCTCCATGTTCTCATCATGAAGGTTTGTTGAAAATTTGATGATGAAAGCTCAAAAGTTATGCCCTGGATACACACACACACACTCACACACGAAGGGTGGATACTTTGAGACCCGGGAGGGCTCCACTCCACCTTCTGAAACCCGCATATGGAGATAACAATGAATGACTAACTCAATTGCAAATCTCCCTGTTGCACGCAAATTGAATTTCACAGATTTGGCCTTCCGGGCCTTGTTCAAACCTGTTTTAAAGGTACTGATGGATATGAGTGAAAATACCAACAACAGGACAAAATGTGCCAACTTGTTCTGACTCGAAGCGTAAAGGTGTGTATCTCAACGTCTACACCTGCCCTTGCTTTGAACGATTTCAACTTGTACCTGTTCGTACGTAAAGCCGTCTGTTGAAAGTCAGGTTTCGAGTTTTTCATCCTCATCAACAACCGTAAAAGTGTGCATCATGTCCTATCTTGATCTACTCGAGCGTAGGAAGCCCGAACGAGTTAAGCCTCAACGGATCCTCCGTCCTTGAGACGCTGGATCGTATGTTGAGCACCATCCAATGACCTCATGTGTTTAGCCATGCAGGGATTCCATATTGGGTCCGTTGGTCCTTCTCTTGATCCGTTGAAGCACCGGGTTATCGTGTTGTCATGGGGCTCCATCCCTAATTAAGTTATAAAGTTATCTTTCCAGTATGCATGAGTTTACACTTTACCTAGTTCGGTGGTATCGGCTGCTTGCAGCTGATCGAGGCGATACCTCGACCTGTTCTTGAGGAGCCTTGAGTGGAACATTCGTTGGTTCTGCTGCAAGCTCTTGCAGCAGGATGCCGGATGTGGTTGTGGGTTCTTTCCAGGTTACGTTCCTGGTTCTGCATCACCCGGCACGTAATCTTGGATCCCCTTCTCTGCCAGTTCGCAACTGGAGCCGCACCGAGCATAGGATTCTGACATACCGTATCAAAGGCCCTGCAGTGATGAAGGTAGCCACATGCACATCACAACTTGCATTCAGTGTTTCAGTCCATCGATCAAAGACCTCAACAACTAAACTCAACACGAGGGTCCAGACGGGAACCCAAACGTCTGAAAACGGATTATTTAAGTCAAATGCTCCTGATATGACCCCTAATAAAAGCATCCATTAGTTAACATGGAACCGTTGCCAACTTCACAGGATGATCATTCCCAAAGTCATCACACTTTCAATATTGAGAAGGTGACCCTCCTGTCCTGACGTGCGCTTGTTAAAAAGGTTTGCAGGGGGCATCACAAGTTCATACCTGAGGATCCTGAGAATGAATCCCACCTGGTCGAGGAGACATAAATCTGGTGAATGTTAATTTAAATCGCAATGCCCTCCTCCATAAAACGAATTATCTCGAAGTTAATTAACCACTTCCCTTTGTTGTGGCTCTGGACCTTATCTAGTTTGTATAAACATCTAAAGGGGAGATGTTTTTTTTTTTTTAGTCAAACACCAGACTGTAACTACTGTCAAAGTAGGTCCCAAATCGATTTCCTAACTTTAGATTTGCTCAGAACACGATTCCAAAACCTCTTGGGATTTTCTTTCACACCTGTTGCTAATTACTATTCATACTACCTGCATTCACGTCAAATCTTTCTTACTCCATTATGGATTTCTGAACATCTCTCGGACTCAACAGGATGCCAGGAACACGAGTCGCCTCTCCTAGCTTTGTGCCTCGAGGAATCTGAGACTCTCAGCTCCGGCGTCATCCGTGCAAGCCCAGTCTTGTTGTGGATAATCCATTTCGAGTGTTGCATTTCTCTTACCAGTTGTACAGTATTTCTTAATGAAGTCTCAGGACTCTTCCACATATTTGTCTAATAACTCGGTGATCCAATCAATGAAGCCTGTGGTCCTTACTCAAAGCACCATTTCACCATGTACTCCCTATGGTGACAACGCCAATAATTGCATGCTCAACCCTTTCCTGTTGTTAAGGTTAAATTTATTTGAGGAACACGATGCTCACTTGCTCTCCAAGAGTGCTCACGATATCAATGATGTCTTCTTTCGTGGTCAAAAGCAAATCCAGCATACTCGGTGTCCATGCTTCCCAAAGCAGGTGGGCTTGTCCACCAGGAAATGTAATATCATTAAAAGCTGAATCATTTCAACTCCTGTATCTACAACCAAATGGAATGATTCCACCGTCTGCTCGGTCGGCCTTCGTGTCGATCCACAGGGATTCTTGGAAGTCATCTTCCTCAAGTCTGGGCTACTAGCACTGGGACAAACTTTTTATAGAACTCGGAATATAAATGTTGATTCCCCTGCTGTGTCATCTCTAATTGAAGGAAGTAGTTAGCTCATATCCGTGTGTACTAAACATCTCTGTGGGTACAACCACCATGTTCTGTGGTACCACTTCCGTCACAGCAGTCATGTCCATGGAGACCCTTTTTCCACAACTCGTGGAATTTATTATTGAAATCAACGTTGGAGTTTGGAACTCGATGTTCTGTGCTCACAACAGAAAACATGGAACACCGACGTCTTGTACCTCGACTACTATCGACCAGATAACACCACAATCATTTCACCCCTTCCACTGAACTTCATAACCATTTTTCTTTCTCCCTGCGACTTACTTTACAAATTCATTCTCTCCTCGGTTTAGGGTGTAAAGGCCGGTACTATGGGTTTCACCTTACTTTACAAATTCATTCTCTCCTCGGTTTAGGGTGTAAAGGCCGGTACTATGGGTTTCACCTTACTTTACAAATTCATTATCTCCTCGGTTTAGGGTGTAAAGGCCGGTACTATGGGTTTCACCTTACTTTACAAATTCATTATCTCCTCGGTTTGGGGTGTAAAGTCCGGTACTATGGGTTTCACCTTACTTTACAAATTCATTCTCTCCTCGGTTTAGGGTGTAAAGGCCGGTACTATGGGTTTCACCTTACTTTACAAATTCATTCTCTCCTCGGTTTGGGGTGTAAAGTCCGGTACTATGGGTTTCACCTTACTTTACAAATTCATTATCTCCTCGGTTTGGGGTGTAACGGCCGGTACTATGGGTTTCACCTTACTTTACAAATTCATTCTCTCCTCGGTTTGGGGTGTGAAGGCCGGTACTATGGGTTTCACCTTACTTTACAAATCCATTATCTCCTCGGTTTAGGGTGTAAAGGCCAGTACTATGGGTTTCACCTTACTTTACAAATCCATTATGTCCTCGGTTTAGGGTGTAAAGGCCGGCACTATGGGTTTCACCTTACTTTACAAATCCATTCCCTCCTCGGTTTGGGGTGTAAAGGCCAGTACTATGGGTTTCACCTTACTTTACAAATCCATTACCGCCTCGCTTTAGGGTGTAAAGGCCGGTACTATGGGTTTCACCTTACTTTACAAATTCATTCTCTCCTCGGTTTAGGGTGTAAAGGCCGGTACTATGGGTTTTACCTAACTTTACAAATCCATTATGTCCTCGGTTTAGGGTGTAAAGGCCGGTACTATGGGTTTCAACTTACTTTACAAATTCATTCTCTCCTCGGTTTGGGGTGTGAAGGCCGGTACTATGGGTTTCACCTTACTTTACAAATCCATTATCTCCTCGGTTTGGGGTGTAAAGGCCGGTACTATGGGTTTCACCTTACTTTACAAATCCATTATCTCCTCGGTTTAGGGTGTAAAGGCCGGCACTATGGGTTTCACCTTACTTTACAAATTCATTCTCTCCTCGGTTTGGGGTGTAAAGTCCGGTACTATGGGTTTCACCTTACTTTACAAATCCATTATCTCCTCGGTTTAGGGTGTAAAGGCCGCACTATGGGTTTCACCTTACTTTACAAATTCATTCTCTCCTCGGTTTGGGGTGTAAAGTCCGGTACTATGGGTTTCACCTTACTTTACAAATCCATTATGTCCTCGGTTTAGGGTGTAAAGGCCGGCACTATGGGTTTCACCTTACTTTACAAATTCATTCTCTCCTCGGTTTGGGGTGTAAAGGCCAGTACTATGGGTTTCACCTTACTTTACAAATTCATTTTCTGCTCGGTTTATGGTGCAAAGGCCGGTACTATGGGTTTCACCTCACTTTACAAATCATTCTCTCCTCGGTTTGGGGTGTAAAGTCCGGCACTATGGGTTTCACCTTACTTTACAAATTCATTATCTCCTCGGTTTAGGGTGTAAAGGCCGGTACTATGGGTTTCACCTTACTTTACAAATTCATTATCTCCTTGGTTTGGGGTGTAACGGCCGGTACTATGGGTTTCACCTTACTTTACAAATTCATTCTCTCCTCGGTTTGGGGTGTGAAGGCCGGTACTATGGGTTTCACCTTACTTTACAAATTCATTATCTCCTCGGTTTAGGGTGTAAAGGCCAGTACTATGGGTTTCACCTTACTTTACAAATCCATTATCTCCTCGGTTTGGGGTGTAAAGGCCGGTACTATGGGTTTCACCTTACTTTACAAATCCATTATCTCCTCGGTTTAGGGTGTAAAGGCCGGTACTATGGGTTTCACCTTACTTTACAAATTCATTCTCTCCTCGGTTTTGGGTGTAAAGGCCGGTACAATGGGTTTCACCTTACATTACAAATTCATTATCTCCTCGGTTTAGGGTGTAAAGGCCGGTACTATGGGTTTCACCTTACTTTACAAATCCATTATCTCCTCGGTTTAGGGTGTAAAGGCCAGTACTATGGGTTTCACCTTACTTTACAAATCCATTATGTCCTTGGTTTAGGGTGTAAAGGCCGGCACTATGGGTTTCACCTTACTTTACAAATCCATTCTCTCCTCGGTTTGGGGTGTAAAGGCCAGTACTATGGGTTTCACCTTACTTTACAAATCCATTACCGCCTCGCTTTAGGGTGTAAAGGCCGGTACTATGGGTTTCACCTTACTTTACAAATTCATTCTCTCCTCGGTTTAGGGTGTAAAGGCCGGTACAATGGGTTTCACCTAACTTTACAAATCCATTATGTCCTCGGTTTAGGGTGTAAAGGCCGGCACTATGGGTTTCACCTTACTTTACAAATTCATTCTCTCCTCGGTTTGGGGTGTAAAGGCCAGTACTATGGGTTTCACCTTACTTTACAAATTCATTATCTCCTCGGTTTGGGGTCGAAAGGCCAGTACTATGGGTTTCACCTTACTTTACAAATTCATTCTCTCCTCGGTTTGGGGTGTAAAGGCCGGTACTATGGGTTTCACCTTACTTTACAAATCCATTATCTCCTCGGTTTAGGGTGTAAAGGCCGCACGATGGGTTTCACCTTACTTTACAAATTCATTCTCTCCTCAGTTTAGGGTGTAAAGGCCAGTACTATGGGTTTCACCTTACGTTACAAATCCATTATCGCCTCAGTTTGGGGTGTAAAGGCCGGTACTATGGGTTTCACCTTACTTTACAAATCCATTATCTCCTCGGTTTAGGGTGTAAAGGCCGGTACAATGGGTTTCACCTTACTTTACAAATTCATTCTCTCCTCGGTTTTGGGTGTAAAGGCCGGAACTATGGGTTTCACCTTACTTTACAAATCCATTATCTCCTCGGTTTAGGGTGTAAAGGCCGCACTATGGGTTTCACCTTACTTTACAAATTCATTCTCTCCTCGGTTTGGGGTGTAAAGTCCGGTACTATGGGTTTCACCTTACTTTACAAATCCATTATGTCCTCGGTTTAGGGTGTAAAGGCCGGCACTATGGGTTTCACCTTACTTTACAAATTCATTCTCTCCTCGGTTTGGGGTGTAAAGGCCAGTACTATGGGTTTCACCTTACTTTACAAATTCATTTTCTGCTCGGTTTATGGTGCAAAGGCCGGTACTATGGGTTTCACCTCACTTTACAAATCATTCTCTCCTCGGTTTGGGGTGTAAAGTCCGGCACTATGGGTTTCACCTTACTTTACAAATCCATTATCTCCTCGGCTTAGGGTGTAAAGGCCGCACTATGGGTTTCACCTTACTTTACAAATTCATTCTCTCCTCAGTTTAGGGTGTAAAGGCCAGTACTATGGGTTTCACCTTACTTTACCAATCCATTATCTCCTCGGTTTGGGGTGTAAAGGTCGGTACTATGGGTTTCACCTCACTTTACAAATCCATTATCTCCTCGGTTTAGGGTGTAAAGGCCGGCACTATGGGTTTCACCTTACTTTACAAATTAATTCTCTCCTCAGTTTAGGGTGTAAAGGCCAGTACTATGGGTTTCACCTCACTTTACAAATCCATTATCTCCTCAGTTTAGGGTGTAAAGGCCGCACGATGGGTTTCACCTTACTTTACAAATTCATTCTCTCCTCAGTTTAGGGTGTAAAGGCCAGTACTATGGGTTTCATCTTACTTTACCAATCCATTATCTCCTCGGTTTGGGGTGTAAAGGCCGGCACTATGGGTTTCACCCTACTTTACAAATTCATTATCTCCTCGGTTTAGGGTGTAAAGACCGGTACAATGGGTTTCACCTTACTTTACAAATTCATTCTCTCCTCGGTTTTGGGTGTAAAGGCCGGAACTATGGGTTTCACCTTACTTTACAAATCCATTATGTCCTCGGTTTCGGGTGTAAAGGCCGGCACTATGGGTTTCACCTTACTTTACAAATTCATTCTCTCCTCGGTTTGGGGTGTAAAGGCCAGTACTATGGGTTTCACCTTACTTTACAAATTCATTTTCTGCTCGGTTTATGGTGCAAAGGCCGGTACTACGGGTTTCACCTCACTTTACAAATCATTCTCTCCTCGGTTTGGGGTGTAAAGTCCGGCACTATGGGTTTCACCTTACTTTACAAATCCATTATCTCCTCGGTTTAGGGTGTAAAGGCCGCACTATGGGTTTCACCTTACTTTACAAATTCATTCTCTCCTCAGTTTAGGGTGTAAAGGCCAGTACTATGGGTTTCACCTTACTTTACCAATCCATTATCTCCTCGGTTTGGGGTGTAAAGGTCGGTACTATGGGTTTCACCTCACTTTACAAATCCATTATCTCCTCGGTTTCGGGTGTAAAGGCCGGCACTATGGGTTTCACCTTACTTTACAAATTCATTATCTCCTCGGTTTGGGGTGTAAAGTCCGGCACTATGGGTTTCACCTTACGTTACAAATCCATTATCGCCTCGGTTTTGGGTGTAAAGGCCAGTACTATGGGTTTCACCTTACTTTATAAATCCATTATCTCCTCGGTTTGGGGTGTAAAGGCCGGTACTATGGGTTTCACCTTACTTTACAAATCCTTTATCTCCTCGGTTTAGGGTGTAAAGACCGGTACAATGGGTTTCACCTTACTTTACAAATTCATTCTCTCCTCGGTTTTGGGTGTAAAGGCCGGAACTATGGGTTTCACCTTACTTTACAAATCCATTATGTCCTCGGTTTCGGGTGTAAAGGCCGGCACTATGGGTTTCACCTTACTTTACAAATTCATTCTCTCCTCGGTTTGGGGTGTAAAGGCCAGTACTATGGGTTTCACCTTACTTTACAAATTCATTTTCTGCTCGGTTTATGGTGCAAAGGCCGGTACTACGGGTTTCACCTCACTTTACAAATCATTCTCTCCTCGGTTTGGGGTGTAAAGTCCGGCACTATGGGTTTCACCTTACTTTACAAATCCATTATCTCCTCGGTTTAGGGTGTAAAGGCCGCACTATGGGTTTCACCTTACTTTACAAATTCATTCTCTCCTCAGTTTAGGGTGTAAAGGCCAGTACTATGGGTTTCACCTTACTTTACCAATCCATTATCTCCTCGGTTTGGGGTGTAAAGGTCGGTACTATGGGTTTCACCTCACTTTACAAATCCATTATCTCCTCGGTTTAGGGTGTAAAGGCCGGCACTATGGGTTTCACCTTACTTTACAAATTCATTCTCTCCTCAGTTTAGGGTGTAAAGGCCAGTACTATGGGTTTCACCTCACTTTACAAATCCATTATCTCCTCGGTTTAGGGTGTAAAGGCCGGCACTATGGGTTTCACCCTACTTTACAAATTCATTATCTCCTCGGTTTGGGGTGTAAAGTCCGGCACTATGGGTTTCACCTTACGTTACAAATCCATTATCGCCTCGGTTTTGGGTGTAAAGGCCAGTACTATGGGTTTCACCTTACTTTACAAATCCATTATCTCCTCGGTTTGGGGTGTAAAGGCCGGTACTATGGGTTTCACCTTACTTTACAAATCCTTTATCTCCTCGGTTTAGGGTGTAAAGGCCGGTACAATGGGTTTCACCTTACTTTACAAATTCATTCTCTCCTCGGTTTTGGGTGTAAAGGCCGGAACTATGGGTTTCACCTTACTTTACAAATCCATTATGTCCTTGGTTTAGGGTGTAAAGGCCGGCACTATGGGTTTCACCTTACTTTACAAATTCATTCTCTCCTCGGTTTGGGGTGTAAAGGTCAGTACTATGGGTTTCACCTTACTTTACAAATCCATTATCGCCTCGGTTTAGGGTGTAAAGGCCGGTACTATGGGTTTCACCTTACTTTACAAATTCATTCTCTCCTCGGTTTAGGGTGTAAAGGCCAGTACTATGGGTTTCACCTAACTTTACAAATCCATTATGTCCTCGGTTTAGGGTGTAAAGGCCGGCACTATGGGTTTCACCTTACTTTACAAATTCATTCTCTCCTCGGTTTGGGGTGTAAAGGCCAGTACTATGGGTTTCACCTTACTTTACAAATCCATTCTCTCCTCGGTTTGGGGTGTAAAGGCCGGTACTATGGGTTTCACCTCACTTTACAAATCCATTATCTCCTCGGTTTAGGGTGTAAAGGCCGCACGATGGGTTTCACCTTACTTTACAAATTTATTCTCTCCTCAGTTTAGGGTGTAAAGGCCAGTACTATGGGTTTCATCTTACTTTACCAATCCATTATCTCCTCGGTTTGCGGTGTAAAGGCCGGTACTATGGGTTTCACCTCACTTTACAAATCCATTATCTCCTCGGTTTAGGGTGTAAAGGCCGGCACTATGGGTTTCACCCTACTTTACAAATTCATTATCTCCTCGGTTTGGGGTGTAAAGTCCGGCACTATGGATTTCACCTTACGTTACAAATCCATTATTGCCTCGGTTTTGGGTGTAAAGGCCAGTACTATGGGTTTCACCTTACTTTACAAATCCATTATCTCCTCGGATTGGGGTGTAAAGGCCAGTACTATGGGTTTCACCTTACTTTACAAATCCTTTATCACCTCGGTTTAGGGTGTAAAGGCCGGTACAATGGGTTTCACCTTACTTTACAAATTCATTCTCTCCTCGGTTTTGGGTGTAAAGGCCGGTCCTATGGGTTTCACCTTACTTTACAAATTCATTCTCTCCTCGGTTTGGGGTGTAAAGGCCAGTACTATGGGTTTCACCTTACTTTACAAATTCATTCTCTCCTCGGTTTGGGGTGTAAAGGCCGGTACTATGGGTTTCACCTTACTTTACAAATTCCTTTTCTGCTCGGTTTATGGTGCAAAGGCCGGTACTATGGGTTTCACCTCACTTTACAAATCATTCTCTCCTCGGTTTGGGGTGTAAAGTCTGGTACTATGGGTTTCACCTTACTTTACAAATCCATTATCTCCTCGGTTTAGGGTGTAAAGGCCGCACTATGGGTTTCACCTTACTTTACAAATTCATTCTCTCCTCAGTTTAGGGTGTAAAGGCCAGTACTATGGGTTTCACCTTACTTTACCAATCCATTATCTCCTCGGTTTGGGGTGTAAAGGTCGGTACTATGGGTTTCACCTCACTTTACAAATTCATTATCTCCTCGGTTTGGGGTGTAAAGTCCGGCACTATGGGTTTCACCTTACGTTACAAATTCATTATCTCCTCAGTTTGGGGTGTAAAGGCCGGTACTATGTGTTTCACCTGACTTTACAAATCCATTATCTCCTCGGTTTTGGGTGTAAAGGCCGGGACTATGGGTTTCACCTTACTTTACAAGTCCATTATCTCCTCGGTTTGGGGTGTAAAGGCTGTTACTTTGGGTTTCACCTTACTTTACAAATCCATTATCTCCTCGGTTTGTGGTGTAAAGGCCGGTACTATGGGTTTCACCTTACTTTACAAGTTCATTATCTCCTCGGTTTAGGGTGTAAAGGCCGGTACTATGGGTTTCACCTTACTTTACAAATTCATTTTCTCCTCGGTTTAGGGTGTAAAGCCCGGTACTATGGGTTTCACCTTACTTTACAAATTCATTATCTCCTCGGTTTGGGGTGTAAATTCCGGCACTATGGGTTTCACCTTACGTTACAAATCCATTCTCTCCTCGGCTTGGGGTGTAAATGCCGGTACTATGGGTTTAACCTTACTTTACAAATTCATTATCTCCTCGGTTTAGGGTGTAAAGGCCAGTACTATGGGTTTCACCTTCCTTTGCAAATCCATTCTCTCCTCGGCTTAGGGTGTAAAGTCCGGTACTATGGGTTTCACCTTACTTTACAAATTAATTATCTCGGTTTAGGGTGTAGAGGCCGGGACTATGGGTTTCACCTTACTTTTCAAATTCATTATCTACACAGTTTAGGGTGTAAAGGCCAGTGCTCTGGGTAGGCCTGAGAAGTCCAAATCGTTGACCATTTCCCAAGTATTCCTTGTGCTCGTCAATATATCTCTCTGAGTAGATTCACCAACGAGGATCAAACACAAGGATCTTACTTTCTCATTTGCTGAATCTCGAGAGCTGATTAATCTTGATTTCCAGCACGTCCATTTCATTTTCATTTCCTAATAGGAACTTGTGGACATTTGTG
>NC_140966.1:110707309-110778309 GCF_056783735.1 Eptatretus burgeri | reverse complement strand
TGAGGGGGGTGGTTGGAAACCACTGAAAACATGTAAAAATGCAAAAAAAAAAATCGAATTTTGTTGAAAAAAAGTTGCAAAAAAATTTTTTCTCTTACAATTTTTTTTG
Source organism: Eptatretus burgeri (assembly GCF_056783735.1). Taxonomy (NCBI): domain Eukaryota; kingdom Metazoa; phylum Chordata; class Myxini; order Myxiniformes; family Myxinidae; genus Eptatretus; species Eptatretus burgeri. The sequence continues at coordinate 110,778,200 of NC_140966.1, read as the reverse complement.
GGGGGGAGGGGTTGGAAATCACTAAAATCATTTAGAAATGCAAAAAAATAAAATGAAAATATTCTTCAAATAAAATCGAAATTTTTTTTTAAAAAGTTGCAAAATTTTCTGTTTTTTTTTTCCCTAACAAATTTTTTTTTTGGTTGAAAATCACTTAAAACATGCAGAAATGCAAAAACAAAAATTCTAATATTTTTTCAAAATGGCCAGCATAGCGGCCATATTGGACTTTGGACCGAGTCCAAAATCTAATGGCATGATCCTTGGACCAGACCTCATCCCCCCACCAAGTTTCGTCGAAATCTGTCCAGGAGTCTTTCCGGAATACTGTTCACAAACAAACAAACAAAGAAACAGACACGGGTGAAAACAGTAACCTCCGTGAATCTTCGATGGTGGAGGTCAACGAGAGGGGGAGCACTCGGGAGAGTGCAAAACCTCCGCCACCAATACTGCTGGGTCACTCAAGTGAACCTTATATCTTATTCATTGAATATGATGTCAACAGTGCTGACAGAGTAGTAGTTCTTTTCTCCAACATTTTTTGGGGGGAGGGGGGGTTGGAATTCACTGAAAACATGTAAAAATTTAAAAAAAAAAAATCGAAATTTTGTTGAAAAAAAATTTGCAAAATTTTTTTTTTCTTGAACAATTTTTTTGGGGGGGTTGGAAATCACTTAAAACATGCAAAAATGCAAAAAAACATTTTTTTCTCAAACAATTTTTTTTTTGGGGAGGGGGTGGAAATCACTGAAAACATGTATAAATGCAAAAAAAAAAAAAAATCGAAATTTTCTTGAAAAAAATGTTGCAAAATTTTTTTTCTCGAACAATTTTTTTGGGGGGGTTGGAAATCACTGAAAACATGTAGAAATGCAAAAAAAAAAATTCTCTAACAATTTTTTTTGGGGGGGTAACAATTTTTGGGGGGGTTGGAAATCACTTAAAACATGAAGAAATGCAAAAAAAAATTCAAATATTTTTCAATCAAAATCAAAATATTTTTGAAAAAAAAGGTGCAAAATTTCTGGGTTTTTTTGCTTTCACAAATTTTTTTGGGGTTGGAAATCACTTAATCATTTAGAAATGCAAAAAAAAAAAAAATGCAAATATTCTTCAAATAAAATCGAAATTTTTTTGAAAAAAGTTGCAAAATTTTTTTTTTTTTTTCTCTAACAATTTTTTTTTTGGTAGAAAATCACTTAAAACATGCAGAAATGCAAAAACAAAAATTCTAATATTTTTTCAAAATGGCCAGCATAGCGGCCATATTGGACTTTGGACCGAGTCCAAAATCTAATGGCATGATCCTTGGACCAGACCTCATCCTCCCACCAAGTTTCGTCGAAATCTGTCCAGGAGTTTTTCCGGAATACTGTTCACAAACAAACAAACAAACAGACACGGGTGAAAACAGTAACCTCCGTGAATCTTCGATGGTGGAGGTCAACGAGAGGGGGAGCACTTGGTAGAGTGCAAAACCTCCGCCACCAATACTGCTGGGTCACTCAAGTGAACCTTATACCTTATTCATTGAATATGATGTCAACAATGCTGACAGAGTTATAGTTCTTTTCTCCAACATTTTTTTGGGGGGGAGGGGGTGGTTGGAAACCACTGAAAACATGTAAAAATGCAAAAAAAAAATCGAATTTTGTTGAAAAAAAGTTGCAAAAAAATTTTTTCTCTTACTATTTTTTTTGGGGGGGAGGGGTTGGAAATCACTAAAATCATTTAGAAATGCAAAAAAAAAAAAATGAAAATATTCTTCAAATAAAATCGAAATTTTTTTGAAAAAAGTTGCAAAATTTTCTGTTTTTTTTGCTCTCACAATTTGTTTTGGGCGGGGGGGGGGGTTGGAAATCACTTAAATCATTTAGAAATGCAAAAAAAAAAATGAAAATATTCTTCAAATAAAATCGAAATTTTTTTTGAAAAAAGTTGCAAAATTTTCTGTTTTTTTTTTCTCCAACAAATTTTTTTTTGGCTGAAAATCACTTAAAACATGCAGAAATGCAAAAACAAAAATTCTAATATTTTTTCAAAATGGCCAGCATAGCGGCCATATTGGACTTTGGACCGAGTCCAAAATCTAATGACATGATCCTTGGACCATACCTAATCCCCCCACCAAGTTTCGTCGAAATCTGTCCAGGAGTTTTTCCCGAATACTGTTCACAAACAATTAAACAAACAAACAGACACGGGTGAAAACAGGAACCTCCGTGAATCTTCGATGGTGGAGGTCAACGAGAGGGGGAGCACTCGGGAGAGTGCAAAACCTCCGCCACCAATACTGCTGGGTCACTCAAGTGAACCTTATATCTGATTCATTGAATATGATGTGAACAGTGCTGACAGAGTTATAGTTCTTTTCTCCAACATTTTTTTTGGGGGGAGGGGGGGGGGTGGTTGGAAACCACTGAAAACATGTAAAAATGCAAAAAGAAAAATCAAAATTTTGTTGAAAAAAAAGTTACAAATTTTTTTTTCTCTTACAATTTTTTGTTGGGGGGGGGGGTGGGTTGGAAATCACTTAAATCATTTAGAAATGCAAAAAAAAAAATTCTTCAAATAAAATCGAAATTTTTTTGAAAAAAGTTGCAAAATTTTCTGTTTTTTTTTTCTCTAACAAATTTTTTTTTGGTTGAAAATCACTTAAAACATGCAGAAATGCAAAAACAAAAATTCTAATATTTTTTCAAAATGGCCAGCATAGCGGCCATATTGGAGTTTGGACCGAGTCCAAAATCAAATGGAATGATCCTTGAACCAGACCTCATCCCCCCACCAAGTTTCGTCTAAATCTGTCCAGGAGTTTTTCCGGAATACTGTTCACAAACAAACAAACAGACACGGGTGAAAACAGTAACCTCCGTGAATCTTCGATGGTGGAGGTCAACGAGAGGGGGAGCACTCGGGAGAGTGCAAAACCTCCGCCACCAATACTGCTGGGTCACTCAAGTGAACCTTATATCTTATTCATTGAATATGATGTCAACAGTGCTGACACAGTTGTAGTTCTTTTCTCCAACATTTTTTTGGGGGGGAGGGGGGTGGTTGGAAACCACTGAAAACATGTAAAAATGCAAAAAAAAAAATCGAAATTTTGTTGAAAAAAAAGTTGCAAAATTTTTTTTTTCTCTTTCAATTTTTTTGGGGGGGTTGGAAATCACTTAAAACATGCAAAAATGCAAAAAAAAAATTCTCAAACAATTATTTTGGGGGTGGGGTGTAAATCACTTAAAAATGTAGAAATGCAAAAAAATAAATTTTCTCTAACAATTTTTTTGGGGGGGTAACAATTTTTTGGGGGTGTTGGAAATCACTTAAAACATGTAGAAATGCAAAAAATAATTTTTTCTCTATTTTTGGGGGGGGTAACAAATTTTTTTGGGGGGGTTGGAAATCACTTAAAACATGAAAAATGCAAAAAAAAAAAAAAAATCGAAATTTTGTTGAAAAAAAAGTTGCAAAACTTTTTTTATCGAACAATTTTTTTTGGGGGGGGTTGGAAATCACTTAAAACATGCAAAAATGCAAAAAAATATTTTTTTTCTCAAGCAATTTTTTTTGGGGGGGTGGAAATAACTTAAAACATGTAGAAATGCAAAAAAAAATTCTCTATTTTTGTGGGGGGGTAACAATTTTTTGGGGGGGTTGGAAATCACTTAAAACATATAGAAATGCAAACACAATTTTTTTTCTCTAACAATTTTTTTTGGGGGGGGGACCAAGTCCAAAATTTAATCGCATGATCCTTGGACCATACATAACCCCCCCCCACCAAGTTTCGTCGAAATCCGTCTAAGAGTTTTTCCGTAATACTGTTCACAAACAATCAAACAGAAAGGGGTGAAAACAGGAACCTCCATCCATCTTCAAAGATGGCGGAGGTTAAAAAATTAGAGGGGGAGCAATCCGGAGAGTGCAAAACCTTCGCCGCCAATACTGCTGGGTCACTTAAGTGAACCTGATATCCGATTTATTGTAGGTCAAAACGGATCAGACTCTACTGAACCACGATTGAATAAACTGAACTCGATCGACGCGCATGTAGAAATGCCAAAAAAAAAAAAATCGAAATTTTTTTGAAAAATAGTTGCAAAAATTCTTTTTATTTTCTCCAACAATTTTTTTGGGGTTGTAAAACACTTAAAATATGTAGAAATGCAAAAAAATTTCAAATACTTTTCAAATAAAATCGAAATATTTTTGAAAAATAAGGTGCAAAATTTCTGTTTTTTTTGCTCTCACAATTTTTTGGGGGGTGGTTGGAAATCACTTAAAACATGTAGAAATGCAAAAAAAAATTCAAATATTTTTCAATTAAAATCGAAATATTTTTGAAAAAAAAGGTGAAAATTTCTGGGTTTTTTTGCTCCAACAAATTTTTTTTGGGGCGTTGGAAATCACTTTAAACATTTAGAAATGCAAAAAAAAAAAATTCGAAGATTTTTTTCAAAATGGCCGGCATAGCGGCCATATTGGACTTTTGACCGAGTCCAAAATCTAATGGCATGATCCTTGGACCATACCTAATCCCCCCACCAAGTTTCGTCGAAATCTGTCCAGGAGTTTTTCGGGAATACTGTTCACAAACAAACAAACAAACAAACAAACAGACACGGGTGAAAACAGTGACCTCCGTGAACCTTCGATGGCGGAGGTCAACGAGAGGGGAAACACTCGGGAGAGTGCAAAACCTCTGCCGCCAATTCTGCTGGGTCACTCAAGTGAACCTTATATCTTATTCATTCAATATGATGTCAACAGTGCTGACAGAGTTATAGTTCTTTTCTCCAACATTTTTTTTGGGGGAGGGGAGGTTGGAAATCACTGAAAACATGTAAAAATGAAAAAAAAATCGAAATTTTGTTGAAAAAAAAGTTGCAAAAATTTTTTTTTCTCGAACAATTTTTTTTGGGAGGGGTTGGAAATCACTTAAAACATGCAAAAATGCAAATAAAATTCAAATATTTTTCAAATAAAATCGATATATTTTTGAAAAAAAAGGTGCAAAATTTCTGGGTTTTTTTGGTCTCACAAATTTTTTTGTGGTTGGAAATCACTTAAATCATTTCGGAATGCAAAAAAAAAAAAAAATGAAAATATTTTTCAAATAAAATCGAAATTTTTTTGAAAAAAGTTGCAAAATTTTCTGTTTTTTTTTTCTCTAACAAATTTTTTTTTTGGTTGAAAATCACTTAAAACATGCAGAAATGCAAAAACAAAAATTCTAATATTTTTTCAAAATGGCCAGCATAGCGGCCATATTGGACTTTGGACCGAGTCCAAAATCTAATGGCATGATCCTTGGTCCAGACATCATCCCCCCACCAAGTTTCGTCGAAATCTGTCCAGGAGTTTTTCCGGAATACTGTTCACAAACAAACAAAGAAACAAACAGACACGGGTGAAAACAGGAACCTCCGTGAATCTTCGATGGCGGAGGTCAACGAGAGGGAAAACACTCGGGGACTGAAACCTCCGCCACCAATACTACTGGGTCACTCAAGTGAACCTTATATCTTATTCATTAAATATGATGTCAACAGTGCTGACAGAGTTATAGTTCTTTTCTCCAACATTTTTTTGGGGGGGAGGAGGGGTTGGAAATCATTGAAAACATGTAAAAATGAAAAACAAAAATCGAAATTTTGTTGAAAAAAAGTTGCAAAAATTTTTTTTTCTCGAACAATTTTTTTTGGGGGGGGTTTGGGAATCACTTAAAACATGCAAAAATGCAAAAAAAATTTTTTTCTCAAACAATTTTTTTTGGGGGCGGGGTGGAAATCACTTAAAACATGTACAAATGCAAATAAATTCAAATATTTTTCAAATAAAATCGAAATATTTTTGAAAAATAAGGTGCAAAATTTCTGGGTTTTTTTGCTCGAACAATTTTTGGGGGGTTGGAAATCACTTAAAACATGCAGAAATGCAAAAAAAATTCAAATATTTTTCAAATAAAATCGAAATATTTTTGAAAAAAAAGGTGCAAAATTTCTGGGTTTTTTTGCTCTCACAAATTTTTTTGGGTTGGAAATCACTTAAATCATTTAGAAATGCAAAAAAAAAAAAATGAAAATATTCTTCAAATAAAGTCGAAATTTTTTTGAAAAAAAAGGTGCAAAATTTCTGGGTTTTTTTTTCTCTGAAAAATTTTTTTTTTGGTTGAAAATCACTTAAAACATGCAGAAATGCAAAAACAAAAATTCTAATGTTTTTTCAAAATGGCCAGCATAGCGGCCATATTGGACTTTGGACCGAGTCCAAAATCTAATGGCATGATCCTTGGTCCAGACCTCATCCCCCCACCAAGTTTCGTCGAAATCTGTCCAGGAGTTTTTCCAGAATACTGTTCACAAACAAACAAACAAACAAACAGACACGGGTGAAAACAGGGACCTCCGTGAATCTTCGATGGTGGAGGTCAACGAGAGGGGGAGCACTCGGGAGAGTGCAAAACCTCCGCCACCAATACTGCTGGGTCACTCAAGTGAACCTTATATCTTATTCATTGAATATGATGTCAACAGTGCTGACAGAGTTATAGTTCTTTTCTCCAACATTTTTTGGGGGGGAGGGGGGATGGTTGGAAACCACTGAAAACATGTAAAAATGCAAAAAGAAAAATCGAAATTTGTTGAAAAAAAAGTTGCAAATTTTTTTTTCTCTTACAATTTTTTTATTTGGGGGGGGGGGGGTTGGAAATCACTTAAATCATTTAGAAATGCAAAAAAAAAAAAAAAAAATTCTTCAAATAAAATCGAATTTTTTTTGAAAAAAGTTGCAAAATTTTCTGTTTTTTTTTTCTCGAACAAATTTTTTTTTTTGGTTGAAAATCACTTAAAACATGCAGAAATGCAAAAACAAAAATTCTAATATTTTTTCAAAATGGCCAGCATAGCGGCCATATTGGACTTTGGACCGAGTCCAAAATCTAATGGAATGATCCTTGAACCAGACCTCATCCCCCCACCAAGTTTCGTCTAAATCTGTCCAGGAGTTTTTCCGGAATACTGTTCACAAACAAACAAACAGACACGGGTGAAAACAGTAACCTCCGTGAATCTTCGATGGTGGAGGTCAACGAGAGGGGGAGCACTCGGGAGAGTGCAAAACCTCCGCCACCAATACTGCTGGGTCACTCAAGTGAACCTTATATCTTATTCATTGAATATGATGTCAACAGTGCTGACAGAGTTATAGTTCTTTTCTCCAACATTTTTTGGGGGGGAGGGGGGGTGGTTGGAAACCACTGAAAACATGTAAAAATGCAAAAAAAAAAAATCTAAATTTTGTTGAAAAAAAAGTTGCAAAATTTTTTTTTTCTCTTACAATTTTTTGGGGGGGTTGGAAATCACTTAAAACATGCAAAAATGCAAAAAAAAAATTTCTCAAACAATTATTTTGGGGGTGGGGTGGAAATCACTTAAAAAATGTAGAAATGCAAAAAAATAAATTTTCTCTAACAATTTTTTTGGGGGGGGTAACAATTTTTTGGGGGTGTTGGAAATCACTTAAAACATATAGAAATGCAAAAAATAATTTTTCTCTATTTTTTGGGGGGGTAACAAATTTTTTTTGAGGGGGGGTTGGAAATCACTTAAAACATGAAAAATGCAAAAAAAAAAAAATCGAAATTTTGTTGAAAAAAAAGTTGCAAAACTTTTTTTATCGAACAATTTTTTTGGGGGGTTGGAAATCACTTAAAACATGCAAAAATGCAAAAAAAATTTTTTTTCTCAAGCAATTTTTTTTTTGGGGGGGGGTGGAAATAACCTAAAACATGTAGAAATGCAAAAAAAAAATTCTCTATTTTTGTGGGGGGGTAACAATTTTTTGGGGGGGTTGGAAATCACTTAAAACATATAGAAATGCAAACACAATTTTTTTTTCTCTTACAATTTTTTTTGGGGGGAGACCAAGTCCAAAATTTAATCGCATGATCCTTGGACCATACATAACCCCCCCCCCCACCAAGTTTCGTCGAAATCTGTCGAGGAGTTTTTCGTAATACTGTTCACAAACAATCAAACAGAAAGGGGTGAAAACAGGAACCTCCATCCATCTTCAAAGATGGCGGAGGTTAAAACATTAGAGGGGGAGCAATCCGGAGAGTGCAAAACCTTCGCCGCCAATACTGCTGGGTCACTTAAGTGAACCTGATATCCGATTTATTGTAGGTCAAAACGGATCAGACTCTACTGAACCACGATTGAATAAACTGAACTCGATCGACGCGCATGTAGAAATGCCAAAAAAAAAAAAAAATCGAAATTTTTTCGAAAAATAGTTGCTAAAACTCTTTTTATTTTCTCCAACAATTTTTTTGGGGTTGCAAAACACTTAAAACATGTAGAAATGCAAAAAATATTCAAATACTTTTCAAATAAAATCGAAATATTTTTAAAAATAAGATGCAAAATTTCTGTTTTTTTTGCTCTCACAATTTTTTTTTTGGGGGGGGGGGGGTTGGAAATCACTTAAAACATGTAGAAATGCAAAAAAAAATTCAAATATTTTTCAATTAAAATCGAAATATTTTTGAAAAAAAGGTGCAAAATTTCTGGGTTTTTTTGCTCTAACAAATTTTTTGGGGGGTTGGAAATCACTTTAAACATTTAGAAATGCAAAAAAAAATTTTCTAATATTTTTTCAAAATGGCCGGCATCGCGGCCATATTGGACTTTGGACCGAGTCCAAAATCTAATGGCATGATCCTTGGACCATACCTAATCCCCCCACCAAGTTTCGTCGAAATCTGTCCAGGAGTTTTTCCGGAATACTGTTCACAAACAAACAAACAAACAAACAGACACGGGTGAAAACAGTGACCTCCGTGAATCTTCGATGGCGGAGGTCAACGAGAGGGGAAACACTCGGGAGAGTGCAAAACCTCTGCCGCCAATTCTGCTGGGTCACTCAAGTGAACCTTATATCTTATTCATTAAATATGATGTCAACAGTGCTGACAGAGTTATAGTTCTTTTCTCCAACATTTTTTGGGGGGAAGGGGGGGTTGGAAATCACTGAAAACATGTAAAAATGCAAAAAAAAAATCTAAATTTTGTTAAAAATAAAGTTGCAATAATTTTTTTTTCTCGAACAATTTTTTTTTTGAGGGGGGGGGGTTGGAAATCACTTAAAACATGCAAAAAAATTTTTTTTCTCAAACAATTTTTTTTCGGGGGGATGGAAATCACTTAAAACATGAGGAAGTGCAAAAAAATTCTCTATTTTTTTGGGGGGGGGTAACAATTTTTTGGGGGGGGTTGGAAATCACTTAAAACATATAGAAATGGAAACACAATTTTTTTCTTCTCTTACAATTTTTTTTTGGGGTGGGGGGACCAAGTCCAAAATTTAATGGCATGATCCTTGGACCATACCTTACCCCCCCCACCCACCAAGTTTCATCGAAATCCGTCGAGGAGTTTTTCCGTAATAATGTTCACAAACAATCAAACAGAAAGGGGTGAAAACAGGAACCTCCATCCATCTTCAAAGATGGCGGAGGTTAAAAAACTAGAGGGGGAGCAATCCGGAGAGTGCAAAACCTCCGCCGCCAATACTGCTCCGTCACTTACGTGAACCTGATATCCGATTCATTGTAGGTCAAAACGGATCAGACTCTACTGAACCACGATTGAATAAACAGAACTCGATCGACGCGCATGTAGAAATGCCAAAAAAAAAAAATATCGAAATTTTTTTGAAAAATAGTTGCAAAAATTCTTTTTATTTTCTCCAACAATTTTTTGGGGGTTGTAAAACACTTAAAACATGTAGAAATGCAAAAAAAATTCAAATACTTTTCAAATAAGTAGGTAAAGAATACTGGTTCTGGCTCACTTTTCCCCATGTAAATGAATGGGGGATTTTCAGCCATGAAATTTTTCTTTTTTTTCCCCTAAAAAAATAAATCCCCTTTTTAGCCCAAGGTATATTTATTTGTCTCCCCTTTTAACCTTGGGGCTCTCTATTCAAATAACCCATACAACAAGATAAAGATTCGTTAAAGGTGATTCTAAAGAAATATCTGAAACGTCGAAGCCCCGGGACACTCTCTATTCAAATAACCCATACAACAAGATAAAGATTTGTTAAAGGTGATTCTAAAGAAATATCTGAAACGTCTTAGCCCTGGGACACTCTTTATCAAATAACCCATACAACAAGATAAAGATTTGTTAAAGGTGATTCTAAAGAAATATCTGAAACGTCTAAGCCTCGGGGCACTCTTTATCAAATAACCAATGCATATTGTTTTGCTCACTCATTGAACCTATAAACATTTGCTCATTCTCAAATTCCTTCAATAGTTTAATTTTCTTTGCACAATAATCCCCATCTAAAATATTGAAAAACAAAACATTTGAATCTTTATATTTTTTAAGATATCCCTTTTGTGCCATTAGGAAATGATAAGCTTCTCTTAATGATCTCATCTGGCCACCTCCTGAGTTGCATATCATTTTGATATTGTAGTAAATTATTTTTACATTGTTCAATTGATAACCATCAAATTTTTCAGTCCATTCAAACATATTTATTATTTTCTTTACATCCTCTAACTTATTGGTTTTTAAATTGATTCGCATATTTGTTTTATTTACCTTTGTTTTAGATATTTTTTCAATAAGACTTATTTGATATTTTTCACATTCATTATGTTTTCCATTTATATACCAAGACTGAGATTTTCTCCACTCTTTAGTTTGACTAATACTTGGTTCGGCCATTTATATATTGTGAAAAACACGGCGGTAGCCCTTAAAAACCCTAACCCATCTTCCCATCGTTAAAACTTGTGCCCATATGGAACACAATCTATTCTATTCACTCTATCATACAATACCCATATGGAACACAATCTATTTTATACACTCTATCATACAATATCCATATGGAACACAATCTATTCCATTATCTAAAATAAATCTCTTATCATCAAAGGCTCCTAATGCCTTTTTATTTACTTCTTCACTATATATCTTATGTTTATAACTTCTTATTGTATTCATTTTCCTATATTCTTCTTTCTTATTCATCAAACAATTATAATAATTTCTAAAAGTTATTGATTTCTTTATTACATATTTCTTTATTCCCTTTAACCTTTTATCAATCTGATCACCATACTTATAAGCATATGCCTTTGCTCTCAATCCAATAAACTCACTCATTACTTTTCCACCCAACTCATCCTTAAACTTGCCAATAACCTTTTCATTCTTTTTTGAAAATAACTCACTCTTCTTACTAAAATTACTTGTATCATATACTCCAATGTTTTTCTTCATATCTTTATAAACATCGTCAGTTTTTATATCTAGAATAAAACTATCAGTGTCCATATACAACAATGAAACATTTTCACCATACTCTTTCTTTAAATCATTATACAAATAATCATACATCAATATCTTTGATAAATCAAGAACTGCTGTTCCAATATAAATTGGTTTATCCATGACAATACTTTCGTTTTCATATGAATAGCAGAAAAGTTCTCTGAAAAAACCTCTTCTCTCTCAAAACTTGGTTTATTTATCAATCTAGAAGCTTCTTTCCAAGATGTTGCAAATCTAATGTTTTGCCTGTTTCTAACATTCTCCATTGTCTTAACAAAGACAGCATTATTCATTAATTTATAGAATTCCCCTTCAAATTTTACTTTTGTATTTGTTCTCATATCTGTATTGAATTTAATATACTTTTTCATCCAAGGACTTTGTTTAAATTTTAAAACTCTATGAATTTTAGCTACTCTCAACCCAGCAGATAAATATTGTCTCAAGTTCCTTTGATGCAAAACATATCCCTCTTTATCATAGAATGTTGTTAATAACTTTTCTGTTGATTTGCCTTTAATATTAAAACTTTTATGATAATCACTGAACCATTCTTTCTTTGGGGTTTCTTTCTCACATGCAAAAGGAAGGTCTTTATGCTTATTATGAAGATCACTCGGGTACTTCAAATCAACTTCAAAATAATAACCTTCTTCTTTGTCATTCAATTCCTCTTGAGAAGAATTAACAATATTCATCAAAGCCTTTTCATAATCCTTTTCTTCCACCCACTCTAATTTACCATAAGGCAGAGATTGAGACATTGCCCATCCATACAAATTATTAGCATCAAAATACATCAAATAATTACTATCTTTTTCACTATCATAATTTGGAAGATATTTATTATTTGCTTTAGCATATCTTTTTGAACATACTTGTGATATTCCACCTCTCTTGGACTTCTCAATCATCAAAAGCATATCAACATCACTGATTAAATCTATATCTTGTTTTGTCATTTTCAACATTGCACTCCAAGCTAAACCAGGAGCTGTGAAATAGTGGGCAGGATCTAATCCATAACAATTTTTATTATGACAGAGTGATCTAAAAGCTTCAAACACATCAGCTAACAATAAAACATCTGTTTTTAGATACAAATCATGATATTCTCCAAGGTTCTTTATCTTAAATATTTTCCAAATTTCTTGTGCGTGTTTATATTCCTTATCACTTATCTCTTCTTCATAAAGGTTATTATAGAAACTTTCTTTTGAAGGAAGTTGTGTTTCTTTAAATCTCATAAATGAATCCATATAACCATAAGGATAAATTCCCTTACTTGTAAGAATTTTCTCTTTACTTTGAATTTCATTCCTTGTTTCAATTTCCTCTCTAGTTAGAATTCCCTCTTTAATCAGAATTTCATCTATAATCAGAATTTCCTCTTTAGTAAGAATTTCATTCTTTGTTCAAATTTTCTGTATAATTAGAATTTCATCTTCAGTAAGAATTTCTTCATTAATTTCCTCATTAATTAGAATTTCCTCTTTACTTTGAATTCTCTCTTTAATCTGAATTTCCTCTTTCGTTAGAATTTCCTCTTTTGGAAAGAATGAATTAAGATTTGGAAAAGAGCCCGTGGAGCTTAGATTTGATGCGAGGTTGGCTAGTGGTGTTCCCATAAACTTGTAAGAATCAAGAAACCGAATACGAGTTATAGGTTTTGTGAATATCATTTTTGTAAATGAAATATACTTTTGACTTGTGTTTGTTATGGCAGAAATATTCCCTGGTGTTTTTGAAAGTTCATTTATAAATAGATGTGTGTCATAGTTGGCGCTGTTGTGAAGAAAGACTGGAATAAAAGAAGGTAATTTATAATTAAGATTACAACAGGAATGAGCGGGACCTCTATATTTACCAGTAAGATGGCAATGATCCCTAACTTTAGGCTCCTCAATTTCCTCCTCACAAATATGACAGATATTGTTCTTTCTAAATTCTAATTTTTCTTCTTTGGTTAATTTCATCGGTTCATTTGTTTCTTTCATTAATTTAGTTAGTCTTATACAATCCTTTTCTAATCGTTTTACAAACTCTTGTGAAGCTTTTTTTCCACTATAATGTTCAAGTTTATTATACTTTTCTCCAACAGATGATTTGAAATAATAACAGAAACGACAAGGACTATGTTTTTGATATTTATTTGTATATGGTTCTTTTGGATTAGGAGAAGCAGTATTTATCTTTTTAAGGATACATTCAAAATCAGCGTATATCACAAATGGGTGCATGATAGATTTATTATAATCTTCAAAAGAAATCTTTTCACCAGGTTTAGGCATTGTAATTACAGCTGATTTATGATTACGACAATATTTTGAATGTTGTTCTAATCGTTCTTTTGTATGAAATGAATTAAGACATCGCTTAAAAGGATATATTTTGTTTGCTGTTCTGAATACCTGAGAAGAGATTAATCTTGATAAATTATTGATGTATGTGTAATGTGAATTCTTTCCAACACTAAAATATAAAAGATCAATGTGTGTTTCTTCATTTTTATCGTTGTTTGAAATTTTTAATATTTGAACTTTGTTTGTATCCGTTAATCCATATACATTAATAGAAAGATTATTCTTTTTCTCAAATTTAGGAATATCTGTTAGTGGCATTGGGAATTTAAAATCTTTAATGTCCAAGGTATTCTCATATTTCATATATTGTTTTACTCTTTCTGAATTACATTTTGGTGGATGTAAGTGAACAAGAACAGACCAGAGAAAACATTTATTATCATTATTCTTAATATTAACAACTGCCTTATTTCGTTTTATTTCTTTTGGTAATTCAATATGAGAAGAAGCTTTAAGAGGGTTTGATTTTAGAATGTGTATATCTAAAAAGATGATTTTTTTTAATATTGAATCCACTTCCTACCACTGTATTATCAACATCCTCCTCTTCTCTTGATAGTTCTTCATAAACCCCACCATTCAAAAAATCTTGAAATGATGTTATAAAATGAAGATCTGTTCTCATATAAGGAGTTTGTTCTTCATCTTGTCTTTTCATATTCATTTTCACTCCCATATAAAACTTTAAAGTTTTCATTTCTTTTAATGTCTTTTTAATAAATTTTTCAACATCAGGTTTCACTATTTCAATTGATTCAACTATTGATGATGGACCGGGTTCTCCAAATTGAAAAATCCTTATTTTTATATGCCCTTTAAATGCCCCATCAGTGTTTTCAATATAATAGTCTCCCTTTACTTTAAACTCATTTTTCTTGTGTTTTTGTGATTGAAGATGTCTATTATAACTACTCTTCAAAACATCCTTTGAGCAGATATCACAATGTTTTCTTTCCAACTCAAGAGGAGATATTTTATGAAATAGATTAAATGTGTGTTTGTTGGTTCGGAGGTGTTTTCTATAATGTTTATATTCGTGATTACAAACATCGCAGTACGTTGTATTCACCATATTTATATAATAAAACTTTGCTTAAACTAAAATTTTCTTGATGAAAATTTCGTTTATTTTACAGGTGAATCTGTGCTTAAACTAAAGTTTTCTTGATGAAAATTTCATTTATTTTACAGGTGAATCTGTGCTTAAACTAAAGTTTTCTTGATGAAAATTTCATTTATTTTACAGGTGAATCTGTGCTTAAACTAAAATTTTCTTGATGAAAATTTCATTTATTTTACAGGTGAATCTGTGCTTAAACTAAAATTTTCTTGATGAAAATTTAGTTTATTTTACAGGTGAATCTGTGCTTAAAACCATTTTATCCTCCAACTTTTTCACTTAATAAATACAATGTTTCAAGACACAAAAGACAAGTTTCAATCAATCTCTTCATTTGTTTAAGATACTGAGAAATATGTCAAGGATGTAAAATTGAACAAAGATAAATATAACAACTATTGGATAAAAACAATTATGGTGGATATGATGAGTTCTTCAATTTACTTCAGTGGAAGGGCTTTTAGTATACCTGGAAGAACATCAATTAAGGTATCTCTAACAAAAGTTTCTCCTCTCCTTCTGGCAATATATTCAAAACTGGAAAAAGCAATGAAACAAGAAAAGGTATCAAAAAATAAAAACCTTATGGATGAAGCTTTAGAAAGAAAAGATAAGACCATCTGTAATATGCAAGGAGAAATTTGTATTTTTTTCAACAACCCTAAAGATATAAATCCTGATGAAATAAAGGATGTTAATATATCAGGTGAAATGACATTTCGTTCAATTGTAGTTAAGGATCATTTTAAAATTACCTTTAATATAAAAAATGTAGCAGTTGAATCTGTTAATGAAAAAATGTATATCGATATCGATGGTAATGTTTTTTCTACTAATTAAATGAGTCAATATTCAACTGAAGATTTTGAAGATTATGAGAGTGATTATGATACCGAGAGTTTGCATTCAAACGATAGTTATGGCACCGAGAGTTGGTGTTCAAATGATAGTTATGAAAGTATAGATGATTCTGAAAGTATCGAAGATGAATTTCAGTTTAAGTAAAGTTTTACTTTATAAATATGAATAGTTTACTCGATTTTGAGCATCTTGAATTCCATGATTCTCCATATGACAAATTTGAGAATTGTCCTGCGTGTGAAAGACGGGGATTAAACACAGAGTCAAAAGCCTATAAACAATGTATATTCTGTGATTATCTTCTAATTAATGATAATCAAAAATATAAAAAGGAAAATAATTCTTTTAGATTTACACCAAAAATGAATTACTTTACAAGATTGATTGGAGAAATGAATGTAAAGTACGAGGGTGATAACACACCTTTCCTTACAAGGGAAGAAACTGAACGTATTAGAGAAATGTTCAAAGGATTGTTGTTATATATTATTCATGGATGTGATTTTCAGGGAAATATCAACACAAGATATTGCATAAATAAAATAATGGATTATCTTGAAATTAAACCTGAACTTAGGACAAAATATAGAATTTCGAAAAAAGCCAATAATAAATTAAATAACCTGTTTTCCAAATATATAAATGAATGATTTTTTACCCATTTGGGAAAATAAGATAAAATTTGACAACCATAAAAATCTCCCAAATTCATTAAGATGCCTCATAGTTGGTTCAAGTGGATGTGGAAAAACCTGCTTACTTTTAAAGATGCTCCTCACTCCCAACTTTTTAGATTATGATAATTTAATAATTTTCACAAAGTCGAGTTTTCAACCAGAGTATCAACTACTCTCACAAGGTTTTAATGCTGGTCTTCAAAAAGAAGATATAATCGGTTTATTTAAACTTCAAAAAACCTAAATGATTTTAACATTGAAGATATAATACAACTATTTTGTGATACACAGAGATGTAAAAAGAAATCAAAACCGATAACTTGTATTCTGAGTGATAATACGGATGATATACCGTCTCCCCAAGATTTGGATAAATCCAAAAAGAACCTCGTTATCTTTGATGATTGTGTTAATGAGAGAAACCAAACGGTAATGGACAGCTACTACACAAGAGGGAGACATTCTTCTTGTAATTGTATTTATCTTAGTCAATCGTACTTTCAGCTTCCTCGTCGTTCCATCAGAAACAATGCTAATACTTTTATTTTATTCAAGTTAAATTCAATAGATATAAACAATTTTTGGAGAGACAATTGTTCTACATGATGTAGTAAAAAGGAATTTGGGGATTACATGAAACACACGACTGAAAAATATAAATATATTGTTGTGAAACAAGATGAGATATTAAATGATATTTTTCAATAAATAAATGGATGCGAAAGAAAGAGCAAGAAGATTTAGGGAACATCAAGAGTTGGTTTCAAAAGTTGTAAAACAGCAGGAAGACATCAAGAAGAAACGCAGACAGAAACTAACGGGCGAAGAAGCATTTGAAAGAAAACAAGAGAAATTTTTTAAACCACTTTTAAAAACTTCCCAAGAAAAAATGAAAGATGTTTCCACAGTTCCCACAGTAGAATATACTCCTAAAAAACTTCAAATGTTAAAAGATTTCAGTCAAATGATGGAGGAAGAATTAGAGCATATTGGAGAATTAGAATATCATGATGAAGAATTATTTCAACAACTGGAAGAGATTAATCAACCCCCTGATTATATTGTGAATGCTGTTCAAAACAATGAATATTCAGCGGATTCAAAAACCAAAGCAGGACTCATTCCAACAGAACAATCAGCAATATTTCATCTTGTTCAAGAAAAGGTATTGATATTTAATGATGAATTAAGGTTCTTAGGTTCTGCTCAACAACCTGTTAAACTAACTCCGAGATTAATGTTTCTTCTCACAAAAGATGGAAGACAAGGTTCAACTGTGAGGGATGAATCAAAGTATTGTTGTGGTTGACGAAATTCACAAACTACCATTCAGGTCCCTTAGGTGAGACATCTCTGTAAGTATATGTGTAGTTAGGCTCAAACCCGTTGTTTAGAGGGAACAAATGTCATTCATGCGGGCTGCGACCCTTTTAGATAGCCGTTTTTCTTTTACTATCTTTATTTTGGACCAGCCGCCATTACTACCACCACCAACCACGTCTCAACAGCCATCACACAACAACCACCAACCACAACGCCGCTTCACAACAACAACCACCAACCACAACGCCGCTTCACAACAACAGCCACGACCTTTACCGTCACAACTCACCACCGTCGCATCGCCACCATTCTTGCGCCGCTTGTGGGTGCCGGTACTGGACTCGTGCAGGGCGCGCACCGAACAGCGTGTTCAGAAACATCACAGACTTTCCGAGGAAAACGGATCAAAAACGACTCACGCCCACTTCTGTTCCGTCCTATCGGCGAGCTGGGGCGATTTGGCCCCACCTCCAGGGCGCGGAGTGTGGTCGCTATATGCAAATTCATGGATCAAAAAGCATTCACGCCCACTTTTCCTCGGTCCAATGGGGAGCCAGTTGGAGGTGAAGGGTCGGAGGTAAAGGGTCAAAGGTGGGGGAGCGAGGCCACGGGGGATATAAACGGCTGCGTTCGTCAGTCAAGGCAGTTCGAGTTCGCGGTTGGGAGTTGTTGGTGGAGCTGGGAAGAAGAGGACGGAGCTGTGGAGAGGTGGCGGAGGCGAAGGCGATCGAGGGGGTGCTCGCGTCAGAGTCGGGGAGCGGTGGAGGGAGAGGACGGCGGCGCGACCGAGGTCGAGGTGGAGACGCTCGTCGCGGGACCCGAGACAGGGTGATATCCTCCTCCCCCCCGAGCATCAACAACCCCCTCCTGTTTCCCCCCACGCTGAGATAGTGCGACAAGGGGGCCCCTTTCCCACCCCCTACCAGACACTGTCCGCGAGGCCCGCGGAGTTGAGGCGCCGCCGCCGCTCTGCGTCTCATCATCAGACGGGTAGGCCCGACACGGTCTCGGCCCCAGGCCCACCTACCCCCCTCATCCTGGAGGGTGGTTCTCTTTCCTTTTGCTTTGGGAATGTGTTGTCGGCGCCGTCTGTGAAGTAAAATTGTATAAGTGTTGCCGTGTGCTCGGTAGTCGGATAGCTCTGCATTGTGTTTCTCTTTTATATTTGCTTTTTGTGTAATATTGTGTTTCTTCTCCTTTTACATGTGCTTTTGGTGTAATTGTATATGTGTGCTTCCCGTTCATCGCGAAATAAATGTGAGTTATGTTGAACTGTTTTCCCGCTTCGCTTCGTCTTTTCTTTCATTGAATCTCCATCTTGCTTCACGTAAAGGGTTGGTCGTGGGCTAAAACGCCCGATAATTAATCGAACCGTCGAGGCCGACGAATAACACCGCTCGGTTATACCGATAGTACGGAACGGGTCGCTTAAAGTGGCCCGTGTCCGAAGTCGACCTGCGGCAAGGTGCGATCGCCCGGTCTACCCTCCGTGTGGGTACTTAGGTAGGTCGAATTTGGCGAGCAACCCTATCCCACGCGGGGGCCGATTGGCACGATCGTGGTGAGACCGAAAGGTCCACCCGTGACTAGTTCCCGGCGTTAGTCCGAGAGGGTCACGACTGGATTGTCCGTCCGGTGGGCGACGTGCCGCGATTCGAGTTACGTGGCCGTCCGCACGCCGGCGGGCGTGAATCCGCAACACTGGTGTCAGGTCGTGCGATATAAACTCATCGCCCTCCTCGCGGCACTGGTATCGGAGAACGGGAAAACGGGCTCTCCTGTCTCCAGCTAAATTCACGGGAATCGGCCCAGGGGTGAGAGAAGCGACCCCCGATTCCCTCCAAATTATGAGCGAGCTAAATTAACCCTTCACGAGAAATAAGATGGCGTCTCAAGGCGAGCGGGAGCCGGGGGTATTAGAAATGGATGTAGAATGTGTAGAATCCATGGCTCAGGATGAAATCCCCGTGCAGGAAATGTTGATTGTACAGGAAAACGAACTCGCCCAACTGAACCCAGAGCCCGAAATAGGTGCGGCAGCGGCCGCGGTGTATGACACCTCCCCCCCCCTCTCCACCAAAACCCCCCGACCCTTGCCGAAACGGCTCACCCAAGCGCACCCGACATGGCCCAGCTATGCGCCATGCTGGCGGCAATGACAACGAGGATGGATGAAATAAAAAGCATGAACGAAAAGATGGATACAAACACAAACGAAGTGAAAAACGAAATAAAAGGAATGAACGAAAAGATGGATGCGAATACACAGCAAATGAACAAGCAAATGAACGGAATGAACAAGCAAATGAAGGAAGAAATGAAAGAGCTGCGGGGTGAGATGCAGAACATGGGAATGAGCCTAAAAGGAAGCTTGGAAGAACTAAAAAACGAAATGAAAAAGGAAGTCGACACGATACGAGCGGAGGTGACCGGGTTAAAAGAGAAAGTAAAAGGAGTGGGAGTCGCAATGGAAGAAAGTAAACAAGAGAGGGTAAACGAAATAAAGACGGTGGTGGGAAAAATAGACAAAGTAGGAAAAGGATTGGGAGAAGTAAAACAGGGACAAGACCAAATAAAGGAGGAAATAGGGAGGAACACGACGGCGATAGAGGAATTAAAAAGAGAACAAGGGAAAATAAAGGAGGGATTGGGAGCCGTGAAGGAGGACTGTGAGAAAAGACATCGGGAAATGACAGACAAAGTTGAAAACCTGCGAAAGGAGGTAAAAGCGGAGACACAGAAAGGATTAAAGAAGGTGGCGGAGGAATGTAGAAAGAGACATGAGGAGGTAATTGATGAAATGGAGCGGAAAGCCGGAGAAAAGACAGAGGAACTGGGGGAGCAGATAGGAAAAAACCGGGGCGAGACAGAAGAGCAGTTTAGGACAACGAGGGAGGAAATATCCAAGACAAATAAGATGGTGACACAGGTACAAGGGGAGGTGGAGCAAATAAGAGAGAAAGTCGGGGAACTGTCGTTAGGAACGATAGGGGAGGAAATAAATGGGGTAATAAAGGGGAAAATGTAGGAAATGGAGAGGAGACTGACGGATAGGGTGGAGGCCCGGTGTGAGAAGCAGGGTGGCCTCCTTCGAGAACAGGAGGAGAGGATATACTCCCTCGAGGCAGATCGTGCCCAGGTGGGGCCGGTGTCACAAGGCGGAGGAGGAGGCTTGCCCGATGCGGGGGTGAGCATGCCAAGCTTGGGGGGGGGTAGAGGCCGCGGGGTCTTTTGGCCTAATGGGGGTACCCAGAATGACTGTTCCGGGGGGTGTGCAGAGTGCGAGTCCAATGGCTTGGGAGAGTAAGCGGGACGACGCGGGGCACGGACAGACACGGACAAAGGTGGTAGAGCCCCCGGGCAAATGGCTCGGACCCTGCGGGAGTGAGGCACCGTTGGGACTGGGGAGGTACACCCCTCCCGGAGTCCCTGGGGAACGGGAGGAGACCTCGAAAGAACCAAGGGTGCCGCTACCCCCGTACGATGGCAAGACGGACTTGAGGGCATATATGGCCCAGTTCCAGTGTGTTGCCAGTGGCAATGGCTGGAACGAGGTGCAAGGTGTGGCACAACTCACAGCGGCCCTGCGTGGCGTGGCTTTGGAAGTCCTGACCACGGTACCCAGTGAGGGGGCGACCCTGGAGGATCTCCATTCGGCCCTAAAAAACCGATTTGGCATGGACCAGCAGAGCGAGCTTGTTAAAGCTCAGCTCAACGGGCGCAAACGACGTCCCCAGGAATCACTGGGAGAATTGGCACATGACATTCGCCGCTTGGTGGGGATCGCGCACACCAACATGCCACCGGAGTACCGGGAGGAGATTGCCCTGGACCATTTCCTTCGAGCAATAGGGTGCACCGATGTCGGAGCATTGCTCACCGTGTGGCGCCCGGACAACCTCCAGAAGGCGGCTGATACTGCTGCCTGCTGGGAGGCAGCCAGAACGCCATTGGGAGGGGCTGGGCGCCACGCGGTGGCAGTCCGACAGGTGGACCCCGTGAATGACAGTGCACTGGGAGCCGGGGCAACCCTGGGCGACCAAGCGCGAATGGAAAGGATGGTGCAGGGCATGTTCGACCGCCGGTTCGGGAGACCTGGGGAGAGGCGGTCGGGCCCGGGAAGGGCGGGAGATGGGCCATTGGGGGGTACCCCAATTCGGAATGGAGGGGGGTATAATTCGGCGTACTGGAGGCAAACACCTTACCAGAAGAGGTGTTATAATTGTGGCGCAAGGGACCACCTGCAGCGGAGGTGCAACGCCCCGCGCAGGGAAAGGCCCCCGCGAAGAGAAGAGCCACGGCCCCCTAGACCACCAACTCCGCCCCGGGTCAATGGAGATAGCCAGGCCCAACCATCACCCCCCCACCAGTCCCCAGGAAACTAAGAAGTGCCGAACATGTAGGGCCGTGTTCGGCAGACTCAGACGGAGAAGAGCCCTCAGAACTGCGACAGGTCCTCAGTTGTGGCCAAATTGGCAAAGGTAGCTTAACAATTCGGTGCAAGGTTGCCGGCGCAGGGGTAGACGCCGTTGTGGACACAGGAGCAAGCGCCACGATCATCAGCCCTGTGGTCCTTGATTCGAGTGTAGACGGTTGGGATGAGATCCACCGTCTGCAAAACCATAGTTTGCAGCTAGCTACCGGGGCAACGGCCCCTATCATAGGACGTGGTTTCGTGTCGTTTAAATTGGGCACCGTGAAAACAAGGATAGAGGTTTGGGTGGCGGAGGTGTACGACCCATGTCTAATAGGGTTGGATGTGCTGACGGCCGGTGGTTGTAAGATCGACTTGGGCCGGGGGGTCATGCAGTTGGGTGGTGAGGAGTTGCCATTAGGGGCGTGAGCACGGATGAGAGGGTGGAGCTGGAGGCTCCTGACTCCGTGGTCATTCCCCCGGGTGCCGAGGCGGTGGTCCCGGCCCGGTGGCGAGCACCCCCAACGTGGCAGGGCCCCTGCGGCCTGGCGGAACTACCGGCAGGGCCGTCAACCCCGGGCTTAGTCGTGGGCCGCACCCTGGTAAGTACCGACGGGCCAATAGCGCCCGTGCGGGTGATAAATGTTAGCACGGAACCACGCACTATCAGGAAGGGCACGAAGGTGGCAGATTGCACCCCAGTAAAAGAGGTCGCAGAGCTCAGGGACGATAACGTTGAGCCGGACCGGCCCCAGAAGGAGTCTCCAGACTCGATTAGGAATTGGCCCGGTCCCATTTGCGAGATGGTAAATCGGAGTAGTGTAGATTTGGAGGATGCCCAGCGGGAGGCCTTATACAAGCTGGTCGACCGACACATCGGGATCTTCTCCTTGTCACCCGAGGATATTGGACGTACGGGCCTGGTGCAACATCAGATCCACACCGATGGGGCCCGGCCTGTCCGTCAGCCTGCTCAAAGGCTCCCATGGAGCAAAAGAGAGGAGGCTGATGAGCAGGTTGAAAAGATGCTCAATGCAGGTGTCATCGAGCCCTCGGGAAGTCCTTGGATGTCACCAGTTGTGCTGGTTAAAAAGAAGGATGGGACCACGCGTTTCTGTGTGGACTATCGCCAGCTGAACAACGTGACACTCAAAGACTCCTATCCCCTGCCTAGAATTGACGATACCCTCGACGCCGTTGCAGGCTCTAAATGGTTCTCAACTTTGGACCTCAAGAGTGGGTATTGGCAGGTGGAGATGGATAAGACGGGGAAGGAGAAAACGGCATTTTCCACAGGGAAGGGACTGTATCAGTTCACTGTGATGCCGTTCGGTTTGTGTAACGCCCCCGCCACCTTTTAGAGACTGATGGAGCATGTACTAGGTGGCATGCCGTGGCAGTCATGCCTGGTGTATCTGGATGACGTCCTGGTACACGCTAAAACATTCACCCAGGAGATAGCCAACTTGGACCAGGTGTTTGGGCACCTCAGGCAGGCAGGGCTGAAATTGAGCCCAGAGAAATGCACTTTGTTCGCGACAGAGGTGGCCTATCTCGGACACGTGATAGGCCGCGAGGGGGTGAAGACCGACCCCGGAAAAATTACAGTGGTAGAGGAGTGGCCCGTACCTACAACTGTCAAACAGGTACGGGGCTTTTTGGGACTTTGCTCCTACTACCGGCGTTTCGTGGCAAACTTTGCGGAGATAGCCAGGCCCCTTCACCGGTTGACGGAGAAGGGGTTGAGATTTAATTGGACGGAGGAGTGCCAGGAGGCCTTCCTCAAATTAAAGGGGTGTTTGACATCCACACCCGTTTTAGCGTATCCCACCGATGACGGGATGTATACCCTGGACACGGATGCAAGCCAGGAAGGA
Organism: Eptatretus burgeri; assembly: GCF_056783735.1. Classification (NCBI taxonomy): domain Eukaryota; kingdom Metazoa; phylum Chordata; class Myxini; order Myxiniformes; family Myxinidae; genus Eptatretus; species Eptatretus burgeri. The sequence goes on along the minus strand of NC_140966.1, from coordinate 110,754,202 downwards.
TTGGGAGCAGTCTTGTCTCAGACACAGGGGGGCGTGGAAAGAGTGATCGCGTATTACAGTCGGGCCATGAGTAGGCCCGAACGAAATTATTGCATAACTCGCAAAGAGCTATTGGCTATGCTGTCTGCCGTGAGCCATTTCCACCCGTACTTGTACGGGAGGAAATTTTTGGTTCGAACTGACCATTCCTCCTTGCAATGGCTCTTACGGTTCAAGGAACCGGAAGGCCAGATTGCAAGGTGGTTGGAAAAATTGCAGCAGTACGATTTCAGTGTGGTCCATAGAGCCGGTAAGGCTCATGGGAATGCCGATGCGCTCTCTCGACGCCCCTGTCTGAGGGAAAACTGCAAATATTGCACGAGACATGAGGAGAGGGACCAATTGGCAGACGCCTCCCCGAAACTCCCAGTCCGTGCGGCCCGGGTGGTAGGCCCAACTTTGCCACTAACCGCGGGAGAGGAATTTGGTGGATTGGCATGGAGCACGGCCCAGCGGGAAGACCCTGTGATAGGGCCAGTGTACAAATGGGTCCAGGAAAACAGGAGGCCCAGTGGGGAGGAAATCGCCCCATTCGGGGCGCGAACAAAGGCATACTGGGCTCAGTGGAGGACCCTAGAAATGAGGGACAACATCTTATATCGCAAGTTGGTGGAGATTCCTTCTGAACAAACTTCTTGGCTGGTGATAGTCCCTGATGGGTTTAAGACCCAAATTTTGAAACAGGTGCACGGTACCCGCGCCGGCGGCCATTTGGGCAGGACCAAAACAAAATCTCGGGCCCGCCGGCAGTTCTATTGGGTTAACATGGGGCGCGATGTACAGGACTGGTGTTGAGCATGCGACGCCTGTACTGCGAAAAAGGGACCGCCACAGAGGATGAGGGCCCCACTCCAACTACATCAGGTTGGGGCTCCCCTTGAGCGAGTGGCCATGGACATTTTGGGACCACTGCCCCCCACTCGCCAGGGTAATAAGTACATCCTCGTAATTATGGACTATTTCACCAAATGGCCAGAAGCCTTTGCCCTTCCCAGCCAGGAAGCAGGGGTTGTGGCCAAGGCCTTCGTAGAAGGATTTACATGCCGGTATGGGATCCCGCAGGAGCTGCACACGGACCAGGGACGAAATTTTGAGAGTGAATTACTAAAAGAGGTGTGCAGGCTCCTGGAAATTCGAAAGACACGGACAACGCCCCTGAGACCACAGTCTGATGGCATGGTGGAGAGGTTCAACAGGACCCTGGTCCAACAGTTGGCCCTCTTCACCGCCACTAACCAGGAGGACTGGGACGAACACCTTCCGTACCTCCTGATGGCCTATCGCGCGTCCCAGCACGGGTCTACCGCATGTAGTCCGGCGCTGTTGATGTCTGGACGGGAAATGAGAAGCCCCGTCGATTTATTGTGCGGTCCGACGCCTGAGCGGCTTGATAGGCCCCCGGGGGAGAGCTATGCCCGTCGGTTGGAGGAAGGCTTGGAGAAGGTCCACGCCTTCGCACGACACCAGCTCCAACAGGCGGGCATAAAGATGAAGCGCAGGTACGACCACCGGAGCCAGGTGAGCAAATACCCACCGGGGGCGAAGATTTGGTTCTTTAACCCCCGGCGAAGGAAGGGCAGATGCCCGAAGCTCACCTCACCTTGGCAGGGCCCGGGGGTCGTCCTGGCGCAAGTCAGTGATGTGGTCCTAAAAATTAAAATGGGACCACGAGCCCTCCCCCGGTTTGTCCACGCGGACCGCCTGAGGCCTTACAAGGGCGACCTTACGCCCTCATGGATATGTCTTGCCGGAGGAGTCGGTGCTGGAACAGCCGCTCCTGCAGAGGCGCAAGGCTCTCAGAGCCTTGCAACGAGTTCACGAGCCCAGTAGGAAGGGAGGAAATCCCCCCTGGGAAATTGATTAATGGGATTATTTGGAGACCGGGACAGACAGTGAATGTGTAGAGGGGACGTAGCTTAGCTACGTAGGTTAAAAGGAACGTGCTGTAGTTTAAGGGACGACGTGGGAGCACGAGTTAGTTAGGGGAGGTAGTCAGAAGAATGGCAGAGTTCAGCGGTGAGTGTGTTGAAGAGTTGGTGAGTTGTGAGGTGAGTACATGATGAGTGAGTGAGGCCAGCGGGTCTATGTGAGTGGAGCGAATGGGGAATGCATGGTGCGATGAGTGATTGGGGGGAGGAGTGACTCCCGCCCAAGGGACCCCGGGGTCAGTGTAGACTGAGTTCGGGGGTTAGTTAAATTGAAAAATGGAAGTCGTTTTGTTGTTGGTGGGAGTGTAGGCTCGAAACCCGTTTGGAGGGGTGCAGGAGCCCTGTTGACGGGCTGGGAGCGTGGCTGCGAAAGGTGAGTATCGCTGAGTGGGTACCCCGGGCACCAGGCTAGTCGGCCGTAGTAGGCCAAGGGACCATGGGGGGCCGGGATAGCGTAGTGGGCACGGGTGCGCCTGCTTGGTGCGGGGGCCCGGGGCGCCATTAGCCGCGTGGGCAGTGTTGTGGGCATGGGTGACCCTCGGAAAGGGGCCTGGGAAGCCAGCCTGCCACGTGTGCGTTTCAGGGGAGGTGCCATGGGGGGCACTCCCCGGTGTTAGGGAGCTGGTAGGCTCGGAGGCAGTGTAGTGCCCGGGGGTGCCATCGTCGGAGAATCGGCAGAGGGTCGTGCCTGCCAAAGGGAGCCACGTGTCCCAGCCATGAGACCGTGTGAGGGCACGAGAGAAAATTGGGGGGGCGAGGCCCGAAATTGTGAGGACACCAACACAGGCGACGGGAATCTGGGTTGTTAGAACCAATAGTTTAAGCGAGAGGCGCTTGTTGAAAGCCCCGGGGTAGTTTAACAGTTAAATGGATAGGGTAGATTAGGAAGTGTACCCCTCCGCACCATCCATCCCCTCGCTCTCGTTGTGGGCCACTGGACCCACTTTGGTTATAGATCGCCGAACTCTGGGGAGGCCATTCTGAGGCTTGAGTTGGGCCTCGACACAGGACGTTAGCTCTCCCTTACTCCCCTCCGGGAAGGGAACGTAGGGGTTGGGAGTAGGCTCGGTGACAGAATAGGTTAGCCGAACAAGGACAGTACAGGGGGTTAGGGGACGATTTATAGTGGGGAAGTAAAAGAAAAAAATAATAATAATAAAAAAATAAGTTGGGGCTAAATTGGGGTTTGACAAATTAAGGGAGTGGGTATAGACAATGACAGGCAAAGGCGATAGGTTGGGAGGGAGACCGTAGGGTAGGTCCGAGCCCGCCTTCCGAGTGGCCAGCACCACCGCACTCCCTCCACCAACCTCCACTGAACGGCAAAGGCTGGCCAGCTTCATCTGCCGGCTGGCTGTTTTTCTTCAAGGCCTGTGCCGGCCCACTTCATCGGCAGCTGTTGTGTTGCTGCAAGGCCTGTGCCGGCCGGATCATCCGCAGCTGTGGTACTTCAAGGCCTGTGCCGGCCAGTTCATCTGCCGGCTGTGTTTGCCTGCAACGGCCTTCTTCTGCGGGCTGTGTTTGCCTGCTGCCTTTGCCATGCCCACTGCCCATGTTCACCAGCCCCGTTCAATTTTTTGCTTTGCCCCCCCCCTGTTCATTGCCATGTGCGCCAGGATCGTAAAAGCAACAGTTTGCAAGCTGCAAGAACTGCCCTGTTGGCAGCTACAACACAGGCCTGCACTGGCGGCCCGTGCACCGTGTTTGTGTTCATCCATCCATTCGTTGTGTTCATTGCGTGTGCCACTTGAGCTGGCACGGAGACTGCATTTGTGCAGCCCATGCACCGTTGTGGTTCACTGCGTTCAGTTCAAACCATTCATCCATCCATTCGTTGTGTTCATTGCGTGTGCCACTTGAGCTGGCACGGAGACTGCATTTGTGCAGCCCATGCACCGTTGTGGTTCACTGCGTTCAGTTCAAACCATTCATCCATCCATTCGTTGTGTTCATCGCGTGTGCCACTTGAGCTGGCACGGAGACTACGTTTGTGCAGCCCATGCACCGTTGTGGTTCACTGCGTTCAGTTCAAAAGGGAAGGCCTTGGACTGCGTGTGAGCAGCCGGCCACGTTCCCTGTCACCTGCATTGTTTGAGTCAGAGACTGCATGCGAGCAGCCTGGCTCCCTGCTAACTGCTTTCTTTTTGCAGAGTTCATTGATCCTGGGCCATGGTTTAGTGTAAAATTTTTAAGTTAAGGTTAAGATGTACTGTAAATATGAGTGCGCCCCCGGCATGTTTGTCTTAGCGCCGGCAATTTTATTTAAGTCGTCCGTGTGAGTGAGTTTGTTAAGGTAGTTACTCAGCCCTCAGGTTATTTATTTTGGGGACACGAATACCATGAATGTCGCACTCAGGGATCCGTAGGTAAAATGTACTAGGGGAAAACTACACATGATGGCACACGAAAATTTGACGACTCGGGACGAGTCTGTAAAAAGGGGAGGGGGTAGTGTTGTGGTTGACGAAATTCACAAACCACCATTCAGGTCCCTCAGGTGAGATATCTCTGTAAGTATATGTGTAGTTAGGCCCAAATCCGTTGTTTAGAGGGAATAAATGTCATTCATGCAGGCTGCGACCCTTTTAGATAGCCGTTTTTCTTTTACTATCTTTATTTTGGACCAGCCGCCATTACTACCACCACCAACCACGTCTCAACAGCCATCACACAACAACCACCAACCACAACGCCGCTTCACCAGCCACGACCTTTACCGTCACAACTCGCCACCGTCGCATCGCCACCATTCTTGCGCCGCTTGTGGGCGCCGGTACTGGACTCGTGCAGGGCGCGCACCGAACAGCGTGTTCAGAAACATCACAGACTTTCCGAGGAAAACGGATCAAAAACGACTCACGCCCACTTCTGTTCCGTCTTATCGGCGAGCTGGGGCGATTTGGCCCCGCCTCCAGGGCGTCGGAGTGTGGTCGCTGCATGCAAATTCATGGATCAAAAAGCATTCACGCCCACTTTTCCTCGGTCCAATGGGGAGCCAGTTGGAGGTGAAGGGTCGGAGGTAAAGGGTCAAAGGTGGGGGAGCGAGGCCACGGGGGATATAAACGGCTGCGTTCGTCAGTCAAGGCAGTTCGAGTTCGCGGTTGGGAGTTGTCGGTGGAGCTGGGAAGAAGAGGATGGAGCTGTGGAGAGGTGGCGGCGGCGAAGGCGATCGAGGGGGTGCTCGCATCGGAGTCGGGGAGCGGCGGAGGGAGAGGATGGCGGCGCGACCGAGGTCGAGGTGGAGACGCTCGTCGCGGGACCCGAGACAGGGTGATATCCTCCTCCCCCCCGAGCATCAACAACCCCCTCCTGTTTCCCCCCGCGCTGAGATAGTGCGACAAGGGGGCCCCTTTCCCACCCCCTACCAGACACTGTCCGCGAGGCCCGCGGAGTTGAGGCGCCGCCGCCGCTCTGCGTCTCATCATCAGACGGGTAGGCCCGACACGGTCTCGGCCCCAGGCCCGCCTACCCCCCTCATCCTGGAGGGTGGTTCTCTTTTCTTTTGCTTTGGGAATATGTGTTGTCGGCGCCGTCTGTGAAGTAAAATTGTATAAGTGTTGCCGTGTGCTCGGTAGTCGGATAGCTCTGCATTGTGTTTCTCTTTTATATTTGCTTTTTGTGTAATATTGTGTTTCTTCTCCTTTTACATGTGCTTTTGGTGTAATTGTATATGTGTGCTTCCCGTTCATCGCGAAATAAATGTGAGTTATGTTGAACTGTTTTCCCGCTTCGCTTCGTCTTTTCTTTCATTGAATCTCCATCTTGCTTCACGTAAAGGGTTGGTCGTGGGCTAAAACGCCCGATAATTAATCGAACCGTCGAGGCCGACGAATAACACTGCTCGGTTATCCCGATAGTACGGAACGGGTCGCTTAAAGTGGCCCGTGTCCGAAGTCGACCTGCGGCGAGGTGCGATCGCCCGGTCTACCCTCCGTGTGGGTACTTAGGTAGGTCGAATTTGGCGAGCAACCCTATCCCACGCGGGGGCCGATTGGCACGATCGTGGTGAGACTGAAAGGTCCACCCATGACTAGTTCCCGGCGTTAGTCCGAGAGGGTCACGACTGGATTGTCCGTCCGGTGGGCGACGTGCCGCGATGCGAGTTACGTGGCCGTCCGCACGCCGGCGATTTGTTAGATATCAAATTTGGGCAGTTAGATTAGATTTTTGTTGAGTTGAAATAATACATATGGACATAATTGACCACAACACTTGGAATTTAATTCTTGGACTTGAAATGTTTGATAAACACCATTCTGTAAGAATTTTATGACTTCAACAGGTGGTGGAAGACCAAAACTATCAAAATAATATTTGTCTTGACTATTAAAAATACAAACCCAATGAGAACCGTTCCCATTATTATCTTCTAAGTTCATAATAATATTCTTTGTATGTTTCAGCACATTTGTTAATTCATCTCTCATACAAATAACCACATTATGAATTTTTAATTTCTTACAATATTTGACAAGTTGTAAATTTGATGTTGTATTCTTTCCAAATTCTTTCAACCACACATCAATGCTCATTTATTTATTAGAAAGATATAATCCATTACCTCTTTTCGTTAATTTTACACCTGCTTGTGCTATAGAAGAAAGCATATCTCCAACTAACAATCTCGCTTTATTCAGGCAGACCTTCAAGTTTTTCAGCAAAATCTACAATTACACCACTTCCACTAATTTGTTTCTCCAACTCTTTGTTATGTCTTTCCAATTCTTTTTGAGCCTGGAGTTGAGCCTTCCTTTCGTTGGCAGTTTTCACCGCTGTTGAAATACCACCCGTCAATGCTCCAACCGCACTTAAACCAGCAAATAAAGGAATTAGAAATGGGAGAAATCCTCCACTCGTCTCTCTTATTAAATATTTTTTCAACATTGGTTTTGTCATTTTAATTTTAAGTGAGCCAGTGCCATTCAAGATTTTAACCTGTTCTCTTGTGAGCAAAACATCAATTCTTACTGCTCCTTTTCTCTGAATTGTATTAATGTTAATCGTACAAGGCTTTTGATTTTGTACACAAGATGATAGTTTATGAAGATTGATTTGATTAACATATACCCCAGTTGGTACTTTGCCACTCATTTATTTAACAAAAAATTATGTGAGACTAATCATCACACCATTATCTGTATTAATCTGCAATTCTGTTTCTTCCAAAAGCAAACAATATGTATCAACTTCTTCACTCTCTCCTCTTTCAATGTATAGGGAAGTATCCACTCTATTAGACTTTATAGTTTCCTTTTGAGCGCTCAGGTCAAACGCATAGATTGTATACAAACTTTTAAATGCTGTCATATCCAAAATAGGTTCTTTATTTCCATTACCTTCACACACCTTTTGGTAAGACTTGTATGCTTCAGCAAAATCATTTTTTCCTAATTAATTTCCAATCTATCTCATGGATAAAATGTTCCATCTAGAGAAACGCGAAGTTGTTTCACCTTGGCATTATCACTCAATGCATTATTCTTATCAGTCGCAGTATCACCATCTGGATTTTTAAAAATCATCCACAGATATCGTGGCTTTCCTTCCAGAACACCCAAATTCCACGTGTAAGTAGTTTGGTTGAGTTTAACGTGTTGACATCTTCTTTTGAGGTATGATACACTGAGTAGTTTCTTTGAGTTAAGTCTTCGATTCAACATCTCTTCTGTTTTAAGATTAGGAGTATATTCACTGATATACCAACTCATCTCCTCAATTACAAATTTATTCTGATCACCAAAAGCATTACCAACACCAAAAAGCAATCTATTTTCATTATCATTCCTTTGTAGTTGAAATCTAATTTTAAGACCATACAGAACTTTATCATGATCACAAAATCCAAATATACCTTTAAGAGGAACTGCCACAGTAAAACTATTTTCTGCTTTTGTATCATCATTATACATTCCTTTCCTTTGAGTATATCCAGGGTCTGTGTTTGTTCCCGTTGACATATCAGGAATAAAACCTTCGACAGACCCCTTTCCCATTCTATCACTGAATGTATAGAGTGTAAATTTCATCATTTCAGATACAGCAGAGACATAATCAACCGCTTCAACTTCTTGTGTTCCAATATACAAACGCACACTATCAAACATTTTCCAGAAGAAATCATTTACAAGTGTAGCGTTTGTGTTATTCCCAGCTTTATTGAATTTAAATTTACACAACAAGAAACTTTCGGAGAGATTCAAATAGGTTTGTTGATTATTTATTTCAAAACTTTTTGTACCATTCGTATTCCAGTCTGTTCCAGTTATTGCATTTACCTTGAAGTAATCTTCTTTTTTAGTGGAGTTTGAGATAATAATAGTATCATCCAAATCATAGATACTATCAATTGCTTCCATACTTGTATTTATTTAGGAAAAAAGATGTTAAAACTTTTGAAACCCTGATCCAAGTATTTGAATTATTTTCTGTCGTTCTTGGGGGGACAACTGAGTTTTGCCTTTCTTAATTTATTTTATTTCTTGTAATTTATGAGATTCCTTCTGGGCATCTTTTATGCTCTTTACAGCACCTGCTACATTTCCCACAGCAGAAGCAGTTGAACCAATTAGATCTTTATGTTTAAGAATAGTTGAACCAATACCCATTAGAGTATCAATTATACCATCTCCTCTAAATTGATGTCCAACACCCCTTTGTCTCTTAGGTTTATAGTATCCTCTACCAAGATACATACCTTCACCCTTGTAGTATGGGGAAAGGAACATCCCATCCCCTGTAATTATTTTATATTTTCCCAACTCGTGTTTCCTCACAATAACCATCGTATTTATTTATTGGAAAACTTCACGTAGGTGAATTCTGATGGATATAACTTCTCCATTAAAATAAATCACACGATTATCTTGGTCGGTTATCCTAAAATTTACTCTGTGTATGGTTTTTCCTGACACAGGGAGATAAACCAAATTTTTAGGTTCCATATTGAATTTATAACCAATTGGGTTTGAGTATGCGCTGAATGAAAATATTGTATTTGTTTTTTTTCCATCATTATAAGCACCATCAATCAAATCACAGTGAATTAACACTGAATTTATTCCTGAGGATATTTGAATGACATTATCACTGTAAAACGTCCCATTAGTTTCAATCTTTTTTGAGGAGAAACCCAATAACTCTCTAAATGAATTATCAATTGTGAAATCAACCTTGTAGTTATTTTTAACTTTAATCGTTGATTTTGAAGTATGTTTTTGAATGTCTATAACAATATTTTTTGGTTCATCACCCTGTTCTTTCATAAGACGAGCAATTTCAGAAGATATTTGAGAAATCTCATATGCTCCGGGTGAGACTGTTATCGTTTTGTATCCACTTCCCGGATTATAACTAAACTTGTCATTTTTCTCGCTTATATTAAATAAGGTATTATAAGTTTCCATGGACAATAAAGATGCCTCATATTCTTTTGTTGGGTCAGGTTGTAGTGGGTATGGGAATGAAGATGTGTGGTCGCTTGTTCTGAAATTGAAACTAAGGATTGTGCTTCTCATCTTATTTAATATGAGATAAAATGTCTTTATATTGATTTTTATTAATTATTTTCATGTTCATCAACTGGTCTAAAATGGCTGATGCTTCATTAAAACAATTGTTATTTCCAGCCTTCTTACTACCTAACAACAATAACAGTCTATTAACTAATTGCGATGGGTCATTTGGAAGAAAACTAACACCTGAACCAAGGATACTTAAAGCCTGAATAATGTGTTTCTCCTTCTCATTCTTCCTACTTTTACCAGAAAGAATAACCTTATAATTTAGAGTGTTCAGCAGATCAATATATACTCTATCATCATTATTTTCCATATCCAATGGTTTATCAATATACTTTGATTCATCCCTCACAGTTGAACCTTGTCTTCCATCTTTTGTGAGAAGAAACATTAATCTCGGAGTTAGTTTAACAGGGGGTTGAGCAGAACCCAAGAACCTTAATTCATCATTAAATATCAATACCTTTTCTTGAAGAAGATGAAATATTGCTGGTTGTTCTGTTGGAATGAGTCCTGCTTTAGTTTTTGAATCCGCTGAATATTCATTGTTTTGAAGAGCATTCACAATATAATCAGGGGGTTGATTAATCTCTTCCAGTTGTTGAAATAAACCTTCATCATCATATACCTTTAATTTTCCTAAATGCTCTAATTCTTCCTCTGTCATTTGATCAAAATCTTTTAACATTTGAAGTTTTTTAGGAGTACATTCTACTGTGGGAACTGTGGAAACATCTTTCATTTTTTCTTGGGAAGTTTTTAAAAGTGGTTGAAAAAATTTGCTCTTGTTTTCTTTCAAATGCTTCTTCGCCCGTTAGTTTCTGTCTGCATTTCTTCTTTATGTCTTCCTGCTGTTTTACAACTTTTGAAACCAACTCTTGATGTTCCTTAAATCTTCTTGCTCTTTCTTTTGCATCCATTTATTTATTGTAAAATATAATTTAATGAATTGTAAAGATCAACAGGGGAATTTTCCTTTTCTTCATCATTCAAGTAGATGTGTTCAAATAAATCCTTTTCTTTAAATATTTCATCAAATTCTTTATTAAGATTAATGCGAGTTGTAATTTCTTCTTCACTAATACTTGCATCTCTGCTTTTCATACGTTTGTGTTGAGTTTCTTCATCAACATCAAAATCGAATGATAAAATCTTCACTCCGCTCAGATGTTTAATAATTTGTCTCGTTCCTTCTGGATTAGTTTCTAATATCCCAACACCACCAGATTTTAGTTTCCTTAACTCACTCTTACAATGTGAATATTTTGTTGTACCAAGAGAAACCTCCTCAAATATTTGACCTTCATTCCTCAATCACATATGTTCCTCCACTGAAATATATTGATAATCTTCACCTTTTACTTCTCCAGGTCTTATTGCTCTAGTTGTTGTTGATACAATGCGTATCACGGGGTGTTTTTCAAGTAAATTTACAATATTCTCATTTGTACTACACAAGAACCTTGATTTATGAAAGTTTTTTCCAGAAGCAGATTTACCCACAAGATTTACAATAATAGTTGTCATTTATATATGTAATTGTTTATAAAACAAAAAATATATCCCTTAATATCTCATCTTGTTTCACAACAATATATTTATATTTTTCAGTCGTGTGCTTCATGTAATCCTCAAATTTCTTTTTACTACATAATGTAGAACAATTATCTCTCCAAAAATTATTGATATCTATTGAATTTAACTTGAATAAAATAAAAGTATTAGCATTGTTTCTGATGGAACGACGAGGAAGTTGAAAGTACGATTGACTAAGATAAATACAATTACAAGAAGAATGTCTCCCTCTTGTGTAGTAGCTGTCCATTACCGTTTGGTTTCTCTCATTCACACAATCATCAAAGATAACGAGGTTCTTTTTTGATTTATCCAAATCTTGGGGAGATGGTATATCATCCGTATTATCACTAAGAATACAAGTTATAGGATTTGATTTCTTTTTACATCTCTGTGTATCACAAAATAGTTGAATTATATCTTCAATGTTATAATCATTTAGGTTTTTTTGACGTTTAAATAAACCGATTATATCTTCTTTTTGAAGACCAGCATTAAAACCTTGTGAGAGTAGTTGATGCTCTGGTTGAAAACTCGACTTTGTGAAAATTATTAAATTATCATAATCTAAAAAGTTGGGAGTGAAGAGCATCTTTAAAGGTAAGCAGGTTTTTCCACATCCACTTGAACCAACTATGAGACATCTTAATGAATTTGGGAGATTTTTATGGTTGTTAAATTTTATCTTATTTTCCCAAATGGGTAAAAAATCATTCATTTATATATTTGGAAAACAGGTTATTTAATTTATTATTGGCTTTTTTAGAAACTCTATATTTTATCCTAAGTTCAGGTTTAATTTCAAGATAATCCATTATTTTATTTATACAATATCTTGTGTTGATATTTCCCTGAAAATTACATCCATGAATAATATATAACAACAATCCTTTGAATATTTCTCTTATACGTTCAGTTTCTTCCCTTGTAAAGAAAGGTGTGTTATCACCCTCATACTTTACATTCATTTCTCTAATCAATCTTGTAAAGTAATTCATTTTTGGTGTAAATCTAAAAGAATTATTTTCCTTTTTATATTTTTTATTATCATTAATTAGAAGATAATAACAGAATATACATTGTTTATAAGCTTTTGACTCTGTGTTTAATCCCCGTCTTTCACACGCAGGACAATTCTCAAATTTGTCATATGGAGAATCAGGAAAGTCTAGCATATTTATAAAGTAAAACTTTACTTAAACTGAAATTCATCCATACTTTCAGTTGTATATTGACTCATATTTAATAATATTACCATCGATATCGATATAGTTTTTTTCATTATCAGATTCAACGACAACATTTTTTATATTAAAGGTAATTTTAAAATGATCGTTAACTACTATTGAACGAAATGTCATTTCACCTGATATATTAACATCCTTTATTTCATCAGGATTTACATCTTTCGGGTTGTTGAAAAAAATACAAATTTCTCCTTGCATATTACAGATGGTCTTATCCTTTCTTTCTAAAGCTTCATCCATAAGGTTTTTGTTTTTTGATACTTTTTCTTGTTTCATTGCTTTTTCTAGTTTTGAATATATTACCAGAAGGAGAGGAGAAACTTTTGTTAGAGATACCTTAATTGATGTTCTACCAGGTATACTAAAAGCCCTTCCACTGAAGGAAATTGAAGAACTCATATTATTTACCATAATTGTTTTTATCCAATCCAATTGATATCTGCTCAAAGGATGTTTTGAAGAGTAGTTATAATAGACATCTTCAATCACAAAAACACAAGAAAAATGAGTTTAAAGTAAAGGGAGACTATTATATTGAAAACACTGATGGGGGCATTTAAAGGGCATATAAAAATAAGGATTTTTCAATTTGGAGAACCCGGTCCATCATCAATAGCTGAATCAATTGAAATAGTGAAACCCGATGTTGAAAATTTTATTAAAAAGACATGAAAAGAAATGAAAACTTTAAAGTTTTATATGGGAGTGAAAATGAATATGAAAAGACAAGATGAAGAACATACTCCTTATATGAGAACAGATCTTCATTTTATAACATCATTTCAAGATTTTTTGAATAGTGGGGTTTATGAAGAAGTATCAAGAGAAGAGGAGGATGTTGATAATACAGTGGTAGGAAGTGGATTCAATATTTAAAAAAATCATCTTTTTAGATATACACATTCTAAAATCAAACCCTCTTAAAGCTTCTTCTTATATTGAATTACCAAAAGAAATAAAACTAAAGAAGGCAGTTGTTAATATTAAGAACAATGATAATAAATGTTTTCTCTGGTCTGTTCTTGCTCACTTTCATCCACCAAAATGTAATCCAGAAAGAGTAAAACAATATATGAAATATGAGAATACCTTGGACATTAAAGATTTTAAATTCCCAATGCCACTAACAGATATTCCTAAATTTGAGAAAAAGAATAATCTTTCTATTAATGTCTATGGATTAACGGATACAAACAAAGTTCAAATATTAAAAATTTCAAACAACTATAAAAATGAAGAAACACACATTGATCTTTTATATTTTAGTGTTGGAAAGAATTCACATTACACATACATCAATAATTTATCAAGATTAATCTCTTCTCAGGTATTCAGAACAGCAAACAAAATATATCCTTGTAAGCGATGTCTTAATTCATTTCATACTAAAGAACGATTAGAACAACATTCAAAATATTGTAGTAATCATAAATCAGCTGTAATTACAATGCCTAAACCTGGTGAAAAGATTTCTTTTGAAGATTATAATAAATCTATCATGCACCCATTTGTGATATACGCTGATTTTGAGTGTATCCTTAAAAAGTTAAATACTGCTTCTCCTAATCCAAAAGAATCATATACAAATAAATATCAAAAACACATTCCTTGTGGTTTCTGTTATTATATCAAATCATCTGTTGGAGAAAAGTATAACAAACTTGAACATTATCGTGGAAAAAAAGCTTCACAAGAGTTTGTAAAACGATTAGAAAAGGATTGTATAAGACTCACTAAATTAATGAAAGAAACAAATCAGGTCAGGTATGGGAGCATGTGCCAGAACAGCGCGTCGCTGCGTCCACTTTCCGCCGGTACTCCAGGGGCCTCCGTCTGGCCATCCCCCAGGCAGATGCCAGGCCCATCCCCATCTCCTTGAGATGATGGTCAACCTGCTGCAACCATGAGGCACGTGGTCGGCCCACTGGCCTCCTCCACTCATGAGACTCCCTCGCTGAGAGAATCTGGTGAGCAGGATCAGCGTCAGGAAAACGAGCCACATGTCCATACAGCCGCAGCTGACGCTCACGGACTATGCAGGTAACAAATCTCATCCGAGTCTCTCTCAGCAACCGCTCGTTGGACACAAAATCCGACCAGCGATAGCCAAGGATTCTCCGAAGAGACCTGGTACCAAAGGAATTAAGTCTCCGTCTCAGATCCTTGGTCAAAGTCCAAGTCTCGCACCCATAGAGCAAGACTGGAAGTACCAAGGACCTGAAGACTCGGACTTTCGTCCTCCCGCACAGGTACCGGCAGCGCCACACCCCATGATCCAGTGAATCCATGACTCCCCAGGCCCGACCCAGACGTCTATTGACCTCCGGCTCACAACCTGCGGAGACATGAATATCACTGCCAAGGTAAGTGAATCTATCCACGACCTCAACATCCTCACCACAAACAGACACAGACAGGACAGCAGCATCCAAGATGTCACCGAAAGCCTGGATCTTTGTTTTGACCCAAGAAATCCGTAATCCCAACGGCTCCGACTCCTCATTCAGCACCTCGAGGGCCCCCAAGAGGATGTCTAAAGTCTCCGCAAAGATGACTGCATCATCTGCAAAATCAAGGTCCGAGATCTTGACATTGCCAAACGATGCACCGCAACTTGATCTCTCCGACATCCTCCCAAAAATCCAGTCCATACAAGTGCTGAAAAGTGTGGGGGCAAGTACACACCCCTGACGAACTCCAGTAACAACTGGAAATAAGTCAGAGATGGTACCACCACACTTCACAGCACTCTCAGTACCAGAGTAGAGTTCAGACATCAGATCGATCAGTTTTGGTGGCACCCCACGAAGACCAAGAATCCTCCAGAGGACATCCCGATTCACTGAATCGAACGCTTTACAGAGATCAACATAGGCTGCAAGCAGCCCCTGCCGAAACTCTCGTCTGCGTTCGGTGAGGACACGAAGTGCAAGGATACGGTCAATCGTTGACCTCTTTGGTGTAAAGCCTGACTGCTCTGGACGCTGGTGCTCAAGCAGATGGTGGCGAACCCTATCAAGAATTATCCGAGCAAAGACCTTGCCCGGCACTGAGAGCAGCGTCACCCCTCGGTAGTTGTTGCAGTCTTGGCGATCACCCTTCCCTTTCCAGAGAGGGACAACAAGGCCCCTCTTCCAGTCAGTTGGGATGATGCCTGTGTTCCAGGCAGAGCACAAAACTGCATGCAACGACGCGAGTGCAGCATTTCCACCAGCCTTGAGAAGTTCGGCATGGATGCCACAGATCCCTGGAGCTTTGCCCCGTTTCAACTGGTTCACCGCAGCCCGTGTTTCCACAAGCGATGGTGGACCACAGTTGATTCGAGGGTCAGCAACAGGGATTGTAACACCCTTGACGTCCAACTCGACAGCTGGGGGATCAGCCTGGTACAACCGCTCAAAGTAACCAGCCCAGCGGGCCTTCACTTCAGACTCCTCTGTCAAGAGCCTACCACTCTCTGCTCGAACTGCAGTGCTCCGAGGGATGGGCTTGGATGAACGTAATGCGCGAATTCCCCTGTAAGCGGGACGAGAATCACCTGTCCACAGGTGATGCTCTACCCCCTCACAGATTCCTCGCACATAGGCCTCCTTGTCCACCCTCAGTGCACGTACAGTTTTACGCCTCAGCTCCCTGAACAGCTCAGCTCTGCCATTCAGCCTGGCCCTGCGACTCTGGTCAATGGTATCCAGTGTCCCTTGAGAGACAAAATTCTTCTTTGCCCTGCGGTGAACTCCAAGGCATCCACCGGCAACATCAAGGACGGTGGTCTTGAAGGTGCTCCACAACTCTTCAGGACCCCCAAAGCACCCAGACCCCCCAAGTGTCCACTCAGCCTGTTCGCAAACTCCTCAGCTACTCTCTCATCCCTGAGCTTGGCAACATCCAGCCTAGGCTGGGATGGTACCATTCTCCAGGATTTAAGGTGCAGCTTTAGAGTTGCTACAACAAGCCTGTGGTCAGTATTGAGGAACTGAGCACTCCGGTAGACCCTGCAGTTCTGGATCATCCTCCAACGACCGTCAATGAGGACATGGTCAATCTCCTTTGCCACACCGCCAGCGTTGGAATACCAAGTCCAGCGATGAGCTTGCGGGCGCTGAAACCATGAACCAGCCACCCTAAGTCCATGACTTCTTGCAAAGTCAAGGAACTTAGTGCTATTCTGGTTCATAGTTCCTGACCCATGGGGACCAACACACACCTCATAACCATCCCTATCAGTTCCAGTCGATGCATTGAAATCCCCCAAGACTAGAAGTGTATCTCGTCTGGGGCACTGATCAACCACAGACTCGAGTGTGGCGTAGAATGCGTCCTTCACGGTAAGATCACTCGCCTCAGTCGGAGCATAAATAGAGACCAGGGAAATGACACCTAAGGAGTGACGAATCCTTAATCTCATAATACGCTCGTTGACCGGTGTTACCTCAATTATCATTGGGGTCAGCTTATTGGACACAGCTACAGCAACTCCTTGGGTATGGTAACCATCAGAGCGACCAGACCAATAGTAGGTGTAACCACCCACCATTATCTCGCCGCAATCCGGTCTCCGAACCTCAGAGAGAGCTGCAATCCCGATGTCCAAACGCTTGAGCTCAGATGATAACAGAGACAGGTGATCATCCTCTCTTAGGGATAGGACATTCCAGGCACCCACCCGAAGGGACCGCCTCAGGTTAACCCAAGGAGACCGCCGTCTGGTGGACGACACCTCAGCACCACTCCGACACACTCTCCCGCAACCTGACCCAGGGATGTTACCCCGTGGTTTCCCTCCTATCAAAGATTGGGGGTCCCGAAGGCTTTGCCCCAATCCCATCATCCGGTGAGCTGCCCTGCGAAGGGAAGCTGCACAGGAGGTACTCCCACGGAGTGGGTTTTCAGATTTTTTTGCGTTTTTGCGTTTTGCGGAATGAAGCGTTTTACGGTGGCTGGAGTGCAAATCCTGCCACCAACCTCCTAATAAGAAGTAACCCAACTGCAGGAGGACGTCCGCAGACACAGTTGGGCACTAGATATGGATGGCCGTTGGCTCACAAGGAGCTCCTCCGCCCTTTGACAGGTTTTGTTTTTAATCCTGCTGGGTGTCCATATCCAAACACCCTCCTCACCAGAAAACCTGGTGGGGGAGACGGTTTAGTCGCCGACAACCCGACCATGGAACAGGTTAGTACAGGTTTACATGGTACCTGTAGCAGGTCACAGATCGAACCTGACCTGACACAGGAAATGAAACACAGGACACAAGAAATGAAAAGAAACAAATGAACCGATGAAATTAACCAAAGAAGAAAAATTAGAATTTAGAAAGAACAATATCTGTCATATTTGTGAGGGGGAAATTAAGGAGTCTGAAGTTAGGGATCATTGTCATCTTACTGGTAAATATAGAGGTCCCGCTCATTCCTGTTGTAATCTTAATTATAAATTTCCTTCTTTTATTCCAGTCTTTCTTCACAACAGCGCCAACTATGATACACATCTATTTATAAATGAACTTTCAAAAACACCAGGGAATATTTCTGCCATAACAAACACAAGTCAAAAGTATATTTCATTTACAAAAATGACATTCACAAAACCTTTAACTCGTATTAGGTTTCTAGATTCTTACAAGTTTATGGGAACACCACTAGCCTACCTCGCATCAAATCTAAACTCCACGGACTCTTTTCGAAATCTTAATTCATTCTTTCCAAAAGAGGAAATTCTCACTAAAGAGGAAATTCAGATTAAAGAGAGAATTCAAAGTAAAGAGGAAACTCTAATTAATGAGGAAATTAATGAAGAAATTCTAACTGAAGATGAAATTCTAATTATAAAGAAAATTCGAACAATGAATGAAATTCTAACTAAAGAGGAAATTCAGATTAAAGATGAAATTCTGATTAAAGAAGGAATTCTTACGAGAGAGGAAATTGAAACAAGGAATGAAATTCAAAGTAAAGAGAAAATTCTTACAAGTAAGGGAATTTATCCTTATGATTATATGGATTCATTTATGAGATTTAAAGAAACACAACTTCCTTCAAAAGAAAGTTTCTATAATAACCTTTATGAAGAAGAGATAAGTGATAAGGAATATAAATACGCACAAGAAATTTGGAAAATATTTAAGATAAAGAACCTTGGAGAATATCATGATTTGTATCTAAAAACAGATGTTTTATTGTTAGCTGATGTGTTTGAAGCTTTTAGATCACTCTGTCATAATAAAAATTGTTATGGATTAGATCCTGCCCACTATTTCACAGCTCCTGGTTTAGCTTGGAGTGCAATGTTGAAAATGACAAAACAAGATATAGATTTAATCAGTGATGTTGATATGCTTTTGATGATTGAGAAGTCCAAGAGAGGTGGAATATCACAAGTATGTTCAAAAAGATATGCTAAAGCAAATAATAAATATCTTCCAAATTATGATAGTGAAAAAGATAGTAATTATTTGATGTATTTTGATGCTAATAATTTGTATGGATGGGCAATGTCTCAATCTCTGCCTTATGGTAAATTAGAGTGGGTGGAAGAAAAGGATTATGAAAAGGCTTTGATGAATATTGTTATTTCTTCTCAAGAGGAATTGAATGACGAAGAAGAAGGTTATTATTTTGAAGTTGATTTGAGGTACCCGAGTGATCTTCATAATAAGCATAAAGACCTTCCTTTTGCATGTGAGAAAGAAACCCCAAAGAAAGAATGGTTAAGTGATTATCATAAAAGTTTTAATATTAAAGGTAAATCAACAGAAAAGTTATTAACAACATTCTATGATAAAGAGGGATATGTTTTGCATCAGAGAAGCTTAAAACAGTTTTTGAAAGAAGGATTGAGAGTAGCTAAAATTCATAGTTTTAAAATTTAAACAAAGTCCTTGGGTGAAAAAGTATATTCAATTCAATACAGATATGAGAGCAAATACAAAAGTAAAATTTGAAGGGGACTTTTATAAATTAATGAATAATGCTGTATTTGGAAAGACTATGGAAAATGTTAGAAACAGGCAAAAAATTAGATTCGCAACATCTTGGAAAGAAGCTTCGAGATTGATAAATAAACCAAGTTTTGAGAGAGAAGAGGTTTTTTCAGAGAACTTTTCTGCAATTCATATGAAAAAGGAAAGTATTGTAATGGATAAACCAATTTATATTGGAACAGCAGTTATTGATTTATCAAAGATATTGATGTATGATTATTTGTATAATGACTTAAAGAAAGAGTATGGTGAAAATGTTTCATTGTTGTATATGGACACTGATAGTTTTATCCTAGATATAAAAACTGATGATGTTTATAAAGATATGAAGAAAAATATTGGAGTATATGATACAAGTAATTTCAGCAAGAAGAGTGAGTTATTTTCCAAAAAGAATGAAAAGGTTATTGGTAAGTTTAAGGATGAGTTGGGTAGAAAAGTAATGAGTGAGTTTATTGGATTGAGAGCAAAGGCATATGCTTATAAGTATGATGATCAGATTGATAAGAGGTTAAAGGGAATAAAGAAATATGTAATAAAGAAATCAATAACTTTTAGAAATTATTATAATTGTTTGATGAATAAGAAAGAAGAATATAGGAAAATGAATACAATAAGAAGTTATAAACATAACATATATAGTGAAGAAGTAAATAAAAAGGCATTAGGAGCCTTTGATGATTAGAGATTTATTTTAGATAATGGAATAGATTGTGTTCCATATGGATATTGTATGATAGAGTGAATAGAATAGATTGTGTTTTAACAATGGGAAGATGGGTTAGGGTTTTTTAAGGGCTACTGCCGCGTTTTTTTGCAATATATAAATGGTCAAACCAAGTATTAATCAAACTAAAGAGTGGAGAAAATCTCAGTCTTGGTATATAAATGGAAAACATAATGAATGTGAAAAATATCAAATAAGTCTTATTGAAAAAAATAACTAAAACAAAGGTAAATAAAACAAATAAGCGAATCAATTTAAAAAGTAGTAAGTTAGAGGATGTAAAGAAAAAAATGAATATCCTTGAATGGACTGAAAACTTTGATGGTTATCAATTGAACAATGAAAAAACAATTTACTATAATCTCAAAATGATATGTGGCTCAGGAGGTGGTCAAACAAGAGCATTAAGAGAAGTTTATCATTTTGTAATGGCACAAAAGGGGTATCTTAAAAAATATAAAGATTCAAATGTTTTGTTTGTCAATATTTTAGATGGGGATTATTGTGCAAAGAAAATTGAACTATTGAAGGAATTTGAGAATGAACAAATCTTTATAGGTTCAATGAGTGAGCTGTTCAACCCCCCAGGTGTTCAATTCAATGAGGTTCAACCTCCAGGTTAAAAAGGGAGACAAATAAATATACCTTGGGATTAAAAGGGGGTTTATTTTTAAGGAAAAAAAATAGGAATCGCTGAAAATCCCCCATTCATTTACATGGGGAAAAGTGAGCCAGAACCAGTATATCCACCCTACTGGGGGGGTTGGAAATCACTTAAAACATGTAGAAATGCAAAAAAAATTCAAATATTTTTCAATTAAAATCGAAATATTTTTGAAAAAAAAGGTGCAAAATTTCTGGGTTTTTTTGCTCTAACAAATTTTTTTGGGGGGTTGGAAATCACTTAAATCATTTAGAAATGCAAAAAAAAAAAATGAAAATATTCTTCAAATAAAATCGAAATTTTTTTTGAAAAAAGTTGCAAAATTTTCTGTTTTTTTTTTCTCCAACAAATTTTTTTTTGGCTGAAAATCACTTAAAACATGCAGAAATGC
Source organism: Eptatretus burgeri (assembly GCF_056783735.1). Classification (NCBI taxonomy): domain Eukaryota; kingdom Metazoa; phylum Chordata; class Myxini; order Myxiniformes; family Myxinidae; genus Eptatretus; species Eptatretus burgeri. Next base: position 110,733,135 of record NC_140966.1, on the reverse strand, counting down.
AAAAACAAAAATTCTAATATTTTTTCAAAATGGCCAGCATAGCGGCCATATTGGACTTTGGACCGAGTCCAAAATCTAATGGCATGATCCTTGGACCATACCTAATCCCCCCACCAAGTTTCGTCGAAATCTGTCCAGGAGTTTTTCTGGAATACTGTTCACAAACAAACAAACAAACAGACACGGGTGAAAACAGTGACCTCCGTGAATCTTCGATGGCGGAGGTCAACGAGATGGGAAACACTCGGGAAAGTGCAAAACCTCTGCCGCCAATTCTGCTGGGTCACTCAAGTGAACCTTATATCTTATTCATTAAATATGATGTCAACAGTGCTGACAGAGTTATAGTTCTTTTCTCCAACATTTTTTGGGGGGAGGGGGGGTTGGAAATCACTGAAAACATGTAAAAATGCAAAAAAAAAAAAATCGAAATTTTGTTGAAAAAAAGTTGCAAAAATTTTTTTTTTCTAGAACAATTTTTTTGGGGGGCGGGTTGGAAATCACATTTAAAATGTGATTGTGAATCACTTAAAAAAAAAATCACATTTCTGTGAAAATCACAGAAATGCAAAAACAAAAATTCTAATATTTTTTCAAAATGGCCAGCATAGCGGCCATATTGGACTTTGGACCGAGTCCAAAATCTAATGGCATGATCCTTGGACCAGACCTCATCCCTCCACCAAGTTTCGTCGAAATCTGTCCAGGAGTTTTTCCGGAATACTGTTCACAAACAAACAAACAAACAAACAGACATGGGTGAAAACAGTAACCTCCGTGAATCTTCGATGGTGGAGGTCAACGAGAGGGGGAGCACTCGGGAGAGTGCAAAACCTCCGCCACCAATACTGCTGGGTCACTCAAGTGAACCTTCTTTCTTATTCATTGAATATGATGTCAACAGTGCTGACAGTTATAGTTCTTTTCTCCAACATTTTTTTGGGGGAGGGGGGTGGTTGGAAACCACTGAAAGCATGTAAAAATGCAGAAAAAAAAAATCGAAATTTTGTTGAAAAAAAAGTTGCAAAATTTTTTTTTTCTCTTACAATTTTTTTGGGGGGGTTAGAAATCACTTTAAACATGCAAAAATGCAAAAAAAAAATTTTCTCAAACAATTATTTGGGGCGGGGGTGGAAATCACTTAAAAAATGTAGAAATGCAAAAAAAAAATTTTCTCTAACAATTTTTTTGGGGGGGTAACAATTTTTTGGGGGTGTTGGAAATCACTTAAAACATGTAGAAATGCAAAAAATAATTTCTTCTCTATTTTTTGGGGGGGTAACAATTTTTTTTGTGGGGGGTTAGAAATCACTGAACACATGTAGAAATGCAAAAAAAAAAATGGAAATTTTGTTGAAAAAAAAGTTGCAAAAATTTTTTTTTCTCTAACAATTTTTTTTTGAGGGGGGTTGGAAATCACTTAAAACATGAAAAATGCAAAAAAAAAAAATCGAAATTTTGTTGAAAAAAAAGTTGCAAAAATTTTTTTTCTCTAACAATTTTTTTTGAGGGGGGGTTGGAAATTACTTAAAACATGAAAAATGCAAAAAAAAATAAAAAAATCGAAATTTTGTTAAAAAAAAAGTTGCAAATTTTTTTTTTCTCGAACAATTCTTTTTGGGGGGGGGTTGGAAATCACTTAAAACATGCAAAAATGCAAAAAAATATTTTTTTTCTCAAACAATTTTTTGGGGGGGGTGGAAATCACTTAAAACATGTAGAAATGCAAAAAAAAATTCTCTATTTTTTTGGGGGGGTAACAACTTTGGGGGGGGGGGTTGGAAATCACTTAAAACATATAGAAATGCAAACACAATTTTTTTTTCTCTTACAATTTTTTTTGGGGGTGGGGACCAAGTCCAAAATTTAATGGCATGATCCTTGGACCATACCTAACCCCCCCCCCCACCAAGTTTCGTCGAAATCCATCGAGGAGTTTTTCCGTAATGCTGTTCACAAACAATCAAACAGAAAGGGGTGAAAACAGGAACCTCCATCCATCTTCAAAGATGGCGGAGGTTAAAAAACTAGAGAGGGAGCAATCCGGAGAGTGCAAAACCGCCGCCGCCAATACTGCTGGGTCACTTAAGTGAACCTGATATCCGATTTATTGTAGGTCAAAACGGATCAGACTCTACTGAACCACGATTGAATAAACTGAACTCGATCGACGCGCATGTAGAAATGCCAAAAAAAAAAAAATCGAAATTTTTTTGAATAATAATTTCAAAATTTCTTTTTATTTTCTCCAACAATTTTTTTGGGGTTGTAAAACACTTAAAACATGTAGAAATGCAAAAAAAAATTCAAATATTTTTCAATTAAAATCGAAATATTTTTGAAAAAAAAGGTGCAAAATTTCTGGGTTTTTTTGCTCTAACAAATTTTTTTTGGGGGTTGGAAATCATTTTAAACATTTAGAAATGCAAAAAAAATATTCTAATATTTTTTCAAAATGGCCGGCATAGCGGCCATATTGGATTTTTGACCGAGTCCAAAATCTAATGGCATGATCCTTGGACCATACCTAATCCCCCCACCAAGTTTCGTCGAAATCTGTCCAGGAGTTTTTCTGGAATACTGTTAACAAACAAACAAACAGACACGGGTGAAAACAGTGACCTCCGTGAATCTTCGATGGCGGAGGTCAACGAGAGGGGAAACACTCGGGAGAGTGCAAAATCTCTGCCGCCAATTCTGCTGGGTCACTCAAGTGAACCTTATATCTTATTCATGAAATATGATGTCAACAGTGCTGACAGAGTTATAGTTCTTTTCTCCAACATTTTTTTTTGGGGGGGGGGGGTGGAAATCACTTAAAACATGTAGAAATGCGGAAAAAAATAAATTTCTCGAACAAGTTTTTTTTCGGGGGGTGGTAAAAAAAAAAATTGGGGGTGGGGGTTGGAAATCACTTTAAACATGTAGAAATGCAAAAAAAAATAAAGTTCTCACAATTTTTTTGGGGGGGTTGGAAATCACTGAAAACAAGCAGAAATGCAAAAAAAATTCTCGATTTTTTTTGGGGGGGGGGTTAAAAAAATTTGGGTGGTGGAAATCACTGAAAACATGTAGAAATGCAAAAAAAACATTTTTTTCTCTCACAATGTTTTTTGGGGGGCGGGGGGACCAAGTCCAAAAATTTGTGGCATGATCCTTGGACCATACCTCACCCCCCCACCAAGTTTCGTCGAAATCCGTCGAGGAGTTTTTCCGTAATACTGTTCACAAACAAACAACAAACAAACAGAAAGGGGTGAAAACAGTAACCTCCATCCATCTTCGAAGATGGCGGAGGTTTACAAGACTCCAGGTGCAGGAGAAAAAAAAACAGCCAACAACACCCAGTGTTCCAAGGCAGTTGACCATCCAGGTACTGACCGGGCCCGAACCTGTTTAGTTTCCGAGATCAGACGAGATCGGGCGTATTCAGGGTGGTATGGTCGTAGGCAACAGTTCATTCTCTTAGAATCCTCTTGAAGGATTGATTAATTATCCTTTTCAAGTGGAACTCCATTGAGAGATCAGTCCAAAAACGATACAGAGCAAGATATATCACAAAGTTGTTTTCGGGTTCAGATGAAACTTGGTGGACACGTTGGGTATGTCGCAAGGACGAATTGATTAGATTTTGGTGAAGATCCGAATCCGGGTCTGGATGAGAGAATTATTAAATTTTGAAAGTGATTCTTCACTCGATTGAGATCGGGCCAAAAACGATGTCGTTCTGCACGGCATGATATTTCAAAAACGAATTGGGCCCGATATGTTCGCTTGGATCAGGCATTACGTGGCGGACATATCATATGCCAATCTTGATAGACATCTGCGGAGTAGTCTGCAAGGGTCTTTAACCGCACACTGTTTGGTTGCATGCTGCATGAATTCTACAAGGGCTCTGATAAAACTGGTGCCATTGGGAATCTAGTTGTTACAGACCCCTCCAAAACTTTTGACTCCATCGATCATACAATTGTCATCACGAAACTCATCAAGTTAGGAGTCAGAAGAGAGATCATCCCATGGATAGTGGATATTCCAACAAACAGGTGACAGAGAATAAAATACCAAGGCACTCTACCAAAGTGGAAATCCCTAAGCTCTCGAGTACCGAAGGGAACAAAAAATGGTCTTCTGACATTCCTTGCCATGATCAATGATGCAATGGATTCATCACAGCTGCAGCAATGGAAATCGCTTGACGATCTGACTATTGGAGAGGAAACCAAAATACTTGGAGTATTGATCCAAGATGACCTAAAGTACAACAAGCAACTAAAGGAAATGATGTCCAAGAGCAAGAAGAGTGCATTTGCTGAGAGAACTGAAAAAGTTCAACATCCCAACACACAATCTTGTCAACATCTATACATCATATGGCCGGCTATCACTCAAATATGCTGCACTGGTATGGCATCCTGGACTAACAAAAGGGCAAACTAAAGACCGAGAGAAAATCCAAAAAAGAGCAACGAGGATTGTTCTCAGTAACCAGTACGACTCCTATTCGGATGCCCTCATGGTGACTGCGGTTGAACCACTTGAGTAAAGAAGAAAAAACCTATGTTCCAAGTTTGCATCCTCTTGTGTGCGATCTCAGAGGTATAGTAACTGGTTCCTGAAAAATGATGCCACTTATGCAATGCAGCTTCTTGGGACTCGCAAGTATAAAACAGCATGATCCCATTTCTGGAAAAGCGTCTCAATGAAGAAGTAAGTAGTATGATTGAATGAAGAAGGGGTTAGGAAGTATGATTGAATGAAGAATGGGATAGGTACTATGATTGAATGAAGAAGGGGTCGGTAGTCAAAAGAAATTCAGTTCTTCTCTTCCGGAGTCTGAGACCATTAATATAACAGCACACATCAAATACAATTAACAACAAACATGCGCATGGGAAAAAGGATAAATGGTACAAGCAATATCAAACATGATCCTCTTTCTGCTCAAAATGCACAGAGAAATTGTTTTCATACTATTCTGGACAGCAAAATACAGGGGAGGGCTAAACATTTGGCAAGGGTGAATGGAGGGGAGAACTAACAAGCATGAAGTAATGTGAACACCAATTCAGCCTTGAGGAGAGGGTGATAACAGGGTTTGGACAAAACACAGAGACAGGGTGGATTACTTTCTGCTGGATAATAATGAGGCACCAGCAATGCGTTCTTCTCTTCAGCAGCTGGGCAATTCCATTTAAACATTGGAGATACCAGTCTGCCTTGGCAATGTGTATTTCAGTGGAATAAAAAAACACACGATTTAGTAAGATACAATTCTATTTTATACTTTGTTCAACTGCAAGCATCAAGTTAATACAATTGAAAATACACAAATATAATTATTTTTTTCTTCCACATACCCCCCTTTTGTCATATTAGGACAAACTTCCATAATTATATTACACGTGATCACCATACCCCATTCCAAAAGGAGAAAAGATATCCCTTACACAAGTTCACCCACAATAATGGCAACGGGTGCTCATAGGAGAAGAATGCTGGACAACGGCCATCTTGATCGCACCTCAGACGGGTTAATGAGCGTGTTTCCGCCTAGTTTATGGCCTGTTTGTCAGCAGCTGTCACAAATTCTGAAGGAGTGCTACCCGTGGCCAGATGATAAGCGGTTCTGGGTGTAGATAGAGCAGTACCCAACAGGAAACACAGTCCAGGCGCTCCTTGAGCTGCATAGAAGGTAGATCCTGGCAGGTATGAGCTTGGGCCTGACATTGGGTTGCAGATGACACTGGCTTGAAGGAGGTGAAAAGGACCCGAGATGTGACCCAGAGATCCAGCCCCAGCAGAATTTGGGGCCTCGCAGCAGCAGTTCGTGCAATCAGATTCCAGTTCGTGCTCCCGGACCACACTTTGGCTGCAGAACGTTCATTTGGAAACAAGAACTTTGACAACATTGTTAAAAGATATGAAATTTCTCCAAACAGTTTAGACAATACCAAGTGCGACCGCTGTTAAATTATTTTCCAACCTTTCTCATTTACATATTCATCCAATCTCTCTTAAACAGCTTCATGGTCTATCAGTATGACAGTAAGACAAAATTGTAGCCCAATGAAACTTGATTCCTGACAAATAAAGGCCCACATAACAAAATACATAAAAAAAACTCGAGGGGGAGCACTCGGGAGAGTGCAAAACCTCCGCCGCCAATACTGCTGGGTCACTCAAGTGAACCTCATATCTTATTCATTAAATATGTCAACAGTGTTGACAGATTTATCGTTCTTTTCTCCAACTTTTTTTTTTGGGGGGGGTGGGGAGGGTTGGAAATCACTTAAAACATGTAAAAATGCAAAAAAAAAATTTTCTCTCACAATTTTTTTTTGGGGGGGGGTAACAATTTTTTGGGGGGTTGGAAATCACTTAAAACATGTAGAAATGCAAAAAAAAATTCTCTATTTTTTGGGGGTGTTGGAAATCACTTAAAACATGTAGAAATGCAAAAAAAAATTTCTCTATTTTTTTGGGGGGGGGAGGGTAACAATTTTTTGGAGGGTTGGAAATCACTTAAAGCATGTAAAAATAAAAATAAAAATTCTCTAACAATTTTTTTTGGGGGGGGGGTAAAAAAAAAATTTTTTTGGGTTGGAAATCACTTAAAACATGTAGAAATGCAAAAAAAAAAAAAAAATTTCTCTAAAAAAATTTTTTTTGGGGGGGGGGTCCAAAATCAAAAACCAAGTCCAAAATTTAATCGCATGATCCTTGGACCATACTTAAACCCCCCTCCCCCCCAGCAAGTTTCGTCGAAATCCGTCGAGGAGTTTTTCCGTAATACTGTTCACAAAAAACAAACAAACAGAAAGGGGTGAAAACAATAACCTCCATCCATCTTCAAAGATGGCGGAGGTTCACAAACTAGAGGGGGAGCACTCTGGAGAGTGCAAAACCTCCGCCGCCAATACTGCTGGGTCACTTAAGTGAACCTGATATCCTATTTATTGTAGGACAAAACGGATCAGACTCTACTGAACCACGATTGAAGATCGACGCGCATGTAGAAATGCCAAAAAAAAAAAATCGAAATTTTTTTGAAAAAAAAGTTGCAAAATTTCTTTTTGTTTTCTCCAACAATTTTTTTGGGGGTTGGAAATCACTTACAACATGTAGAAATGCAAAAAAAAAAAATTCAAATATTTTAAAATAAAATCGAAATATTTTTGAAAAAAAATGTGCAAAATTTCTGGGGTTTTTTGCTCCAACAAATTTTTTTGGGGGTTGAAAATCACTTAAAACATGTAGAAATGCAAATAAAATGCAAATATTTTTCAAATAAAATCGAAATTTTTTTGAAAAAAAGTTGCAAAATTTTCTGTTTCCTTTTTTCTCGAACAAATTTTTTTTGGGTTGGAAATCACTTAAAACATGTAGAAATGCAAAAACAAAAATTCTAATATTTTTTCAAAATGGCCGCCATAGCGGCCATATTGGACTTTGGACCGAGTCCAAAATCTAATGGCATGATCCTTGGACCATACCTAATCCCCCCACCAAGTTTCATCGAAATCTGTCCGGGAGTTTTTTCCGTAATACTGTTGACAAACAAACAATCAAACAAACAAACAGACATGGGTGAAAACAGTGACCTCCGTGAACCTTCGATGGCGGAGGTTAACTCGAGGGGGAGCACTCGGGAGAGTGCAAAAACTCCACCGCCAATACTGCTGGGTCACTCAAGTGAACCTTAAATCTTATTCATTAAATATGTCAACAGTGCTGACAGAGTTATAGTTCTTTTCTCCAACATTTTTTTGGGGGGATGTGGGGGTTTGGAAATCACTTAAAACATGTAAAAATGCAAAAAAAAAAAAAATCGAAATTTTGTTGAATAAAAAATTGCAAAATTTTTTTTTTCTCCAACAATTTTTTTTGGGGGGGGTTGGAAATCACTTAAAACATGTAGAAATGCAAAAAAAAAATTTCTCTTACAATTCTTTTTGGGGCCGGTAACAATTTTTTTGGGGGGGTTGGAAATTACTTAAAACATGTAGAAATGCAAAAAAAAAAAATTCTCAATTTTTTGGGTGGGGGTAACAATTTTTTTGGGGGGAGTTGGAAATCACTTAAAACATGTAGAAATGCAAAAAAAAAAATTCTCTGACAATGTTTTTTTTGAGGGTGTAACAATTTTTTTTTTGGGGGGGGGGGGGTGGAAGTCACTTAAAACATGTAGAAATGCAAAAAAAAAAATTTTCTCTAACAATTTTTTTTTTGGGGGGGGGGACCAAGTCCAAAATTTAATGGCATGATCCTTGGACCATCCCGAACACCCCCCCCCACCAAGTTTCGTCGAAATCCGTCGGTCGAGGAGTTTTTCCGTAATACTGTTCACAAACAAACAAACAAACAAACAAACAAACAGAAAGGGGTGAAAACAGTAACCTCCATCCATCTTCGAAGATGGCGGAGGTTAACAAGACTCAAGGTGCAGGAGAAAAAAAACAGCCTACAACACCTGGTGCTCCCAGGCAGTTGCCCATCCAGGTACTGATCGGGCCCAAACCTGTGTAGCTTCCGAGATCAGATGAGATCGGGCGTATTCAGGGTGGTATGGTTGGAGGCAACAGATGATTCTCTTAGAATCCTCTTGAAGGATTGATTAATTATCCTTTTCAAGTGGAACTCCATTGAGAGATCAGTCTAAAAACGATACAGAGCACGATATATCAAAAAGTTATTTTCGGGTTCAGATGAAACTTGGTGGACACGTTGGGTATGTCGCAAGGACGAATTGATTCGATTTTGGTGAAGATCCGAATCCGGGTCTGGATGAGAGAATTATTAAATTTTGAAAGTGATTCTTCACTCGATTGAGATCGGGTCAAAAACGATGTAGTTCTGCACGGCATGATATTTCAAAAACGAATTGGGCCCGATATGTTCGTGTGGATCAGGCATTACGTGGCGGACATATCATATGCGCTCCACCGAGTACCCTTCCAGTTTCAGAGATGAAACAAACCTCGTGCGAGAATTTACACGATCCATGCCAAGAACGTGATGAACCCAAGTGACTTCACACTCACAACTTAAACTTGACAATTCCTCGAAGATGTGTGAGAGGGAGAGGGAGAGAGAGAGAGAGAGAGAGAGAGAGAGAGAGAGAGAGAGAGAGAGAGAGAGAGAGAGAGAGAGAGAGAGAGAGAGAGAGAGAGAGAGAGAGAGAGAGAGAGAGAGAGAGAGAGAGAGAGAGAGAGAGAGAGAGAGAGAGAGAGAGAGAGAGAGAGAGAGAGAGAGAGAGACGGAGAGAGAGAGAGAGAGAGAGAGAGAGAGAGAGAGAGAGAGAGAGAGAGAGAGAGAGAGAGAGAGAGAGAGAGAGAGAGAGAGAGAGAGAGAGAGAGAGAGAGAGAGAGAGAGAGAGAGAGAGAGAGAGAGAGAGAGAGAGAGAGAGAGAGAGACGGAGAGAGAGAGAGAGAGAGAGAGAGAGAGAGAGAGAGAGAGAGAGAGAGAGAGAGAGAGAGAGAGAGAGAGAGAGAGACAGAGAGAGAGAGAGAGAGACGGAGAGAGAGAGAGAGTGATAGAGAGAGAGAGAGAGAGAGAGAGAGAGAGAGAGAGAGAGAGAGAGAGAGAGAGAGAGAGAGAGAGAGAGAGAGAGAGAGAGAGAGAGAGAGAGAGAGAGAGAGAGAGAGAGAGAGAGAGAGAGAGAGAGAGAGAGAGAGAGAGAGAGAGAGAGAGAGAGAGAGAGAGAGAGAGAGAGAGAGAGAGAGAGAGAGAGAGAGAGAGAGAGAGAGAGAGAGAGAGAGAGACGGAGAGAGAGAGACGGAGAGAGAGAGACGGTTGCAAAGTTGCAAAAATTTTGCAAGAGAAAGGTGCAAAAAAAAATTTTTCTCCAACAATTTTTTTTTTGAGAGGGGGTTGGAAATCACTTAAAACATGTAGAAATGCAAAAATAAATTTCTCTATTTTTTGGGGGGGAGACGTAACAATGTTTTTGGGGGGGGGTGGTTGGAAATCACTTAAAACATGTAGAAATGCAAAAAAAAATTCTCTAACAATTTTTTTTGGGGGGGTAACAATTTTTTTTGGGGGGGGGGATTGGAAATCACTTAAAACGTGTAGAAATGCAAAAAAAAAATTTTTTTTCTCTAACTATTTTTTGGGGGGGGAGGGAGGACCAAGTCCAAAATTTAATGGCATGATCCTTGGACCATACCTAACCCCCCCCCCCCACCAAGTTTCGTCGAAATCCGTCGAGGAGTTTTTCCGGAATACTGTTCACAAACAAACAAACAAACAAATAAACAAACAAACAGAAAGGGGTGAAAACAGTCACCTCCATCCATCTTCGAAGATGGCGGAGGTTAATAAAGACAATGGATGTTTTTGGTTTCTCCGTGAGTTAGTTGACTGTGGCTTGACTGCAAGCTTGCAGATCAAAAGGCTTGCCTTCAATCTTTTGGAATATTGTTGTGATAAACATGCGGAGGCTGTGGGTCTGAGAAGCACCAGGCCCGCCCGTCGAAAGCATTTTTATTTTGCCAAGTCTGTAGCTTGCTACATGTCTTTGTCCTGGTTCTTGGATGTCGGACATTTAAGAAAGATGGACAAGTCTCAAAAACATATCCATCCAATCACATTCGTAAATCACTATTTTAACCCAAATTTTTCTTCACTTGATGTATTTGCTTCACAGATCAATCATCATTATAAGAGGTATTTGTAATGATAATGTCTTGCAGTCATTAATTCATGAAATATTGCAGCAATTTCAAAATTCTCACCCGAGTTAACATTATTTCATTCATTATATGCAAGGAATTTTGCCTGCCTGAGTCGATAAAGTTTTGCTTGAGTTTTGCCTGCTTTAATCGATCAAAGGGTTACACTGGGTGGTTTTGCCATTGCCTTCCCAGCAGTAGTTTCAGCAGGAATTTGTCTTTAACATCCATCAACTAATGAAGACAGCACTAGCTTAAAGTCCATCCGAGGGATCATGCATACATCCCACATACAAGTTCCTCAGTCCCACAAACTGAGGATTATTTTAAAGGCACAGGTGCATTTGGAAGGCAGCGATACATCATGATCCTCCTGATGCTGACCCTTCACAGTACGGCTGTACGAGAAATGAAACATCAAAGCCACTCGCACTGGTTCTTAGTCCTCCGAACATGCAGCCAGTGCCTTATGCTGGAATATTGGAAACGATTGGAATAGGATGTGAAACAGGACAACAATGTTCAGCAACAGCAAGTGTGTATGTACCACTGCTCAACCTTCACCTACCGTCTTGTGCAGCTGTAAGAACATCGGACATCATCATCACCGAAGGAGCAAACATGGTGACATTTAGTACAACTTGACAGGAGGAACAACGAAGACCCTGATGATATCTATATTATAATTGGAGCCGTGTCTGTCTGTCTGTTTGTCTGTCTGTCGTGTTATAACTTGAGAACGGATTTCAATAAATCCAACTACGGTGCATTCAGTGAACTCCCGGGAATGTTTGTGATGAAATTATTATTATTTTAAATATATATTTTTCATTAAAATTTATGATTATTATTTAATTTTTTAAATATTTCTTTATAGGTACATGGGATCACGTTGCGAAACTGCAAATGTCAACTTGCAATGCTGGTTATCCCAGCACTCCCAGGATTCCTTTTTTCTTCTTGCCCTATTGATTAGCCAGAACAGCAAAGATTGGAATTTCCATCAGCAAAGCGATGAGTTGTTGATAATTATCAGATTATTCCATATGATGTTGATCACATTTGATGAGATACTGCAGGATAAACTACAACATTCGTTCCAAAAGGTGAGATCCTCATCTTGATATGAATAAAATACACGAGATTTGATTTATCCATACATACACTGTCGAAGTGTGATGTCAGACAAGTCCACTTTAATACATACCAGGACATTGTCTAACAATGATCACTCATGAGTGAATGTTAAAGTAATACTTCCACAATGATTCTGTTCAATTGCATTTGAATTATCTGCATTGTGACGTCATCATTAGTACTAATAATACGAACGTCCGTTTTGATTAAAATATATATATTTATCGATTATCGTGATTTGTTTTTGTTGTATGACTCAGCACAAAATAAGGCAATGCACCTAGTCGAAGTATATCATTTTTTTAAATTACAGAGTGAGAGTGATTTACAGAGTGAGCTGACAGAGATGTCAGCCATTTTAGAAACCATGATTTATTCTGTGAAAATTAAGTTTCGATCACTTGGATATTGTCATAAATGAATATCCCAACCCTCCAAACAGCGAAAAGCCAATGTCATATCTGTCTAGTGGGGAAGTCAACATATGAGCATTTTTTTGTTTGTTTTTGGTGCCCATTTTGGATATCCCAAACTCTTCAAGGATGTCAACATCACATCATCCAGATTGTGATTCCGCACCCTTGAAATTGAAACCAAAGATCCAAGTATTTTAGAGTTCAGCTCAAAATCTGCCTTCAGGTGTAACCTGGGCGACAGGTGTAATAATATACTGTATGTACCCGTAAAAGGATCTTAAACACAGGAGAAGGCCATTAGATCCATCAAAGCCTGCGGCATTATTACTGCCCTATGGTTGTTTATCCGTGCACTATCCTTTTTAAATACTGACCACAAGCAAGGAAGCAACACATACCATTTTTAAAGGTATGACTCAGACAAGGTTTCAAACTCAGACATCCCAGACTCAGAATGGACGTTCCAACCACTAACCATTACATTACCAATCAGAGTATTGTGGTGTCGTATTGTGGTGTATTGTGGTGAGTCTACTCTGATCTCTGATCACAACAATACTCTGATCACGACATCTTTTGATGTTGTTCCATCACAATCCCACAACAAAAGTAAAATGTCCAAAGATATCATGATGGTAATCCATAAGAGGATTGTGGTGTCGTACTGTGGCATCGTAATGTGATGTCATTCCCACCTTGCTTTTTTTTGTTTGACATTTCATCCCTCTATGTTTTTTTTGTTTGTTTCTTCAATTTTTTTTGTAATAATGAAATGCTTAGTGTTTCACATATTTTATAATTTTCATCTGGGTTTAAAAATGATTCGATTTAAATTTTTTGTCACCAATTTCCACAAAATACCCCATAATGTCCAAGTGAAAACATGTTTTTAGAAAATTTCACAAATTAAGTAAAAATGAAAAGCTGAAATGTGCGTCAAAAAGCATTCAACCCCCTGAATCAATACTTTGTAGAAGCTCCTTTGTCAGTGACTACAGCTTCGAGTCTTCGTGGGTATGTCTGCATCAGCTTTACACATCTGGATTTGGGGATTTTCTCCTATTCTCCTTTGCGGATTTGTTCAAGCTCTGTCAAGTTGGATGGGGAGTGTCGGTGAACAGAAATATTCAAGTCTTTCTACAGATTCTCAATGGGATTCAAGTCTGGGCTTTGGTTGGGCCGCTCGAGGACTTTCACGTCCTTGTTCTGAAGCCATTCCAGTGTTACATTTGCTGTATACTTGGGGTCGTTGTCCTGTTGGAACATAAATCTTTGCCGCAGTCTAAGGTCTTTGCACAACCTAGCAGGTTCTCCTCAATGATTTGTCTGTATTTGGCTCCATTCATTGTTCCGTCTATCCTTACAAGTCTCCCAGTCCCTGCTGCTGAAAAGCATCCCCATGCACGATGCTGCCACCACCATGCTTCATGGTAGGGATGGTGTTAGATGGGTGATGAGCTGTGGTCGGTTTCAGCCAGATGTAGTGCTTTGATTTAGGTCAAAGAGTTCAAACTTCATCTCATCAGACCACAGAATCTTTTGCCTCACGTTCTCAGAGTCTTTCACTTTCCTTTTTGCTCATTCCAGGTGTGCTGTCATGCATTTTGTTTTTCTTAGGAGTGGCTTCCGTCTGGCGACTCTTCCATAAAGCCGAGATTTGTGAAGTGCTGCAAAGATTGTTGTCCTTCAGGCAGTTTCTCCCATCTCATCCAAGGAACTCTGTAGTTCTGTCAGAGTGGTCATTGGGTTCTTGGTCACCTCCCTGACCAAGGTCCTTCTTGCCTAGTTGCTCAGATGGCCAGCTCTAGGAAGAGTCTGGGTAGTTCCATATTCTTTCCATTTCCTAATGTTGGAGCTCACTTTGCTCTTGGGAACTTCCAACACTCTAGAAATTATTTTATACCCTTCCCCAGATCTATGCCTCCTCACAATTCTACGTCAGAGTTCTACGGAGAGTTCCTTGGACTTCATGGTAGTTTCTGCTCTGACGTGTAATGTCAACTGTGGGACCTTATATAGAAAGGTATGTTTCTTTCTAAATCATGTCCAATCAATTGAATTGACCACAGGTGGACTCCAATCAAGTTGTAGAGACATCTTAAGAATGATTAGAGGAAATTGGATGAACCTGAGCTCGATTTAGATTATCATAGCAAAGGGGTTGAATACTTATTGATGCAAGACAATTCAGTTTTTTATTTTTAATTAAATTTGTAAAAATTTTAAAAACATGTTTTTCTCTTTGTCATTGTGGGGTATTTTGTGGAGGTCGGTGACAAATAATGTATATTTGATCAATTTTGAATTCAGGCTGTTACACAACAAAATATGAAAAAGTTGAGGAGTGTGAATACTTTCTGACGGCACTGTAAGCTGTACACATATTTTTTCTTCATGTAGGTGCATCAGGTTATTTTTTATATGAAATAGGCAAATCCGAGAAATAAATGAAACACGGTGGGTTAGAACTCTCGTCGATTTGTAGCAAGCAAAAATATGTTTTTTCCCCTATTTTTGTTATTTCAGTGCTATTTAAAAACTTTTTTCCCCAAAAATAGCAAAAAGATAGGTTTCCTTTTCTTTTTTTGTTTACTATTTTGGAGATTTTGGTGGTTGTAGTGCTATTTTTTCACTATCTTCCTGGACTTGTTTTTTTACACCAGATTTGATGCTATTTATTTGCCATTTTTCTGTAAATTGTTTTACGCTGGATTTGCTTCTATTTTTTTCCACTATTTTTCTTTCCTTTGTTGTTTTACACCAAAGTGGTTGCTATTTTTATCTTGCCAAAACGAAGTTTTTGCAAGATATGTTAGTCAGCTTGTATGTTTTTTTTTTGTTTGTTTGTTTGTCTGTAATCACGTATAAAAAATTCTGCAGAGCACAGTTATCATTGGAAATTTTTGTAACTTCGCATATCAGAGGCCTATAGAGGTCCCTTTCAGCGCATAAAATTTTGAAGGTCAAGGTCAAAGGTCAAGGTCACTTTGTCACAAATCAGGGGAGTCGGCGAAACAATTATTTTTTGAGTAATTTTGATCGGATCGTCTTCAAACTTCATGGGAATATAGTTCATGGTCTGGTGCTCAGCTGATTAATTTTTGGTGGCGATTGGCCTTGACCTTCATGGTTAGCGCTTGAGGTCAAACATATTTGACCCCAAGGTCAAATTTTCAAGTTTTAGGAACCATATCGTGTGGTACCTCAAATTGAACACCTCGATGAGTGCTTTCTAGATATGTCAAGCTTGAGACATTATGACGTCATTTGGTGACGTTATGAGGCAAACACATATTTTTCATGGTTACTCTGTAGAACGATTCTCATCGGAATCTCTCGTAGGCAGATATTCCTCAAGGAGTCGCTCCTGGTGGATAGCAGCTCTGTTCACCTCAGTGTGACCTGAAAGAAGTCACACGTGGTCACCTTTTGGCAAGACCGGACATTGGTTTATTTCACTGTTGTTCTGGACTTTGTCTTTTTACACCAGATTGTTTTTTTCACTATTTTCTATACTTTCTTTTACATCAAAGTGGTTGCTATTTTTCACTTTTTTCCCCACACTTTGCTTTTTTCTACCAGATTTGCTGCTATTTTTGCTATTTCCTGTGCATTGTTTGTTGTACACCAAAGTGGTTGCTATTTTTTCACTATTTTCCTGGATTTTGTTTTTTTAACACCAGATTTGCTATTTTTTTCATTATTTTTCTATACTTTGTTTTTTCACACCAGAGGTTGCTGCATTTTTTCCTATTTGTTTTGTTCAAAAACTGCATATTTAAAATACATTTTTCTCCTATTTATTTCCTTTTTTTTGTTTGTTGGAAACTGGCTATTTAAAATGTATTTTCCACCTCTTTTTCATAACCTGGTGTTGATTTAGTTGTTCGGGTGGCTGGCTTAGGATCCTATGATGCTAGGGTCCTGAGCTCAAACCCTATTGGCTGCTGAATTAACACTAGGTGGGGTTGATTCAGCCTGTCATCCTTCTGAGGTTGGCAAAATGAGTACCAGTGTACTGGTGGAGGGGAAAAAAGGAGAAAAAAAAGATTTTAAATAGTGAGTTTTGGAACAAACAAAAATAGGAAAAAATAAGAGAAATATAGTACTGTACACTGCATATCAGTGGCACAGCTCTGCTACCAAGAAATGATAGCTACCTGCTATACACCAGAACAGAACCTATTTTTTTCTATTTATTTTTGTTCCAAAACAGGCTATTTAAAAAAACAAAAAATATTCTCATTTTTTTTTTCCTATTTCTTCTTGTTGCAAAACTCATGATTTAAAATATTTTTTATCTTATTTTTCCTATTTTTTTTGTTCCAAAACTCGCTATTTAAAATATTTTTCTCTTATTTTTATTAGAAAAATCTTCTCGGAGGGGATTTAAGGGGGGTTTCCCCCCAAAGTATGTATTTGCTTTTTTTCTGAAACCACAAACACAATTTCGATGAAACTTCACCACAACCTTCATCACCCATGATGTACCAAGGTTTGTTCATGACATTAAAAAAGTATCCATTGGTATTTACTTTCTTCTCCATTATATATCTTGTGGGTCATCCATGCCAGCCAGTGGTTGCCTGGTTATCTTATCCAGCCACTACCAGGTGAGCACCCAGGAATATTGCCCCTATGTTTAATATCTGTGATGTAATTCGTCATCATTCCCATAGCTCACTGGTACAACTTTGGCATTTTTCAGCTTCCAGGATCTTCTCACTTCATTCTTGAGGTCTTGGTATTTCATCATTTTCCTGATTTCTGCATCGTTTACTGCAAAATCACTGTGATTAACACCTCAATCAGCAATGTCTTCTCTTTTTTTTGTAACTAATTATGATATCTAGTCACATGGCTTTCTTTTCGATGTTCACGCTCGATGGGATCATAAGGTCGTACATGAACGGAAGGTACTTCCATGTTTTCAGCGATTACTGTTGATTCATGTTCAAAGTTTTTGCAGATGTGCCAGCGGATTACTTTACAAACTCTGTTGTGTTGTTGTGTGTCCATACTGTTCTGACTTGAGTTTATTTTTGTGTGCATGTTCGGTCATTAAGCAGAACATATCATTCTCTTTACCAACCCCACCTCCACCCCTCACCTTTCTCTCTTTTTTTCATCTCTCTCTCTCTCTCTCTCTCTCTCTCTCTCTCTCTCTCTCTCTCTCTCTCTCTCTCTCTCTCTCTCTCTCTCTCTCTCTCTCTCTCTCTCTCTCTCTCTCTCTCTCTCTCTCACTTTCTCTCTCTCTCTCTCTCTCTCTCTCTCTCTCTCTCTCTCTCTCTCTCTCTCTCTCTCTCTCTCTCTCTCTCTCTCTCTCTCTCTCTCCATCTCACCCCTCCTCACATTCCTCCCTCCCGCAGTATAGCAACGTTTGGTGAGGCATAGCTCTCCCCACCTACCCACCCCCTTCCTCACTCTTCCACCCTTCCTCGCTTCCCCTCCCTCCTGTCTCCTCTCTCTCCCCTCCCTCTCTCCTGTCTTCCTCTCTCTCTCTCCCTCCCCTCCCAACCCCCCCTCCTTAATACCCCCATCAGCGAAGTGACGGGTTGTATTTGCTGGTTGAATAATAATAAATGTCATGGGTCAGGGTCAAGTGGGCTCTCCGATCAAAGTGGGACATCTTGGTACCCAGTCATCACTGCCAGCAGTAAAAGTGGAAGTTCTTGATATGTCAATTATAAATTACATAACACACCAGTACACAAACACCACACAAAATTCACAACACAAAGCAACAAAAACACAATCCAAAATTCACAACACAAATACCATCCAAAACAAGTCCTGGCAGGGGTCTGAAATCTCTGATTGCTCTTTTCCTTGTTCTCTGTGAAGGACGTTTCAATCAACACTTTGGATGAAAACATTGCGTGCTCTTTGAATGCCATTCACATATCATATAACCTATCTTACCTTAAGAGCCATAATGAATTACCAAGTGATTCAGATCCACGACGTACATATGCTTCCAGTCCTCTATCCCCCCACTCCCCCCCCCCCCACACTCCAAGCCTTCTTTGCTATTCAATAAAGTCACCCCCCTCCACGGTCTCTTCTCATGCCAATGCCAAGTGTGTGCATCTGTTCTCTTTGACTTCGTTCCGTGATACCTCCCCGCAAGGCTTCTCTCTCTCTCTCTCTCTCTCTCTCTCTCTCTCTCTCTCTCTCTCTCTCTCTCTCTCTCTCTCTCTCTCTCTCTCTCTCTCTCTCTCTGTCTCGTTCTGTCTCTCTCTCTCTCTCTCTCCTTGTCTCTGTCTCTGTCTCTGTCTCTGTCTCTCTCTCTCTCACACGCACACACACACACACACACACACACACACACACACACACACACACACACACACACACACACACACACACACACACACACACACACATACACACACATACACACACATACACACACACACACACACACACACACTCTGTCAGTTCATCCCTCCCCCTCTTCTCTCTAGCATCCCTCCCCTAAGGCTCCCCTTTCTTTTGATTCTCCCTATGGATGCCCCAACCCTATACCAGCCCAACCTTTCTCTCCCTCCACCCAAGTCCTCCCTTACACTACCCCTCCCCCCTCCCAGATAGCCTGTCCCCTTTCCCCCACACTAATAGCCTCATGATGATCGTGCTGAGCGCGTGGGCAGAACTCGTGCCTTGGATCCTGGGATCGTGCGGAGCCGCGAGCGCACCTGCTCTGACCATCACCATGAGCGAGGTGAGTGAGGGAGAGAGAGAGAGAGAGAGTGATGGAGATGGAGATGGAGTGAGGAAAATAATATTCCAACAAACCGCATTCGTTTTGTGCATTTGGGGACGACGCAGAAAGATGAGCAAAGGAGAAATTCAGTGTTAGAAGGAAACGTGTATGAATAATCAACATGTACGAATAATCAACATGTACGAATAATCAACATGTACGAATAATCAACATGTACGAATAATCAACATGTACGGATAATCAACATGTATTTGCAGTGTTGATGTACTTCTTATTGTATGATCATGTTTGCGTTCATGTATTACACGTGTTGGTATTCTTGTTATTATATAAAATATCGTTTGTGGCATTGGAGTTCTTGGTATTGTATGAACGATCATGAATTCGTAGTTTGTATTCATACATGAATGTTTATTATTAATTTGTATTCATGTATGAATGTTTATTCGTAGTTTGTATTCATGTATGAATGTTTATTCGTAGTTTGTATTCATGCATGAATGTTTATTCGTAGTTTGTATTCATGTATGAATGTTTATTATTAATTTGTATTCATGTATGAATGTTTATTATTAATTTCTATTCATGTATGAATGTTTATTATTAATTTGTATTCATGTATGAATGTTTATTCATAGTTTTTATTCATGTATGAATGTTTATTCGGAGTTTGTATTCATGTATGAATGTTTATTAGTAGTTTGCATTCATGTATGAATGTCTATTAGTAGTTTGTAGTCATGTATGAATGTTTATTCGTAGTTTGTATTCATGTATGAATGTTTATTATTCGTTTGAATTCATGTATGAATGTTTATTAGTAATTTGTATTCATGTATGAATGTTTATTAGTAATTTGTATTCATGTATGAATGTTTATTAGTAATTTGTATTCCTGTATGAATGTTTATTCGTAGTTTGCATTCATGTATGAATGTTTATTCGGAGTTTGTATTCATGTATGAATGTTTATTAGTAGTTTGCATTCATGTATGAATGTCTATTAGTAGTTTGTAGTCATGTATGAATGTTTATTAGTAGTTTGTATTCATGTATGAATGTTTATTATTCGTTTGAATTCATGTATGAATGTTTATTAGTAATTTGTATTCATGTATGAATGTTTATTAGTAATTTGTATTCATGTATGAATGTTTATTCATATTTTATTTTTAATGTATGAATGTTTATTCGTAGTTTGTATTTATGTATGAATGTTTATTAATAGTTTGTATTTATGTATGAATGTTAATTAGTAGTTTGTATTCATGTATGAATGTTAATTAGTAATTTGTATTTATGTATGAATGTTTATCATGAGTTTGAATTCATGTATGAATGTTTATTCGTAGTTTGTATTCATACATGAATGTTTATTATTAATTTGTATTCATGTATGAATGTTTATTCGTAGTTTGTATTCATGTATGAATGTTTATTCGTAGTTTGTATTCATGCATGAATGTTTCTTCGTAGTTTGTATTCATGTATGAATGTTTATTATTAATTTGTATTCATGTATGAATGTTTATTCATAGTTTTTATTCATGTATGAATGTTTATTAGTAATTTGTATTCATCTATGAATGTTTATTAGTAATTTGTATTCATGTATGAATGTTTATTCGGAGTTTGTATTCATGTATGAATGTTTATTAGTAGTAGGCATTCATGTATGAATGTTTATTCATATTTTATTTTTAATGTATGAATGTTTATTCGTAGTTTGTATTTATGTATGAATGTTTATTAATAGTTTGTATTTATGTATGAATGTTAATTAGTAGTTTGTATTCATGTATGAATGTTAATTAGTAATTTGTATTTATGTATGAATGTTTATCATGAGTTTGAATTCATGTATGAATGTTTATTCGTAGTTTGTATTCTTGTATGAATGTTTATTAGTAATTTGTATTTATGTATGAATGTTTATTAGTAATTTGTATTCATGTATGAATGTTTATTCGTAATTTGTATTCATGTATGAATGTTTATTAGTAATTTGTATTCATGTATGAATGTTTATTCGTAGTTTGCATTCATGTATGAATGTTTATTCGGAGTTTGTATTCATGTATGAATGTTTATTAGTAGTTTGCATTCATGTATGAATGTCTATTAGTCGTTTGTAGTCATGTATGAATGTTTATTAGTAGTTTGTATTCATGTATGAATGTTTATTATTTGTTTGAATTCATGTATGAATGTTTATTTGTAATTTGTATTCATGTATGAATGTTTATTAGTAATTTGTATTCATGTATGAATGTTTTTTCATAGTTTGTATTTATGTATGAATGTTTATTAGTAATTTGTTTTCATGTATGAATGTTTATTAGTAATTTGTATTCATGTATGAATGTTTATTAGTAGTTTGTATTTATGTATGAATGTTTATTAGTAGTTTGTATTTATGTATGAATGTTTATTCGTAGTTTGTATTCATGTATGAATGTTTATTCGTAGTTTGTATTCATGTATGAATGTTTATTCGTAGTTTGTATTCATGCATGAATGTTTCTTCGTAGTTTGTATTCATGTATGAATGTTTATTATTAATTTGTATTCATGTATGAATGTTTATTCATAGTTTTTATTCATGTATGAATGTTTATTAGTAATTTGTATTCATGTATGAATGTTTATTAGTAATTTGTATTCATGTATGAATGTTTATTCGGAGTTTGTATTCATGTATGAATGTTTATTAGTAGTAGGCATTCATGTATGAATGTTTATTCATATTTTATTTTTAATGTATGAATGTTTATTCGTAGTTTGTATTTATGTATGAATGTTTATTAATAGTTTGTATTTATGTATGAATGTTAATTAGTAGTTTGTATTCATGTATGAATGTTAATTAGTAATTTGTATTTATGTATGAATGTTTATCATGAGTTTGAATTCATGTATGAATGTTTATTCGTAGTTTGTATTCTTGTATGAATGTTTATTAGTAATTTGTATTTATGTATGAATGTTTATTAGTAATTTGTATTCATGTATGAATGTTTATTCGTAATTTGTATTCATGTATGAATGTTTATTAGTAATTTGTATTCATGTATGAATGTTTATTCGTAGTTTGCATTCATGTATGAATGTTTATTCGGAGTTTGTATTCATGTATGAATGTTTATTAGTAGTTTGCATTCATGTATGAATGTCTATTAGTCGTTTGTAGTCATGTATGAATGTTTATTAGTAGTTTGTATTCATGTATGAATGTTTATTATTTGTTTGAATTCATGTATGAATGTTTATTTGTAATTTGTATTCATGTATGAATGTTTATTAGTAATTTGTATTCATGTATGAATGTTTTTTCATAGTTTGTATTTATGTATGAATGTTTATTAGTAATTTGTTTTCATGTATGAATGTTTATTAGTAATTTGTATTCATGTATGAATGTTTATTAGTAGTTTGTATTTATGTATGAATGTTTATTCGTAGTTTGTATTCATGTATGAATGTTTATTAGTAGTTTGTATTCATGTATGAATGTTTATTCGTAGTTTGTATTCATGTATGAATGTTTATTAGTAGTTTGTATTCATGTATGAATGTTTATTAGTAGTTTGTATTCATGTATGAATGTTTATTAGTAGTTTGTGTTCATGTATGAATGTTTATTAGTAGTTTGTGTTCATGTATGAATGTTTATTAGTAGTTTGTATTCATGTATGAATGTTTATTAGTGGGTTGTGTTCATGTATGAATGTTTATTAGTGGGTTGTTTCATGTATGAATGTTTATTAGTAGTTTGTGTTCATGTATGAATGTTTATTAGTCGCTTGTATTCATGTATGAATGTTTATTAGTTGGTTGTGTTCATGTATGAATGTTTATTAGTGGGTTGTGTTCATGTATGAATGTTTATTAGTCGCTTGTATTCATGTATGAATGTTTATTAGTGGGTTGTGTTCATGTATGAATGTTTATTAGTGGGTTGTTTCATGTATGAATGTTTATTAGTAGTTTGTGTTCATGTATGAATGTTTATTAGTCGCTTGTATTCATGTATGAATGTTTATTAGTTGGTTGTGTTCATGTATGAATGTTTATTAGTGGGTTGTGTTCATGTATGAATGTTTATTAGTCGCTTGTATTCATGTATGAATGTTTATTAGTGGGTTGTGTTCATGTATGAATGTTTATTAGTAGTTTGTGTTCATGTATGAATGTTTATTAGTCGCTTGTATTCATGTATGAATGTTTATTTGTGGGTTGTGTTCATGTATGAATGTTTATTAGTCGCTTGTATTCGTGTATGAATGTTTATAGTCGGTTGCGTTCATGTATGAATGTTTATTAGTCGCTTATATTCATGTATGAATGTTTATTAGTCGCTTGTATTCATGTAGGAATGTTTATTAGTGGGTTGTGTTCATGTATGAATGTTTATTTGTAGTTTGTATTCATGAATGAATGTTTATTTGTTGTTTGTATTCGTGTTTTTTCGAGGAATTGTGCATTTTTCAAGGAATAGTGTATTTGAGGAATGGTATATTTTCCAAATGGTGTGTTTTTGGTGGGATGGTGTATTCTAGAAGGAATGCTGTGTTTTCCAAATGGTGTATTTTCGGAGGGATAGTGTATTTTCTGAGCAATGGTCTTTTTTCGGGGAATGGTGCAATTTCTGAGGATTGGTGTATTTTCCAAATGGTGTATTTTCTGAAGTATGGTGTATCTTCCGAGGAATAGTGTTTTTCCAAATGGTGTAATTTCGAGGAATGGTGTATTTTTGAGGAATGGTGCATTTTCTGAGAGTGGTGCATTTTCTGAGGAATGGTCTCTTTTCGAGGAATGGCACAATTTCCGAGGATTGATGTATTTTCTGTGGAGTGGTGTATTTTCCAAAGAATGGTGTTTTTTTCTGTGTCATTGTTTTTGTTTTGTTTTGAGGAATCGTGTATTTGAGGAATGGTGTATTTTCGAGGTATGGTGTGTGTTTGAGGAATGGTGCATTTTTCAGGAATGGTGCATTTTTGAGGAATGGTGTATTTTCAGAAGAATGGTGGGGTTTTTTTTCGAGGAATGGTGTATCTGAAGAATGGTGTATTTTCGAGGTATGGTGTGTTTTTGGGGAAAGGTGCATTTTTCAAAGAATGTTGTATTTTGGAGGAATGGTGTATTTTTTAGAATGGTGCAATTTCTGAGGATTGGTGTATTTTCTGAGGAATGGTGTATTTTTGAGGAATGGTGTATTTGCCAAGGAAAGGTGCAATTTCCGAGGAATGGTGTATTTTCCGAGGAATGGTTTATTTTTGAGGAATGGTGTATTTTTCGAGGAATGATGTATTTTTAAGGGATGGTGTATTTTTTGAGGAATGATGTATTTTTAAGGAATGGTGTATTTTCCGAGGAATTGGTATATTTTCCAAGGAATGGTCTATTTCTCTGAAATTTATTTGCATCCGTTCCCACACACGGTGCAAGGAGCAAGTTGTGTGAATGAATACATCACTCGGTGCCCGTGAACTACTCACATTTCACTCTTGGATAAGAGAGGTGGGATGGGGAGGGGTGGGGGAGGTATGCCTCAAGGAGATTATGTTTCAAAGCAGGATCTGTAAACCATTTCCATGGGTTTGTTTCAAACGTTTCTACCTTTGTGATTCATCTGTTCAAATGTTCACTCCACATCCATCGACTTGGGTAAGATTTCATTATCTGTCTGGGAGAGATTTCCTCATCTTACAGATTTTTATTTTTTATTTTTGTATGCACTGTCGAGGCTCTTATAAGAGCTTACACACAGACCCTACAAGGGGAGCAAGAAGACAAAAGCGGCGGGAGAAAGAAGGAAAAAAGTGTGGAGGAGATCTGTGGAAGGGAGAGGGATGGGGTGCGGTACATAGGTTAAACAAGATGGACACTACAGGGACTTTCAAATCCTTACATGACAGGGACTTTCAGGAAGGAAAGCAGCGAATTTGAAGGAAGTGTGTTTGGGGTGGATTAGCGGGGGTAGATAGGATCATGGTTTTGGATGGGGGAAGATAAGAGATGGTGGTGAACAGCTGTTTTGAAGACCTGGAGGGAAGAGTGGGATGGAAGAGAGTGTGGGAGTTTGTTCCAAAAGTGGGGGGGGGGGAGAGGAATGAAAGAGTGAAGGTGCGCAGTGATTTTTGATTTTGGTAGTTTTACCAGAAAGGGGTTGCTGGCGGACCTTGAGTGCCCTGTGGAAATATGTGGAGGGGGGGGGGGGTTGGGGACATCTCTCTAAGACAGAGCAGGGGGGGCATGCCAGAGAGGAAATGCTAGAAGACAGAAAGACCACTGAGCTGCCTTCGATGAAAGAGTGAGAAACCCAAAGACTTGGCCTCATCGCGGGAGATACTAATGATCCTAAATGCCTTTGTTTCCACAGAGTAAAGTCGAAAAAGGTGAGAGTTGGGAGCACCACCTCAGACGGGAGAGCAGTACTCTATCAGGATGTGGAGGAAAACTTTGCATGTGGTCAGGAGCTCAGGTGTGCCAAGGAAGGACTTTGCACGATGGAGGATGCCCAGTCGGCAACTGTCTTTGGAAGCCAGCTTGGAAATGTAGCTTTCCCAGGAAATATCATGGGATAGTGAGATCCAGAAGCTTGAATGAAAGGACTTATTCATGGGGATTGTTGAGAAAGCAGATGGGGGGTGATGAGGGTGGGGGGGGGGGTTCCAGATGGTCCTTTCAGAGAGACACAGTGAGAGTGTGAGATTTTTCAGGATTGAAAGACATGTTCCACGCGTTGGACCAGTTTGTGATTTTACCCAGATCTGCAATGAGTGAAGAAGCTGCTGCTTGCCGATCTAAGGGATGACAGATGGTACGGCAGAGGGTGGAGGCATCAGCAAAGAGATAAAGAGGATT